>NC_072736.1:95089892-95412827 GCF_026930045.1 Uloborus diversus
CATCAACTATCAAGTAAAAACGAAGTATTAAAAAGTTAAAAAGTCAAGTTATTTACGGATGCCCTCATATAATAAGAAAGTCGTCCTTTTTTTTTCTAGAAAGAATCGATTGGTTACAATTTTCCTGAGTTTCTAAAGTTCTAAAGCGAGGCTAAGGGCATTAGTAAACAATTGGATGGCAATGAAAAAATACATTAAGTAATAAATATATGAAAATAAATAAATAAAGGAGCCGAATATGTGGGATGAGATACTATAATTTTAATTTAGAATTGAGCCCTACAAATAAAGATCGATGCCATTTAAGTCTGAACTTCCGCCGTAAACTTCTGCTCGAAACCTCAGGTTTAGCATCCATTCAAAAATTGTTTTTCATCTCAAGTTGCTGCAGGCAATTACATAATACTTTCGTTTCTCCAATTTTTCGCGCTTGCTCGTTTCTTTCGAACTCGGTTGCAGTTTGAAAGTGCCAATCTTTCAATTTTAAGAAATATTCCCAGCCGTAAGAAACACTGAGATGCGTTACGAAGCCACTATGTGTTGAAAATTGTAGAGGACAAGCTACATAACTATGAATGAAGAAAAGTTGAATATTGAGAAACTTAAATTTACAGATAAGAGGCAGACAGCCGGTCATAAAGCGTGTTGGACTTTTTTAAAAATTACCTAAAATCTTACTCTGAACATATATCTAAGACCAGCTTGGACTTTCAAAGTTTAAGAAAACATGGAAAGAGCAAATAGAAAAAGTCAGAAGCTGGAATCAAGTCAAGAGCTAAAAAAAAAAAAAAACGTTCAGGAGTCCAAACTACTATCAGAGGTAAAGATTCCAGAATTGCATATGTATAAATGAAGAAATGTTCAATGCTGATATGCTTAAATTTACTGAAAAGATTCAAACGCCAGGTCATGAAGCCGTATTACACTAGGCTGAAATTTACTTAAAATCTTGATCTGAACCTAGGACACAATTCATTAGCAATCAGCTAAGACAATCCAGGTAATCCAGATTTGAGATAATTTGAGAAAAACTGGAGAGAAAATAAGGAAAAAATGGGCAGAAACTAGAAACCAAGTCGAGAGCAGAAAAACTTTTAAAAGATCAGAAGATGTTATTCGTTTCACTTACTAGTGTGAAAGAATTTCATATGAGAGCTTTCTTCCAATCAACTAAATCGTATATTTAATTGAAATGGGTGAACAAAGTTTAATTATTCAGTTATGTTACACTGTAAAAACGATTCAGAAACGTTCCTGGAAAATAATAGGCAGCTGATGTGCCCAATTTCAACCAGTAACATTTCTTACAAAAACCAGGAACGTTTTCCGATACAAGTGAGTAACCTTCCTGAAATGCTGGGAAATATCCCCTGTTAAAGCCAGTCGTGAACCTTCTACAAAAATTAAATAGGTTTAATGTATTTGATTAGAACCTTCCTGGTTTACCAAGAAAGGTCCAGAAGCATTACCGCGACCGTGGTCAAAGCTGCGCGAATAATTGCAAGCAAGAACCACCCATATTTCATGCCTGCAATTCCTGCAGCTATCCAGTGACTTATTTGCTCCCATTGGGAGTTCAGTCAATCTGGACGGGCCGTGATCAAATTGAAGCCGATACACCTTATAAACATGCTCAGTCATTCTTTAAACTGGTAGCAAAAATATCTTTCACACCAGTGAAATGTCTGCATTCGAGCATCTTTTAGCAATTCAGGAAACTTTTTTGCGAATATACTTGATTTTGCGGGGAAATAGGTGAAAACCTATGAAATCCCGAAACGTTCCACGGAGATAACCAGTAACGTTTCGGAATTTTTTTACAGTGTAGGCTTGTTAGCAGTGTCCGATAGAGATATCGAAGGGACCAAGGCCAATCGCTTTTCGGGGATCCCTTGTCAACAAAACTTACAATTTTAGCCCTTTGAGGACCCTAAACAGTGGAGACCCTACACCATGGCCTAATTGTCCTATTCAGTAATCGGCCCAAAATCGAATTCTTTAATGGTAATTTGAAAGATCCCTGCTTTTACAAGCATTCCACTCTACTTTACCCTAATTGTTTATTTCTATCTCAAGTCAATTAACAGAATAAAAGAAGTTTAACGTATTTAAAATCAAATTACCTTTAGATCCCGGTGGTCCTCCTTCTTTAGCCATTTCGCTGTACATCTGTAAAGTTTTTCGCTTCTTTTCATCTGCTTCTTTCAGACGATTTCGAATAGCTGCTTCTCGTTCATCTTCCCTTCGGCGTCGGTCTTTTTCTCTTTGTGCTATTTGACAATTTCAGAATTATGAGTATCAAAATAGCAGATCAACTACAGTTGAATTCAAAAATTTGAGGGGAAATGTTCAAATAATACTGCGCAATGAATCAAAAGTCAAAATAACCTGAGTTTTCCTCCGTTTTGAGGGTTTATAAGAGTAATAATTGTAACAGTAATAAAGCAAGGAAAGATCTAAATACAAAACACATTTTAAAACAGCACAAATTACCTTTAATTTCAAATTGAACTTTCCTTAGCCTATCTCGAATTCGTTTCCGTTCGTCCACATCTTCTGTTTCATCCAGCTGTAAAATAAAGTTATTGCAATGACATTCAACTTTTAAAAATACATAAATAAAAAGTTTTAAACGCTTTAAGCTCAAATAATAAGTCGTTCTATATTAAGGAGCAGTAAATTTTAAATGCATTGCACTGATATATGATAGATTGACTCTACAACGCTGAAAAGTGTGGTCAATGTGAAAGCGTCTCTCCACGAATCTTGAAGGCGTTTAGCACTTAAACATGCAGCTGCCCTGCGATTGTCTAATAGGAATGTGAGAAAAATTCTTGCACAATGGTCTTCACAACGTGAATATTCTTTCTAGCCGAACAAGATTATGTCGGTGTAACTGAGGAAGAAATTATTACCGAGTAATAATCAAAAAACCACCATTGTGAATCTACTCTTCCACTACAGCATGACGTAGGGTAACGACTAGGGTGGGTCGATTTTGACTTTTTTTTTGAAATCGAAAACGCCTGTGGTGAGAAAAGTTGTGTATTGGCATCAAATGCTCGCATAAAATTTTTTTTGGAAATCAAAATATATTTAGATTCCCCGCCAGCCCCTTAAAGTTTGGCCAAATATGTAAAAATTGACATTTTTAAATTTTTTTTAAAAAAATCTTATGTATAATATTTTTAATCGCCTGTTGTGGGAAAAGTTGTGTATTGACATCTAATGCTCATATAAATTTTTTTGTTGGTAATCAAAATATATTTAGATCCCTCACCAGTCCCTTGAAATTTCACCAAATATGGAAAAATTGACATTTATTAGTTATTTTTTAAATTTCTCATGTTTGATTTTTTTAATCACCCGTAATGAAAATGATTGCTTAGTAAGATTCTTCACTCATAAGTAATAATAATAATAATAATATTCAAGCTCCGCTCAACCGGTGAAATTTGAAATATTTTCATAATTTTTAAAATCTTTACGTTTTAAGGCAAAAATTTTATCCAACACTTTTTTTAAAAAAATTTAAGCATTTTTATACTTTATTTTTCTATAATAACACTATAGAATTCTTTAGGATTAAAACATAGGTATAAAAGATTAAAGTACCAGAAGTCCGTCATTGCAGTTTTACAGCAGCTCTTCGCTCATTTTCCCGAAGTATTATGGAAAAATGACTAAGAATTCACCCCAGAGTTTTTTGTAATAAAGAATTTTTACCCTTATACATTGCTTTGTTGTCAAATTTTGGCATTAATTTCCGGGAAGCCAATGTTGTATGTATAAAGCCATCATGGCGTGTTGCTCCACAAACAGATAAAGATGCTTCTGTCACCAACCTAACTGCTCTTTCTATACTGTTTGTGTATGACATGGTGAATTCCACAACTCACTTTCAATAACGTCACCCGTTTCAGCTACTTTCTCAAGTTCCGCATTGGGTATATGTTTGGTGAGTCGAGGGTCTGTAAGGACACAATTTTGCCAATTTATCAATTCTGTATAGTCTTTTTCTTGAAAATTTAGAGGTGGAATGACAAAATTACGAACAGTTTCATTAGTAAGAGTTTGGACCTTCAGGAGTGTTCTGTAGCCTAATTTCAATACTGAGGATCGCGTGCCGTTGATCATGGCTATCAGCAGGTTTTCTGGATGACCAAAAAAAACCATTTCTTTATATATCAGGGTCAACTACTGATTTCAGATCATCGCTAGATATCTTGAGTAGTGGATAACTTCCCAAAGATGCTGTGCACCGGCTGTGCATGAAGGCTCAGTTTTAATCAAAAAACAAACTTTTTGTATACACTTTTATAATGTATTCTATAATAGTTCCTATTTCCAGCGATGACTCTTTTGTACCAACATACAAACGAAGTACTCTGTTTGCTGTTGTAAGCCACCTAGCATGAGATAGCTTTCCTGGTGATTTGGTGGACAGTGATGTTGAACCATTTCCTGAACATATTGTAACGGATTCGGTGCGACTTCCACTTTCTTGAAATGAAGACACAGTTCTTGATAAAAACACAGGAGCTTTATTTACACTATGTACAGGAGAAATCGTTAACAACTGCTAAATTATTCATCAGCAATTAAGCAATTATCACACAACACCGTAAACTCAACGTTTACACACGTATTTACTTCCAAATACGAAAACAACACAGCGAAATGCCTCGCAATAAACAGAGCTAATACACACTCTCAGTACGAAACTTTTTATCCATCGCTAACGGCTTATATACACACCGAAAAGAAATCTCTCAAATATTCCACACGCTTCTGGAAAATAGTAGACCGTTATCAAATTTTATCAATGAACAAAAAGGAAATAGGGGGGTCGTATACTTTAGCCATATGAAAAGGGGTTGTATATTCATTACGGGAAACTATTTACAGGTTACGTTACTACAATAATTACTATTTACAGGATTTGTAACATTGCCCCCTTCCTAAGGACTGCACGTCCCGGGCAGTACAATCCCCAGAAAGGGTGCCAAACTTCTATCACAAGTTTACAAATATACACATTAATTAATAACTAACAGATACAGAAAACACAATAATAACAAGAAATATTACTAAACATTAAAAGCAAAAATTATCTACAACTTTTATGTTATCAACCATGGTTGCTTACGTAATACTCATGAACTATGGCCATAGTATGGGGCTAACCGATCATAATGTACAACCCTAGGTTTTACATTAGGTGATTTTTGGATCCTCACTACGACGTCATTTAGTCGGTTAAGGACTTTCCCAGACAGCACGAAAAGTCCTTCGGACGTCCATTTTATGTCCTGAACGTCCAAATCTAGTCCGTTGTAAAAAATCGACGAAATTTGGCGATCCTTAGATACGTCTCGCAGGACGTCCCAAGGACAAACTTTTTTTTAGGTCTAAGGATGACCTAAAGTGATCCTTATCTTTTCAGGACGTACCACGGACTTTTTTTTTAGATATCCTTGGGACTTATCTCTAAGGATATCCCGAGTCTCAACAAAATCAATCATTTTTAGGACATTCATCTCAAGTTGAACGAGAAATTTTATTTTATTAGTTTTCTCACTGAAATTTTCTAAAAATCCTAATGAACTATGATCTACAAAACTTAAACGAGTTACGAAAATAACATTTAAGTTAATTAAGCGTAAAAAATTATTATTTTTTTTAGTTTATTATTTTTATATATTTTATTATTATTATTTATTTATTTATTTATTATTATTATTTTTTTTTTTTTTTTTTTGAGGGAAAAAAGTTTTTTGAAAAGGTACAGTTTTTTTAAATCACAATTAATTATGAAATAGGAAGCTCAAATTAGCGAAAGAACTCATTTTAAAAAATCAAATCAATACAAAACACGCTTGTTTATCCATGATACTTTTTCAAATATAGGTTAAAGCGCGGTGGGAAATTCGATGACATGAGGACATCCTCGGGAGCATCACACAAGGTAGTTCCAGGGATTAACTTTAGTCCTTTCAGGACGTACGAAGGATTTTCTTTTTTGACATCCTGCGGTCTTTGCCTTCGGATGTCCTGCGTATGAGAAAAATCAGTCGTTCGTAGGACTTTCTTGTCAAACTTCGAAAATTCTTATTTTTCGCATTTTGAGTGAAAGTAAATGTTATATGCTGCGTATAAAAAAAGTATTAATGATCTCAGAAATTTGTTGACTTCTAATATACTTTATTCAAAGGGGAAAAGTCAGTACTTTTACATTTACATATTAGTTTTAATTTTACTTCTTTGTTGTCAAAAAATGAAGTCATATAAGTATTTCACTTCTCAAAACATATTAATCGAAAGAAAAAATGAAAATTTTTACAGTAAAAAATGTGGAAATGTAAAAATGCAAATTTTTATGTGGAAAGGTAATAAAATGGACATAACACTTTTAAATCGGTTTATGATACTCAAAAATCCTGCATTTTGGCGATAGTAAAACAAAATATTGCCAAAAACGTTATTTTTTTCTCTAAAATTTAAAACATCAAAATTTGAACTGGATTTTGTTATAAATTTATTACATTAAACTTGATATTATTATACAATAATATTCCTCTAATGCATTTTTTTTTCAAGTAATGGTTATTTATGGCAGTTTTTCTTTTTATTTTTGGTAATTAATTTTTAAAAAAGTAAAATGTAATTTTATTCGCGCTTTTTTACCTTTATACATCACAAATTCAAATTGTAGTTAGAAATTATTATAAAAACGAACAGAACCCCCAAACTTTTTTTTTCCTTCAAAGTGTTACATTTCAGGGTTTTAAAAAGAGTTTTCTGTTTTAAGCTTAAACATTTGAATTTACCATTTTTAAATCATTCACTGAATTCTTTTTCATTTTTTTACAAAAAAAAAGCAATTTTTTCAAGGTTAAAAAAAAATTCTTCCAACTTTGTTTCTTCTAAAATTCTTCAATCAAATGCATTTTATATCTCTTTGAGAACGAAATGTAAAAATTTAAATTGCTGTTCTAATTATAATAATTGCAAACAGAACGGATGAACCCTCAACTTTCTTTAGCGAAATTGTAAACAATGGACAGACTTCAGGGCAAAAATGTCAGGCTTGTGTCATAATTTTAAACCAAATTATACATTTGAATTTACTATCATTATTTTTAAATCTATCACTGATGTGAAATTTTTTTTATTGTTTTGAACATATTTCCTGATTATTTCCAAAAAAAAATTTTTTTTTGGATTTTCATTTTTTTCCCGCAAAATAAATAATTTAGAAAAAAAAAAAGAAAAGAAAAAACTCACGAAGCTTTCATTTTTTCAAATTCTTCATCTCCGTACGCGAGATTTTGTAAGCTCTTAAAAAATCGCGCACACCTACTCGGGGTTTGAACCTACACCCACAGGATTACTAGGCTGAAACGTTACGGAGTACTCCAGTCTTGCTCGACAGTATGTAGTAACTTAAAATAATAAATGGCGTTTAACATAGAAGGTTTCTGAAAGTTCTTTTGGGAATTTCGTTCTAATTTTGATCGTAAAAATAAAATTTATGGCGTACAATGTTTTAAATCACGCACACTTTCAGTATTTCTTTTTTAAGTTAGCGCGAAAGGTGGCGTTTGCTCATCGGTGAATTTTGCTGTTCAACACTCATATCTGATGCGCTTAATTCCATTCAATGGGGATCCAAAATTGCTTCTGAGTTTTACTTTAAATTAATATTGTTTTGCTGATATATAGCTTTAGTTGGTTTTTCAATTATGTACAATGATCAAAGTTTCAATATTGCAGTTTTGTAGGCTTAAGTTAGTTGGAATTTGAAATAAAAGTTGCTAAAGATCCCAAATTTAATCCAATATCGACTATCCGACCACAGGACTTAAAAAACGAAGCAATAAGCGATTAATTGTGCATTCGATCAGCAAATTGCATTTTTTTCATCGTTTTGACACTTATTACACTTTTTCTGGCTTCTGTTATTCTGTACTTTGCACGTGCGAACTTCAATGGCGGCCAGGAAACCCCGAGAAGAAAGCTGGAAAAGGTAGAGATTTTTAAAAATACAAGTAGTGTGATAAATTATTCCCAACAGATTTTAAATTTGCCCTTAGGGAGAAAAGAGACTTGAATTCTTACTGAGAAATCTGAAAATTCAGCTACAATATTATTTTTTTTCAAGATTTTTTTCCGTGAAAAACACATTTATAATTTATGTTGGGGGGGGGGGAGGAATCGATAAAACTGAAAATTTAAAGAGAATGACCAGATTTTGAAAACAACTGTCATTTAGGGACTTGAAAGTAAGAAAAACGGGACTATTGGGCTTAATTGGCGCGGAACAAGCATGTGTAATATAATCAGGCTTTCTTAAAATTATCTCTTACTAAAATCATTTTTATTGAATAAATTTTGAACTTATAATTACTCAAGTTATTAAGAACACCCGGAGATAACGAGCAAGTTGACTCGGAGCTTTGGCTCTGTTTTTTTTTCAAATCATAAGCTAATTCATAAAGAAAAATAGGCGAGATACAAATGCGCTGCATTATACTAATTTCATACATTTTAAATACATATTTTCTTTTTGAAGGTGCAGCGCACAGAACAGTCATCAGTTTACAATAGTTGCATAAAAGATAATTCTTGTAGACTTAAATGAAATCCTCCCCAAAAAAAAAAAATATATATATATATATATATATATATATATATATATATATATATATATATATATATATATATATATATATATATATATATATATATATATATATATATTAATTTGAATTTTTGGCATCTTGAATTCAAATTATGTTTTTCGCAATCACGAGTGTGTGTGTATGAATGCGCGTGTGTGTTTGGGTAGGCGCATGTGTGTGGGTGCGTGTGTGTATGTATGCATGTGTGTGCGTGTTGTGTTTGCAGTGCTGTGTGTGTACGCGCGTGTGTGCAGGTGTTCGTGTGTGTGTGTATGTAGGCATATGTGTTTGTGTGCAGGCATGAGTGTGTATGTATATGTGTGTGCGTAGGAGTGTGTGTTTGTGTCTGTGCGCAGGCATGAGTGTGTGTATATGTGTGTAGGTGTGTGTGTGTGGTCAAGAAAAAAAAAGCGCTTCTAATTATAAACTCGGTAGTATTTTAAAATTAGGGGACTTTTAATATGCCAAAGTACTGAGACTATTTTTGAGAATATGAGGTCAAAAACCTCTATACAGGTTGTCCTCAAAATTCGAGAACATGTGGTCGATTAGCAATACAAATCCATAGCCAATAATGGTGCCCCCCCCCCCCCCTTCGAGTAAAGGCGCACCCTTTAAAAATCACGATGACCCCCTTAAAAAAGAAAAAAAATACCCCTCAAAACACCCCCTCCCCTCCCAATTTTAATGGCGAAGTCTGCGCCATGACCCCCTCCCTTCCCCCCTAGGTGGGCACACCTGCCACAAGACTGGGTTATATATGCATAGCTAAGCTATAAGGACTCTTTGGATCTATAATTACTTACTATTTTTTAATAACATATCGAAAGAAAAAAAAAGGGGGGGGGAATGAAAACATATTTGTTGAAGAAATTCCTTTTGTGTCAAATTTTTGTCAATGTCCAAAAATTAGTACATAAGCAATCCTTGCTCATATTATATGTATACAGTGAAACTCCGATTTTATGTTCTCTGGATCCACGTTTTCCTCGCATTAAAATCGGGTCCCATTATCGGGCCATGTATTTCCCGTATTTTGCGTTTTTTTTAACCCAGTCTCTTAAGAAACGTAAAATTCGGGTTTCACTGTGTTATTATAAACTGTATGACATATTTCAGAATTGTTATAAAGATTACTGAATATTGTTCTTAGTCATTTTAGAATTTAGTCAAAAACCAACAGGGGTGCCCAACCCCCTAAGGGCACAGGTGCACCTCCCTCTATATCGTGGAGACCCCCTCCGAAAGCAGAGGCCCCCAAAATGAGAAAAATACCCCTCAAAACACCCCCTCTAAAAATTTGAATGGTGCAGTCTGCGCCTTACCTCCCCTAGGTGGGCATCCCTGAAAACCAATAAAAAATTGTAACTGCAAAGGTATAAGAAATGATCGCTTATTTTTATTACGAATCATTTTTAAAGAACGAAAATGTTTAAGAAAAATAATGTAGTTTGACTTTACAACAGTAAAAAGTAATAAAATCAAAATCGTTAAAGGGAAACCAGAAATTGTCCCAATTGAGTCCCCAAAAATATTTATAAGAATCCCCATATCGTTCCTGGATTTTAGGACACATCTGAAAACTGGCGTTCAGAAATACGATCACCTTACCTAACAAGGGGAAAAATGAATCGAATTTGATTTGTATTTGAAAAATGAAGCATTCGAATGAATCTAGAAAAGAAAGTAACACGAGGCAATTGAAAAAAAAAACTAGAGGCATTTCACCATTATCTTTTTCCCTCTCTCTGATTGTCTGCAGTTAACTGCCACCGTGATGCTTTGTTTACGCTCGAGAGTGAAATGAGTTCTTGCAGCACGTGGCCGGCTGTGCCGCTTGAATTACCTTATTTAGGATGTAGGTAAGTTTAATTACTTTTATTTTATTTATAAATATTGCTAAAGTTTAACTTTTACTAAAAGGAAGAAAATTAGTTAAATTTTCATAATTTTCGCAATGATTAAAAAAAAAAAACTTAAGTCTCTCATAACACATGCGCTACTGAATTTCATTTCAACCTGATTTTTCTGTGTACACTGAAAGATTGTTTTATTTATTATGTCTTGGATGGTATGAAAAGAATCAAAAGAGATTTTAATTCTGAGGGAAAATTATTAATTGGTTTAATACTTTTACCAATCAGAAATTATACTGTTCCACTATATTCGCTTGTAATCTTTTTAACTAGAGTATTACATTTAAGTACCATAATGTGCATGTCATGTGACATGCACATTGTTAACGTATCAAAATATTTGTATCAGGCATTGTATTTCTATCATATTACGAATATTTAATTAAATGCAATAGCAGGGGGGGGGGGTCTTAAAAATTCCTATGTGTGAGCAATTTTTTTTTACTCAAGTTTATTTTTAGAGTTATGTTTGAATTTCCTTGAATGTTATGTAGTACATATTTCATTTAAATTTTCTCAGATTATGTAAGTAGTATATCTTTTAATTATGTAAAACAAATCTATCGGTAAGATACATGTTTATCTACTATATGGTTTCTTTCTGAATATTATGATCTGCATTAAACTTGTTATTTTTTATTAATATTTCAAGGTTCTGTCATTATTTTCAACTTCAAATAAATTTTGTGTTGCATCATTAGGGGCTAATTAATTACTGCCTGTAAATTCTATTTAAATGCAAGCTTGGATTTTAAGAGAACTTGAATTGTGGTTGATTTACTAAATATTTAAAACTCGGTTATATTTTTAACATAAATTGCAATATTGTAAGCTTTTTTATTTTTTCATGATATTTTTTTTAAATGTTTCTTTTCAGAAACATATTGCTTGAAGTGCCATCCATATTTTCATGAAAATAATTGATAATTTCTAATAATTAGATGCTGAATGGTAGCTTAAAAAATGTTGAAATTTTCAGATAGTTTTCTCCTACTGTTCCTGTAATTAAAAATTTTCCAAGTTATACTTGTTTTTTTGAGCAATCACGATTGCTTATTGCTTTTATTTGACTGTTTTTGGCGTGCTATCATTTTTCCCACCGGCGCGGCGCCACCCTCTGGCAGCACCACCCGTCGCGTCGACCGGCCTCACGATGCTGCTCCTCTAGCGAAAACCGTCTCCAGGTTGCGTCCATATCCTACACACACACACACATACATACACGCACCAACACACACAAACACCACCATACACACACATACACAAACTCATACACACACGCATGCATACAGATACCTACACACACGCATACATACATACATACACCCCCCCACACACACACATGCCTACACACACACATACACATACCCCTACACACAAACACATATCCCCCCCATACACGAATACATACACACACTCGTGATTGCGAAAAACATAATTTGAATTCAAGATATCAAAATTCAAATTAATTTTATTTTTATTTTTTTTGTTTATATTATTTTTTTTTTAATTTGTAACTTAAAAGAATATTTAGACTTTCCTTAAATTATCTCTTGTTAAAATCATTTTTGCTTAAAAAAATTTGAATAACTCAAGTTATGAAGAACACCTGGTGTTAAGGAACTAACTTGCTCTTAATGTAACCAGGTTAAACTATTTTAAACTATTTTTTAGTCTTAGTATCAATATCAAAATTAATTATTTTGCCTTGTGAAATATCTAATACTTTTTTAATCACAAATTAATTCATTTCAATTTGCTTTTTCTATGTGTTGAATGGCTCAAGAGACTGATCATGCTGCATAGCATAAGATGCCCTAAAAGAAGTTGAACACCTAAGACAACGTCTATCAGGTAAGTTTAAAATGTTATATGTTTATCAATGCCTTAATTTGATATTATTTCAGTATTAACTTTTTCCAATATTTTTTATATACTTTTTTTTAAGGCTGTTGTTAGTTGTATTTTTCCCATGCAAGCAGAACCTAATAATTACGATAAACCAGTGGTGCCCAACCGTTTCGTACCCAAAGGCTGCACCTCCTTTTAAAATGCTTTCCGTTCTCTCATAAAAACACGTATGAAAATTTTGAGTATTTAAAATTTTTCCTATTAACATAAAAAATAATATAGGAAATTATATGGAAATTAAAAAACTCATAGTGGGAGATGCTCTATGCTCCTTTTATTTATTGCACTGTTTTTCAGGAATCAATTTCTGAATATTTAACTCCAAACTTTATATTGTCATGAATTTGCTTTCATATTGTTGCTTTTAATCTAAACAACAGGCCACATGTATCAACTTCTGTGGCCGTAGGCTGGGTACCACTGCTATAAACTAAAGAAATAGTCATACCTTACTGCTTCAAGTTCTAGGCTTCACTCTATCGCATTTTTTAAAAAAATATGTTCATTATTTTTTTCTAATGGGCTCGTGTTGATTCTTCTGAGGGGCTACAGTTAAGTTTTAGTGAGGTGATAAAAACGGCTGAAGAGAGTGTCAAGCACCATGATGTCGTGAATTTCTATTGACTCTTGACTGTTAAAATACTTATTAAGCTGTGCATATCATGGACGCCCATATGAAAAATTTTGAGAGTGGCAATATTTCCCCCATGGTTTAGCAAGATATTTTCCCCATGAAAACTGATTTCAGATTAGAGTTATTAAAATTTGACATTTTTAATAAGTTATTCATTAATGGCTGGATCAGAATTCTTTTATATATTTTTTCAAAAGAAAAAGTACTAAAAACAGAAGGAAGCTCTAATTTCAAGGGGGGTAAGTGGGGGCTTGAGCCCCCACTTACCCTATATGGGCTCCCATGGTGCAATCACTGACAGTCAAACTAAGCAGAAAAAGCTAAGGAAAATATAAAACTACACAAATTGGAATGGCCCGGCCGAGGTTTTAAAAATATATTATACTGCTTGACATTGAAAATGCAACAGCAAGAAGGAATGTTCAGAAATTTATGTAAATTTTAGGTTAGACGTATATCACTGAGTTATGTAAATGATGTGAGATGCGCAGCTCTCTGATGCACGTGAAGTAAGATATAAGGGCAGGAACTTGCAGAATGGGCAATATTCGTGTGGTTATTTCTGACTGCAGTATTATCGAAAAAATTTTGTTTTTGTCTTGGAGGAAACATGTAACACGAGAGAATGCCAGGCCGCCATCAACGAAGGCACTTCAAGGAGATAGACGATTTTGCGAGGGGTAAGGTGATCGGACTGAGAAGGGGAGGTTGGTCCGAACGTCAAATCGCAGCTGATACCAACATGGATGCAAGCATGGTGCATCGGCCGTGCCGAAGATGGTTGAAACAACGAAACGTGGCAAGATTGAGGGGTGCCAATAGTGACGTCAGATCGCGTGGATCGATGCATCCACCGACAAGCTGTAGCAGACCCACAAGTCACTTGTTCCTCAATTCTGCAGCAGGTGCAAGATACCCTGAATGTTTCGTGCCAACCAGAACAATTTCCCGTCGTTTGGTCGCATGTGGTCTGCAATCAGTGTCCGCTAAGAAGACTGCCATTGACCCCACAACATAGACAGCAACGTTTAGTATGGTGCCGGACTAGAGCGACGTGGATGACAGAATGGCGAAATGTCATGTTCTTAGATGAATTCCGCTTCCATTTATCCAGTAACAGATCTAATCTAGTAGTAACTGGAACCTCCCACCGCACAACAACGTGGCATAATGGTTTGGGGCGAAATTGTGTACAATTCCATATCACCTCTAGTTCGTATTCAGGGCACTATGATGGTCCAACGATACTTGGATAAAGTGCTGCGGCCTGTGGCAATCCCTTACTTTTAAGGGCTACCTAATGCAATATTTCAGCAGAATAACGCCCGACTACATAGTGCTCCCATCTACCAACATGCTCTAAGAAACACACAAATGCTTCTCTAGCCACCATACTCTCCTGACCTGTCACCAATCGAACATGTGTAGGATGTGATTGAACGCCGTTTGCAGACTCTGTCCCTGCCTCGTTCAGAAGACGAACTTTGGCAAATGGTTGAAAGGGAATGGAGAGCCATCCCTCTGGACACCCTTATTGACTCTATGTGTAGACGTGTTTCTTCGTGTATCGCTGTCCCGGGTGGTCCTACATCCTACTGAGCCGACGTTGTTCTCGCTCTGTATTCTATCATTTTGAAATTAAGATAATTTATTATTCCTTGCTGTCTCCGTCTTTTTTTCAAACTTCATCACTTTCTGACCACTCCTTCTTGGTGTTGCATTTCATTTTTACTTGTTTGGTGGAACTTCAGGGACCTGGCAGAGGTTACAATGTATTTAATTAACCAAAACATTTTTTAACAAACATTAGATGTCAATACACAACTTTTCCCACCACAAGCAATTTTTAAGATATTGCATAATAGTTTTTGCATATTTGGGGAACTTTCAAGGTACTGGCGTGGGATCTAAATATATTTTGATTTCCAAAAAAAAAAAAAAATTACACCAGTATTTGATGCAAGTACACAACTTTCCCCCACCACAGGCGTTTTTGATTTTGAAAAAAGTTAAAATCGACCCACCCTAGTATATAGGGTTTTTTTTTTCCTTTTAGTATGGAACACTTATGTGAAAAAATAAGGTGAAGTTTCTTGTTAGTAAGATCATGCTATTTCTGAAATACATTTACACTAAAAAGAATAAAATAATAGAATTCTTTAAAAAAAATACTAAGCACTTTTCATAATGCACTCAAAAGGGCAAAATAACTTTTCTGGGCCAGAAAGGACAATTTAAGTATTCCTGTAATTTTCAAGTATTCCAAGAAAAACACTTTAAAGAAAAGTGTGGTGCATGTCATACAGAGAATGTCTTATCATTATCTAACTTTCAATCATAAATTTAAATTTCGAAACATGCATATTTTTCTTAATAGGAAAGATTGGTTTAAAATGACTTGAGCCGCACTTTTCTTCATTTGGGTTTATTTTCTTAGAATAATTGCAAAATACAAGAATAATAAAATTGCCCTTTCTGACCAAGAAAAGTTATTTTGTCTTTTTGAGTGCATTATGAAAAGTGCTTAGTATTTTTTAAAAAATTCTATTATTTCTAAATACAATATTTTTATGTTTATCTCTTTTTACTTTCAAGTTAGGTAACTTTTGAAATCAACAATAATTTCCTGCCTGTCATGATTTATAAAGAAAAGTTATTATCATAGTAACTTTTTACTACAGTGAAGCACTGTTTATACATATCTTTTTTATACATTTTTGAAATTGGTCCCTGCAAAGTCGAATACACATTAGCCTATACCTGTTATACGTTTTTTTTTCATTTGTACACTTTTTTCATACAGTCCCTTCAAAAAAGTATAAGCAGTGCTTGACTGTATTTACATGCTGGTTATCAGAAATCAAGGACACGTTCTACTAGATAAAATTTAATTTTGATATGGAGAATTTAATAAATATATTTTTCGAAATTTAGCAGTTATTTTCCCCTTATTTGAATCGCAATATATATATTGAAGTTTTTTTTCTTTAGTTATTGTGTTTGAATTTTCCTTAGAAAACATAGAAAAAAACTGATAATCATTTTAATCATCTCTGCTATCCAAATTTGAGTAGAATTTTGTGTCATAAAAATATAGATTGCATCTAAATCTACTTTTGTAGATTCTAGAATTTTGTATCTTAACCCTTTTTGTTTATTTCCCTGTGTTTGTAACCTTTGAACCATATTCCCAGTTACTGTATTATTTTCCATTTCATATTAATTTCTTGTATAACAATACTTATTATTGAAAAGCTGTTATTTCAGTATTTTTTTTTTCTTTAACAATATTTAAATTTGGTGCTATTATCTTAATCTAAAAACCTGTCTTGCATAGTATAGACAAACGTATGAACGGCGTTCGCAGAAAATGTTTGGCTCTGCAGAATTTTTTTACAAATTGCTAGCAATCAATACATATATATATATATTTTAAGGGATTTTTTTTTAAAAAATCCTAGTTTATTTCTGAAAGTCTATTTCCAAAATCCTTTTAAAGTTCATGTGTGAAAAAAATAATGGTTTTGGCAGTTTTCTTCAGTTGGTGAAAAATAAGCAAACTTTATTATTGCAAAAAAAAAAAAAAAATAAATAAATAAATAAAATAAATAAATAAAATAAAATAAAGATTTAAAGCTTGCCTTTTTTTTTTTTTGGCCTCTTTAATTATTTGAATATAGATTTAATTCTTTATTCAAGGACATGGGACGCCATATGCAAAATTGTAAGAGGGGGGGGGGGCTTAGATATTTTCTGCATGGTTTAGCAGGATATTTTCCCCATAGACTCTGATTTCAGTACATAATAGAGTTATAAAAGTTTGACATTTTTGATAAATTATTCATCAATGGCTGGAAAAGAAATGTTATTATATTTTTGCAAAGAAAAAGTACTAAAAGCAAGGAAGTTCTAATCTCTGGGGGGGGGGGGCTTCTGCCTCCCTTGCCCCCTTATATGGGCGCCTTTGTTCAAGGGTGAGTAAGGCAAAATAATTATTTGCAGAAAATTTTTCAGTTAGAATTTGTGTTCAAATAAAGCTTTCCATTTTATCTAAGTCTGCTAAAAACCTTGTGTATCTCAAAAGTGAGTCTATGAAACATCAACATAATGGTAATACAATTATTGTTGTATTTTCTGCACAATAATGTAGCACAGCAGGCCCTGCATATTGAATTACGAAGCCAGTATAAAGTGCCTTCACGAAGTACTTCATAGTTGTCTTTCGAGTGTGAGAAAACTGGGGCAATTATCACACTAAAATAGTCTGTTCAGTTATCGCAAAACATCTAATCTCTGTTCTCAATGAATGGCTTGGCACCTTGAAGTCCTGCGCACCTATACCGTTTGCACAGTTCATGAGTATTGGATATCAGGGTGTTCCCCCTGATAAATTAAATTTCAGGGATAACCTTTCTCATGCAGCAGCTGATGCAGTGCTGGACTTGGTCATCTCTGTCTAGAATCTTTTTGGATAATATTTTACTGTTGAAAAATCAAAATACTGAAACACTTAATTTCTCATTTAAATTTAGCAGTTATAGAAGTAGAATTTTGAAATAAAATTTATGAAACCGAAGTCTTCATCCCAAGTTTTCAATAATTGTGTAATAATACTATGGGCGCTGACTAAGTTTTTGAAATATTTTTTGCAAATGCAAAAATTTATTGCCTTTTTAAGATAGACAAATGTTGTTCAGGATGTAATACATGTTAATAATAAACAAGTTCTCAAAGAAAAAAAAAAACTTGAAAAAAAGAAAGTTCCAAAAAGTTTATTTTATTTTCCCTCTCCACCCCTTTATATTTTATCAAGGCATTCAAATAATTAGTTGTTTACATATATTTCTTTTATCTATCCAGGATTGGTGAAAGGCGCAGAAAAGTTAAGTGATGCAACTTCCAGATCTTCATGAATATGATCAAATTTTTCTATTGTAATATATGTTTTAGTAATAAATTTTTTCTCTCATAAATTGGTGTGTTTACTTTGTTTCTTTTTCCTATGTGTTTAACATGTTTCATTTAAGCTTGCAAATTAAAATCCATGTGCGTATAAGAATGCAAAACTTGAAACAAAAGCTTTAAATAGGAATCATGTTTATATAATATATTCAAATATTATTTTTTTTATATTTTGCCAGCTTAATGCAGCGTGAAAATCAATTCATAATTGATAGTTTGTTGTATAATAAAAAAAAAAATCTTCAGATGTTTTCAGAACAAAGAAGAAAAAGAAATCAATGCAAATTATTAACTTGAATTGATGTACCATTGTCAAATCCTGATATTGAGGATGAATAATAATTAATTAGTAAATAAGTTAGTATTTGATAAATTAGTTTTTGTGATAATAAATAATTGGGATTTGTTTATTAAGCTTCAACATAATTGATGAGAATACGTGAAGTTTGGAAGTAGAAAATAGCTAGCAGTTATTATTTAAACTATATTTTTATGTAAACCATTTTATTTTTAAAAATTGCTGTATGCAGCAATAACAGTCATTATTGATAGTGTATACTAAAAATGGTATCATATATGATATTACTTTCAGGTACTTCCAAAAGGAGCAAAAAATCTGTATATTTTAACTTATTGAACTTTGTAAAGAAATAAAAATTAAGAGAAAATTAGAAAACTAATCAAACAATATAAAATACACACACACAAAAAAAGGTAAGTAATTGTTTTACATGTAAGCTTTTTTTACAGGGATTGCTACTTACTAAGCTTCAAGGTAATGATCTAAAAATACAATGAAGAATGATTTTAGAATAATAGATTTAATTCAAAAAGATTAAATAAATTGCTTTAAGTGTGATTGCAAAAGATTTGAAAATATTAGAACTGCATGAAGACTGCTGCATCTTAAAGTGCAGCTTAAATTGAATGCATGCTTGAAAGTCATACACTTAGCGGGATGGCAGAACCAGAATTGGTTCAAAATAACAAAAAAAAAAAAAATTTCTTTTTAAATTTTCGATTTTTCCTTTCAAATTAAAGTTTCAAAAAAAAAAAAAAAAACTTTTGGTATGTTTTTTTTTTTTTTTTTTTCAAATGAGAATGATTTAAAAATATGATGTTAGAGCAATTTCAAACAAGAATGTTTTACTGTTCAATAAATTATAATCTGGTATATATTCAACAAAAATTAAGAAAATCTTGCTCATTTAAAGTTTTTATATATATAGTACGTGAACATCCTGAAAAAGGTCAATATATGAACGGCTATAGTTCGTAGGACATCTTTCGGACATTTGATTTAGCCCATTTAACGTCCTGAAGAAGGCCAATATATGAACGGCTATAGTTCGTAGGACATCTTTCGGACATTTGATTTAGCCCATTTAACGTCCTGAAGAAGGCCAATATATGAACGGCTATAGTTCGTAGGACATCTTTCGGACATTTGAATTAGTCCGATTAACGTCCAGAGGATCGACCACAAAAGGCATGGTCCCAGACATCGCCGAAAAATGATCGACTGACATCATTTGGACAACCTGGGGATAATGTTTTTTTTACGTCCTGAGGATCACGAAATGCTTAAGTCCTCGGGACCAGGCCGGACATCATAGGGACGAACTGGGGAAGAACACTTCGCGGACATTGAACGGTCCCTCGGATGTCCCTCGATGAGAACGGGATGAAATTCAAACGTCCGGAGGATAACCTAATGTTTTGAGTTAGTCCTGAAATGATGTCAGTAGGACGTCCAAAGGACAAAGTTGTGCTGTCTGGGTTGTAGGGTCCATCCCAATGCGACTGCAATTTGGGTGACAGACCTTTCCGTCGGATGGGATTCCATAACCAAACCTTGTCGCCTTCGTTGAATTCATGTCCAGTAGACCTTGTGTCGTATCGGGTCTTCATCTTCTCCGCCGCGATGTTGATTCGCTCTCGTGCGAAGTTATGAACGTCTTCCAACCGGGCCTGGAGATCCTGGATGTATTCCTCAGGCGATGCAGGCGCATCCGGAGGACGACCGAAGACGAGATCATAAGGTGGCCGAAGCTCTCGTCCGAAGAGCATCTGAGATGAGGCATATCCGGTGGTCTCGTGGACAGCACTGCGGTAAGCCAGCAGGAACAAAGGTAGCTTCTTGTCCCAATCCTGTTGATTTCTGGATACCATAAGCGAGAGATTATTCAGGATTGTGCGGTTAAATCTCTCCACCATGCCGTCCGATTGTGGGTGTAGTGGTGTTGTCCTAGTTTTCTCAATTCCGAGAATTTGACATAGGTCTTTAAACACAGCAGAGATGAAATTCCTCCCTTGATCGGAATGAATCTGCAAAGGTGCTCCGTATCTCGAGATCCAATGTTGGACTAGAGTCTCTGCTACGGTGGTAGCCTCTTGATTTGGAATGGGATATGCTTCCGACCATTTGGTGAAGTAGTCGATGGAAACAAGAATGTATTTGTTCATATCAGCAGTTCTTGGTAGAGGACCCAGGATGTCGATCCCAATTCGTTCGAAAGGAGCTCCAACGTTGTACAGATGTAGCTTCCCTCTGCTTCTCTTCTTCGGTCCTTTACGAGCAGCACAGGCGTCACAAGAATGGCACCACTTCTCCACGTCATCCTTCGCCTTGCTCCAGAAGAAGTGCTCCCGAACTTTATTGAGGGTTTTCAAGACACCAAAATGTCCTCCAGTCGCACTACTATGTATTTCTTTCAGAACATCTGAAATCCTTGATCGGGGAAGTAGTAACTGCCACCTAGATGTTTTGCCGTCATCAGATTCCCATTTTCGGTACAGTACGCCGTTCCGTAAATGGAGTGAGTTCCATAAAGCCCAGTATCTTTTTGTTGCTGGACTGAAGATGGAAACGTCCTGCCAGCTAGGGCGTCGACTGTCACTTTCCATGAACTCCAAAATTGGTTTTATGTCGGGGTCTTCAAGTTGATCTTTTCGAACTTGGTCATCACTCCATGGATCAGGTTCTGATGATGTTGGAGTCACTGTCACCTGATAGGCAGTAGGGCTAGTCGTTCCATACTGTTTCTCGATTCGGGAACAATAATTGCAGTTCTCAGGACAGGGTCTCCTTGATAAAGCGTCTGCATTACCGTGAGACAACCCTTTTCGGTGCTTGATCTCCATGTCATATTCCTGGAGCCGCTGTATCCACCTGGCTATCTGGCCTTCTGGATTCTTGAAGTTCAAAAGCCAAGTTAACGAGGCATGATCTGTCCGAAGCAGAAATTTTCGGCCGTAGAGGTAATGATGGAAGTGTTCTACAGCTTTCACTATGGCCAGTAACTCCTTTCTGGTGACGCAGTAATTTCGCTCCGACTTTGATAAGCATTTGCTCCAGTAAGCGATGACATGTTCATTTCCGTCAATTTCATGGGATAAAACAGCTCCGATGCCCTCGTTGCTCGCATCAGTGTCCAGGATGAAGGATTTTTCAGGCTGAGGATAGGCGAGGATAGGCGTTGATGTTAAAGCCTCCTTCAGTCGTAGAAATGCATCTTCGCATTCCTTGGACCATTCAAACTTTTGCTTGCTCTCCGTCAGCTTATGCAAAGGTCGTGCAATGTTGGAAAAACCTTTTACAAACTTCTTGTAGTACGTGCAGAGCCCCAGGAAACTTCGCAGCTGATGGATGTTTTCGGGACGACTCCAACTCTTGACCGCAGATACCTTTTCTGGATCGGTTTGTACACCTTCAGAAGAGATGATGTGACCAAGGTAGTTCACTTCCCGGCGGAACAAATTACATTTGGACGGGCTTAACTTCAGATTGGCTTCCTTAAGCTTTTGCAGCACCTTCCTAAGATTTGCCAGATGTTCTTCGAAACTGCGTCCCACGATGATGATATCGTCTAAGTAGACCAGACAGGATTCGTAGGAAAGTCCTCTTAACACTGTCTCCATAAGACGCTCGAATGTAGCTGGTGCATTGCAGAGGCCGAAGGGCATCACTTTAAACTGCCATAAGCCTTGTCCAGTTGTAAACGCTGTCTTCTCTCGGTCATCAGGGTGTATCTCAACCTGCCAGTAGCCGCTCTTCAAGTCCAGGGTCGAAAACCACTTGTGTCCGGAAAGAGTGTCCAAGGTGTCGTCAATCCGTGGAAGAGGGTAACTGTCTTTCTTGGTGATTTCATTCAGCCGCCGGTAATCGACATAAAATCTGGTGGAGCCATCTTTCTTTCGGACCAAGACGATGAGAGAGGCCCAAGGACTGGACGAGTGTTCGATGATATCATTCTCCTGCATCTCTTTCAGGAGGGTCTCAACCTCTTCCTTCTTGGCGAACGGTAGTCGTCTTGGATGCTGTTTAATAGGGGGGTGTTCTCCAGTGTAGATCCTATGCTGCGTTAAATTCGTCCGGCCCACATCCTCCGATGTAGATGAAAACAGATGCTTGAAGTCATCCACCAATTGTTCCGCAGCAGTTCTTTGATCTTTCGATAAAGGTGCACTCCCAATTAACTTCGATGTCAAGGAATCAGAAGACACAGTCTCGGGGGAATTGATTCTTCTAATGATGCAGTTTACTGGAGTACAAGTTGCCAACACTTCACCTTTCCGGATATTCCTTGGCCTTTCACTCACGTTGGCGACTCTCACAGGAATTACATCCTTAGAAAGGTCCACAAGCGTAGATGCTACCAGCACTCCTTTTAGGTTATTGTTTAGGTTAGGGTATTCAATGAGGCCGAATCTAAAGCTGTTGTTTTCTTCAATGGAGCCAGGTATCAATGATTCTGACCTTGAGGGAATCGATAAATCTGTTTGGGCTATTATTTGATGAGCGGATTTTACATCATTTTCAACGTCGAAGATGGCTATGTCTTCTCTCATCGAATGCAGTTCATTAGTCTTGAAGTCAAGGGTGAAGTCGTATTTCTTTAAAAAGTCCAATCCGAGAATGAAGGGGTCCGTGATATCAGCAACGAATGCCGTATGATGGTAGGTGGCATTCCCAAACACTATTTCCAAGTCCACTTTACCCTCAATCTCAATTTTGTCACCTGTCACAGTCTGGAGACTTATGCGTGGCGATGTCCACAACAGTTTCAATCCAAATTCACGAGCCACATCTGTCCAAACGATTGTCACATTGGCTCCAGTGTCGACAATCAGTTTGCAAGGATTCCCATTTACATGTGCGTAAATGAAAAGTCCATTACTGCCGCTACTAGAAGAGGAAATCTGCTGAGCTCTGGTGGTGGTAATTTCCTTCCCTCGCGTAGCTTGGCGAGCCGGACAACTCCTTCGCAGGTGCCCTTCATTACCGCATTTCCAGCACTTCTGCTCTTGTTTCTTTTGGGCTGTTATGCTGTTCAGATGTCTTGCCAAGTCACCGAGTTGTCTCTCAAGTTCAGCGAGATGGGACGACCTGGAATCAGACTCTTCAGCTTCCAGAGTTCGGATGGGATGGCGACCCACACGGGTTGCTTGCTGGGCGGCCTCCAACTTCATCGCATACACAACAGCAGAACTCAGGTCTTTGACATCCGCCATCCGTAGAGCTTTCTGGATTTCCGGATCTCGAACCCCGTTGATGTAGTAGTTGAGTGCCAGGTTGTCTCGAACATCCGCAGGACAGTCGCAAAAAGCAAGATGAGACAGTCTCTCGACGTCCGCCGCTAGCTTTTGCAGAGTTTCCCCGATTTTCTGCAAACGGGACTTCAACTGGAGTTGGCTGAAATCTTTCTGGCACTTCTCACCGAAGCGAAGCTCCAACGCAGATGTGAGGGCGGCGAAATCCAGGAGCTGGCTGTCCGGAAGGGTCTGAAGAATGTCCGCTGCGTCACCTCTCAGGGATGCTGCAAGATGGCAGGCCTTGGTAGCAGAGTCCCATCCGTTCGCTTCCGCCACTATCATGAATTGGGTCTTGTACACCTGCCACGAACTTTTCCCATCAAATGTGGCCAGTTTAATGGACGGTCGAGCAACAGATGTGGGAGCGCAAAACTGTACAGAGCTGCTTTCCGCGGTCGCCAATCTCCTTTCCATGTCTTTAATTATTTCTTCCTTAAATGAAGTAAATTTCTTGTCTTCTTCTTCCAACTTATTTTCCACATTGGCGATACGCTCTTCCACAGTATCAAATTTTTCTTCCAGAGCATCAACTTTATCTCCCATGGCGGTTAGTTGATTCTCCATCATGGTTTTCATCGACGTTAGGTCACTTTTTATTTCATCTTGACTTGTAGTAATTTTAGCAGTTAAATCACTATTTAACTGTTCTTGGTTAGTCGCCAATTCATTTTTCAATTGTTCTTGGTAAGTCGCCAATTCATTTTTCAATTGTTCTTGATTAGCCGCCAATTCGTTTTTCAATTGTACTTGATTTGCAGTCAATTCATTTTTTAATTGGTCTTGATTAGCCGCCATATCATTTTTTAGTTGTTCTTGATTAGCCGCCATATCATTTTTTACAGAGTTGATTGCGTCAAGAAGTTGTTTTAATTGTTCATCCATTGCGCGAGTAATCACCATAAAAATAAAGTCCAAATTTAAAAAGTCTTTATGAAAAAATGTCCAAAGTCACACTTACTGCAAGAAAGTCCTGAAGTAGCCCCACGTTGGGCGCCAAATTGTAACGGATTCGGTGCGGCTTCCACTTTCTTGAAATGAAGACACAGTTCTTGATAAAAACACAGGAGCTTTATTTACACTATGTACAGGAGAAATCGTTAACAACTGCTAAATTATTCATCAGCAATTAAGCAATTATCACACAACACCGTAAACTCAACGTTTACACACGTATTTACTTCCAAATACGAAAACAACACAGCGAAATGCCTCGCAATAAACAGAGCTAATACATACTCTCAGTACGAATTCTCAATCGAAACTCAACTTTTTATCCATCGCTAACGGCTTATATACACACCGAAAAGAAATCTTTCAAATATTCCACACGCTTCTGGAAAATAGTAGACCGTTATCAAATTTTATCAATGAACAAAAAGGAAATAGGGGGGTCGTATACTTTAGCCATATGAAAAGGGGTTGTATATTCATTACGGGAAACTATTTACAGGTTACGTTACTACAATAATTACTATTTACAGGATTTGTAACAATATTAATTGACATAATTGATACAAGTATTTTTGGTCAGTGCTATGTCCGTCTGTATCTACTGCTGGCAAATCAAAAGCGATTTTTTTTAAAGTTGACAATTGGAAGCTGCTCACATGTGCCAAGAAGCTTCCCTATAGGGCCATTATATGTAAAAGGACCTGCAGTGCTTCCATCAAGATGCCGTAACAGAAAGCGTAAAGGTAGCTCATTAGCGTGCAACTGACATATGAGCCTGGTGCAACGGCCTCTTTAAATGCAGCTCAGACAGTCTTATTACACCACCTTTCACACCAGTATTGACTGCTGTTCCATCTGATCCTACTGCAATTAAATCCACATTAGATACTTGGGTTGTTTTGAAATAGTCTAATATGCTTGCTAACACTTCATTCGCTGTACCAATTCTTCTGCTCTGAGTTTTTTGTTACGATTTCTATTTGGTTCATATATGCTTGGCTAAGTGCTAAGAACAGGCCGATTTGTCAGACTGGGGGTGGGGGATTTAAATAGTTTCATTATATCACAGAGAAGAAGAAAAATAAACATTCGAAGGAATCACACCAACTGTCTCTTTGACAGTTAAAACTAAGCAGAAGGAGCAAAGAAAAAAGGCAAAACGCGCAATTTCAGATTCCCGGCAGGGGTGGTATATGTAATATGATATGATAATTATTTTGTTCACAAACAAAGGGTCTTACTATTTACTATTTACACCCCAGGTGATTAAAAAAATACATAAGAAATGAAGAAAAAAAAGTTTAAAAAAAAGTCAATTTTTACATATTTAGCGAAACTTTAGGGACCTGGCAGAAGGTGTAAATATATTTTAATTACTTAAAATTTTTTTTAATGAACATTAGATGTCAATACACAACTTTTCCCACCACAGGCGATTAAAAATATTATACATAAGATTTAAAAAAAAAAATTTAAATATGTCAATTTCTACATTTTTGGCTAAACTTTAAGGGGCTGGCGGGGGATATATTTTGATTTCCAAAAATTTTTTTATGCGAGCATTTGATGCCAATACACAACTTTTCCCACCACATGGCGTTTTCGATTTCAAAAAAAAGTCAAAATCGACCCACCCTAGTAACGACCCCAGTAATTGGCACTTTAAGAGTTTGTCCTTAAAACTTAACTCTGTTTTCATTACTTAGAAAAAAATATTCATTTGCAAATATTTTGTATTAAAGAATGCACATCTGTGCATGTATTTAGTTCACTAAAATCAAAAATATTTGAATTGATATTTTTATAAAAATATATATGTATAAAATTACCAAAATCACCAGTAATTGGTACCTGATATCCCAGTGTATGATATCTTGTGATCCTGTAATTGGTATATGTTAATAAAATTGGAAAATTACTTCATTTTTCACTTTTAGATTACATACAAATTTTATCATCATAAGAAACATAATTAATGTTAATTTAAAGTAGGTAATTTTACATAAATTAATGCTAAATCACATATCTTGACGTCGAAAAAGTATTTTAGAGAAATGAAAATAAATTTGGAGTGTTGCATGGAAAAAATATCGTGATTATTGCTGTTTCATTGGTCAGTTTGCAGTTTCAATTTTACGATTTAAAGCTGTTTCCGCAGAAAAAGGAACATTGAGCCGATGATTCTGAGGGACCATATAAAAAATGAACCGATTCTGTACAGTAAGCATTTCTGACTGATGGCCAAACATATTTATTTTTTATTGTTTCTGTTAAAAATTTAACAGTATATTCTGTAGGATTCAAATCAATAGTAGAACCCATGTAATATAGTTGCTGCAAAAGTATCAGAAATGAAACTAGTGACATATTGCACAACACATTAGTGTTTATAGGCACATGTGCCAATTACTGGAGACTAGCAAAACTGTAGCACCATTAAATGACATCCATCATTATTTCAAAAATCCAGGAATTGACAAAAATATATTTCTACCCACTCAAAGTAACACCTTTCAACTAAACAAAACTTTTGACAACGAAAATTTAAAATATATTTTAAGTCAGATTTTAATGGATTGATGCGCATGCTTCCCTTAAGCCAGAGAAGAAGCTTTTGCGACAAAAATGGCTGATTCGACACAAGCCACTATTGTTTCTCTTTCCTATGCACTGCTACCATTTAGTAACATGAATAAAAGTTATAATCTTTAAAATAAATATACATTCAGTTGATATATAGCCTTCTACTTTAAAAAGATTGGATACGAATCTTATTTTAGCACATTTTTGTTGGAAGTGCCAATTACTGGTGACCTGCCAATTACTGGGGGTGTTACCCGATATTGCTATTCACCAATACCACTTCTATTACCAAATTCCCAAGGCAACGCATTTAGCACCCTCTCTAAATACGGGAGGTTGATATGCCGCACCCTGTATATCTACTTATAATTTTACGAACCACTGTAAAAAGAAAAAGAAAAAAGAAACAAAACTTGGATTCGTTTCTGGAAAATTTAAATTGCATTTTTAGCGATCAAGGTTGAAATATGAGCTTTTCGTAAAAAGGAGAGGAGGAGGGGGGAGGTTTTTTTTTCCTTTCAAAAATTAAAAGTCTATCCTCAACAGATTTTGTTAATGGCATTTTAAAAGAGAAGGGGGGAGGGCACCCCAAATTCATATAAAATCAAAAAATGCATTATGCAACAGGAAAAAAAACAGCAACGCATGAATGACCGTACGATCACTCTGTAGTTGGGGCAAACCTAACCTGGCAGCGTCGAAACGCTGTGATTAGGTTCTGCGTTGGCTTCACAAAGCTATCAGGTTAGGTTTGCACCAACTATCTATAGTTTACATGATATGCATTTGTGGATAAATAATGTTATTTATTCATTCATTTATTTATGGTTATTATAATTTATTTAATTATTTACTTTTTCGGGAAATTTAAATTAAATAATTCATATCCTCATTTTTATAATAGTGAATTCACTGATCGAGTAACGTTGACGTCATGAACAATGAAACTCGCGCCTTTGGTAATTTTGACATGCATGGAAATGCTTTATTTTGACAAGGCTGAGCCTTAGAGCAGGAATTAAAATGGATGGAGCAAGTCCAATCAATTGGCTTAGAAAAAGCTGACCCAAAGACGCCAAGTCACGTGACTCAGCAACGACAAATGGTTGGCACATTTTACGTGAAACAAGAGAGATTCCTGATTTCTTCCAATGCTTTGCTTGAAAACCTAGCACGTGACTTGGGGTCTGGGTTTCACGGATGAAAGTCTTCACACCCTCCATTTTATCTCTTCTCAAATGGCTGAACTGTATCCGGTAACTTAACTGTTTTAATGGTAAGGCTGTCCTTTTAGTAGAATGAAGAAACAAAAAAGTGATCAACATTTAACGCTATCTAAAGGAGTTTAGGGTTAATCCTCTGAAGTTAGGGTTAAAATTTCAGCTATCAAAATATCAGCAAACGGGCAATTGCCTCGTTCAAATGTAGATGCAATTTTCACCCGTCGTACCTTGACGGGTGGTTTTCTAGATATACAAGATTTTGTTTAGAGGTATTTCTTCTGAAAAGGAGTTAAAAATCTCACTACAAGAGAATTAGATGCCTGTTGCAAAATAACTATCTGAAATAAAAAATGGAAGACGCTGCACTGCTTTTTAAAAAATGAGGAAAAAAAATATGGTAACTTTTTAGGTGCTATTTTTACTTTACAAACGCCTTAAGTAGGAAATTAAGAGGTTTTAAAGATCACTTGAGTGCATTAGTCAGTTTACCTTTTCTTTTTTACTTTGCACTTAAGGACTTAAAGTGAAAACTTTGTACATTAATTTCAACAACTTGAGAATCGAAAATAATAATTTAAAGTGTTAACGCTTTTTATTTGTTGAGAAATGCTTTAGCTGGTCTGATGCCGTCACTAACTATTTTTGCCTGCATTGTTCATATCGTTTATACATGCGCTGTTTATAATACGAACTGTGCAAAATATTTCTCTTTGGCAAACTGCATATCATATCTTGTTCAAAAACGTTTCACTAAATTAATCAGGACTAAAGGTTTAAGAGTACTTTAAATATTTAAAAATTTATGAATTTTTACAGTTATTAAAGAAACTAGAAAATCACCCGTCAAGGTATGACGGGTGAGAATTGCTTCCACATTTGAATGAAGTCATTGCCTGTTTGGTGATATTTTGATAAATGAAATTGTAACCCTGAACTCCAGTAAGTAGCGTTCATTGTTGACCATTTTTTCGTTTCTGCATTCCCCTGAAATGAGTCTTACCAGTAAAACAGTTAAGTTACGGGATCGAGTTCAGCCTTGTCACCATAAAGCCTTTCTCTGCATGTCAAACATTACCAAAACATATTATCAAATTATCATGCCGTGGCGCGAGATTCATTGTTGAAACTCGCCGGTTACTCGAAATAATTATATATATGAGGGTGAATGTATTCAAAATTCGTCACCAAAGCGAGAGAGATAGATAGAAGGAAAGAAGTAATTCAAACTCTTGCGCACAAGCAAAACAGAGTCATGCAAAACTCATAAAGCCGCATACACGCTCACGAAAGAATGGAATAAAATCACATCTTTGCTGCATTCACGATAAAGATGGATCAGAAGTAAACAAAGAGGTTGCCAGAAGAAGCTATGTCATTTTTGAGGATGTTTTTCTGAAATAAAAATAAATAAATAAATAAATAAATAAACAATATTCGTTTCGACCAATTCATTGGAACCAATTTGTTCTTGTCCAAGCCAACCATGCATTACTTGTTGTCGCCAAATGGCGCGTTTTTGTGTGTCTTTAGTGACCTTTCCCGTAAGTGCAGTATAGTACTACATATGCAGTGGTGAATCTCCCATGTTGCAAATGTCACAATTTCGAGGGTCCCCACCATTATCGGGAGCCTGAAGATTACTCAAAAATTCACATGTTAAGTGTTTTACATAGTTTTTGTGGTGGACAAAAGAGCCCCAAAAGATGCATCACCACATCCTGCAAAAATGTAAGTTCGCATTGTATTTGTCTACATTCTCATGGTTTAATTTTGCATGGGAGCTCATGGATGCTCAGCTCTTGCACTTATTTTCAATTTTGTGTAAATTTTCACACATTAAACAGATTCAGGCTGTTCACGCATGAAAATAAATTCCAAAGATTATGAGGCTTTCGTGACTTCTTATTCGCTAGATAATTTTTTTTTCTTTCGCTAGATAATTTAACACTTTACAGAAAAAGCAATGAATATGATGTACCATGAATCAATAGTTTCCAATCTGTAGGACATGCCGCTAGGAGGTGGAGAGAATAAATTTAAATTAGAGGTCGGGGGAGGGGGAGCACAGCAGTTGTAAAAATATCACTTTTAATATACAGTAAAATTGTAGTTATTTGAACTCCTATTATCCAAATCGCTGATTATCCGAATCACTTTCAGAATTGCGATTCGCAAAGGAATGTCTGCCCGCTATTAACTCCGTGAAACTGGTCTAACAGTTTACTTTGACGGAGACATGTCGCAAGCAATGATTTTTATTTAAAGTTCGGTGCGTACATACTGTACTAATGTACAGCACTTGTAAGTCCGCTTAAAAAGTGAAATTGTGCCTTTTTCATTTCACTGTTTCAAAGCTCTCTTTCTTTAACAATAGCTAGTTTTTTCTCTCCCATTTTACAAGATACATTCAATAATAAATTGAAATATTCTTTTTGGAAAATGTCCAATCATCCGAATATTTAGTTATCCGAGGGGGGGGGGGAGGTTCGGTTAAAATTTATTCTGCTAGTTGGAATTCTACTGCACACTCAGAAAAAAAATTCTTGTTTGATACTAATTAGATTCATCAATACCTTATCGCAAATGCCATTCGTGGTCGAGAGCATAGAGTACGGAAATTGATATAATTTCAACGACGCCAAAGTTTGAGAAAATTTACACTAAAAAGTAATCCACCAATTGAATTGATATTTGTTAATTTCGCCAATGTGGCATTTTGAACATTTTGTTTAATTTTGTATGAGTTATTAAATGATTTCACAAATTCCATTTTTCAATTTAAAAAAAATATCAGAAAGTACAAATTTCGCTAAACACAGAAATGTTAAATGAAATTGTCGGGACAAGTACGGGTACTCTTATTCTCACTCAACTAAAAAATATTCATGGGAGAAATGTTCGTTAAAATTGAAATTAAGCTTTATATACTCTTTAACAACCGAGTTACTTTTTCTGAAATTCCAAACAATTTCCTTAAGAGAAAATGAATGAAATGATCGGCACAAGTTGTTTTTAAATTTATCTGTAAAATGACACCGTGAAATATTTTTCAAATGAACTTGATGAAGATATTTATAAGTTTTTATCGAAAAATATTTTACCAGTTCGATTAGAGTTTGTTCATCTTCTATGGAATCCAAGTCTATTTCTTCTCCTTCATATTCTTCTTCGTCATGTTCGTTATGCATTCTTTTTCTAGAAAGAATGAAATAAAATTTTAGCATTCTTTTTATACTAAATAACCACTCAAGATCTCAATCACTGAACACACACATACGCAGAGAGAGAGAGTAGGGTGGAAGGACAAAAATAAATTTTTGAAGTTCAAAACGCCTGGGGTCTTAAAAGTTGCCTTTTAGCATGAAAAGATGACCATTGAAGTTTTATCCACTGTACTAGGATAATATCTTCAGGTTCTGAAATGGCCCCAAAAAAGCCCAATAGTGCAAAAAATATACCTTTTTTGAACTATTTTTTACGAAATGTAAAAAGTATACTTTTGAAAATGTTTGGAGGCATAAATGTTAACTGGGGTGTAACTGTAAATATTTCAATTATTACAATGAAGTGCTGCCTGCCTTGTCTAGTGGTAGTGAAGTCTGACTGCAACAGGAAGGTCCGGGTTTGAATCCTGGATCGGGCATGGACGTACTTTCTCTCTTCTTTCCTTTTCCTTTCTTTGTGTGAATGTGTTGTTATGCTGTAAATGGTTGCCTACTCTATAAAACGGATCCATATGGCATGTGTGTACTGTAGAAGTCGGACTTCCCACCAAATTGCGGTACAGTTGGAAAAGTGAAGCAGCGCACCCCAAATTGAGGTCACACAGTTTGGTCGTGTGCCAGCCTCCACAACAACATTACAATGAAGTCCCGTTACAACGAATACCAATACAACGAAATATTCGTTTCAACGAGGTAAATTTTCAGTCCCGATTTAATTTCTATTGCGTTACTTGAATTCGATTACAACAAAAATTTCCGTTGCAATGAAAAAAGTTGTGGTCTCTTAAAGTGCGTTGTAACGAGATTTCCCTGGTTCTTCAGGTCAGCAATCTCAAATATGAGTCATTGAATTTAACTAACAGCAAGACACATGCGGTACTGCAAGTTTAATACGAGTGGGCGTAATAATGCTGTTCATTGACCACAATGTTTTAACCAACTGAAACAGGAAATTAGTTTCGTGCAGTCAAACAAAAATGTTAATTTTCAACCACAAAAAAAATTAATAAAAACTAGCTGCGTTGCCCGGCTTTTCACGATCTACCTCGAAAATAAAAGTTATGTCGAGTGACACGTGTTCAACAATCAGGCTTGAACAAAAAAAAAAAAAAAGTGGTAACATTTTTCGACAGATTGCGGAAAAGTAACCGAAAAGGAAACATTTTAAATCCCCCGATTACAGGAAAAATCTCAAAACAAAAGCCAGAATGTCTGTCTGTCTGTGTGTGTGTGTATGTGTGTGTGTCACGTCTGTGTGTGACCAGTTTTTTGTGGCCGCTCTACAGCAAAAACTACCGCATGAAATCGAACGAAATTCGGTATACATATGTGCCCCTATGTGAACTTGTGCCCATTATTTTTTGGCGCGAAGTCCTCCAAGGGGGGTGGAGCAATGGGACGTTTTTTGAGTTACGCGTGCTTGCTATTCCTCAGGAAATAACTGGCGGAATCAAACAAAATTTGGTCCATATGTTGCCATTAACAGGAACAGGTGCTGATTCAATTTTGGTGTCAATAACTCAAACGGGGGTTGAGCTATAGAACGTTTTTCGTCGTCAATTGCGACTGCTGTATCTCAAGAAATAATGAACAGAATGAAAGAAAAATGTATCGGCAAGTAGCCCTTAGTGGGTATAAGAGCTGATTTTATTTTGGTGTCAACAGCTGAAAGGGGGTAGCACAATCGCAAGTTCATTTTTTCCATTGTGAGTGTCCTATCTCAAGAAGTAATGCTACGTTCTGGTTGAAATTTGGAATATATGTGAATCCATATGTAAACAGGTTTTGGTTCAATTTTGACGCCAACCGCTCCAAGAGGTGTTGATTTTTTTTTTTTTTTTTTTTTTTTTTTTTTTTTTTGCGAATAAAAATAGCTTTATTAATGCAACAATAAGAAAAATAAATCGTAATCATAGACTAATAATAGGAATAGACCGAGCTATGGCAACCCTTTTGCTGCTCATAAACCAAACCATGTGACTGGTGGATATCCTAGCAACATCGGACGTTGATCGTAGCAGACGATCAACGCCTTTGAGAAATAAAATAAATAGAATTGATGGAACACGGAAGAATGATCTTTTATGGAGTCCGATTTGTAAATTTGTTATTCTAAGTACTAAATATTTTGTTAATATAATGAGTTTTTCGTTTAGATAGTATTGTGCATTTTCTTTATTCGATTTCAATAACCCTCTAAGCAATTAAAGATGCAAGCGCCCGAAAAGAATCGGCAAACGGTAAGATTTTTTCCTACAATTTCAATTTAAATACCGATTAGTTCATTTTTGCGTTCACGCAAAACGTTTACGCCATTACGTTTACGCCAACTCTGACGTAGCAGTTCCGAATGAAATAAAAGTTACTGAAAACTGTGATCAAAAACTAATTACTAATGTCAAAATAATGCATAACTAAAAGAAAAACAGTTCAATCTCTGCACCTGGAAAAAAATAATGAAAACACATTACGTCTTAAAATACATGTCGAGTGTCAAACTATAGATAATGTTGCCATCTAGCAACCATGCTGCCAAAGTTTTCACCAAGCCTTCCACCAGTCACATGATGTATCCATGAACCAATTTTTTCATCAGCAAGTCTGGGAAAGCTCGGTCTACTCTTATTATTAGTCTATGATCGTAATAGATTGTCGTCTGCGTATTTCTCGTGATTTTAATTGTATGGAAATGATCGGAAATATTATCTCAATGATTTAAAATTTTTAGCTGTTGCCATCTTATGTTTGTTAACAAATAAAATATTTGTAATTAATTCAAGCAAGGCTTTTAAAATAACTTTCAATTTTCGCTCTTTGCTTTGCTTTTGTTATAATTCAGACATTGGGATGGTCGTCAAGTTTTTGCATGTGTAGTTTTGTTTTTGTTGGGAATATTGCTTCCTCGTCAAGCATGGGAAGGGATCAGAAAAAAAAAAGAAAAATATAGAAGAAAGTTTCGTGATGGCCACAACATACTAGTTCTTTTTGCAACTTGTCATTATATTGTTTCAGAATATTTTTTATTTAATTTTAGCTAGTTTTTTTTAAATTGTAAATTAGAAGCTGAACTGAAAGTTCTGACCCATTTTTGCCCACCTTGGAGTAAAGTTGGCCATATTGAAAAATGATGCTTAATTATTACTTTTAATACATTGTAGTAAAAAAAAATGGTCTATTACAAAGTCTGCGAAACAAATTTAAATTTTAATGTGACATTTCTCACGGGTTTTGCAAAGTGGCTCTTCAAAAAAGCTTACAAACGTCAGTTATCTACAATATCAATGATCTCTCTTTTTTTTTTCTTCCTTGCAAAAACAAAATAGTCCCCTTGATTTAGTTCCAAGCTTCACATGTATGTCATCACCCACAACAAGTGTTACTATATAACCAAATCTTTTTATTGACTTGTCTTCTTTGTAATCAACTATCCTCAGTTTTCGAGTCATAAGTTGCTGATTAGTCTTGATTTTTGCTGCAGTAATAGCTTTTTTATTTTTTTCAATTCATGTTTTAAATTTTGCATATTCCGTCATTACTTCCATAAAGCTATGTTGAACTCTTTTTTTTTTCTTTTTGCATTTAATAGTAGCAAATTAATAGAAAATGGAGAAGTGAAAGTGAAGATGAAAATAGTGTTGTGCTTGTCCGTTGAGCAGAAGGATCCTTTTCAAATGATCAGGGGGTGCACAGTGTATTCGGGTTCAAAAATACCTCAAGTCAGTTCCTATTAACTGCTCTGGTAATCGAAAAAATAATATCATTTGTTTGAAGTGCATATAAATGATTTAAGAAATGCAAAAAAATGCAAATTGTTGTTTTTTAATGTTGTTTTTCAAGTACTTTATAATAAGGGACAGGCTATAAAAACACTCTTTCCGGAATTTTTCAAAAAATATGACTTATAGTTAAAAGGTTTGACTTATGCGTTTAAACTAAAATGGTCTTTTTCTCAGAATGCAGAATCTCACTGTACATCCTGAGTAAAACCTTTAAGGTCAGTAAAATTTTTTGTGAAAACGGTAAAATGAAATGAAAGAGACTTCAATATTTATTAATTGTTAATGTTCATAGGTAAGAAATAACGCAACAGTCAGGATTTGTAACGTATATAATTACCAAAAAAACAGTGGTACATTCTGAATTAGTATTTCAGCCCGAATAAAAACTTTAAAGCCACAAGTATATCTTCAAAACTACATGTAGGAGAATAGGAAGCAAAGTGAAATGGTTAAGATGACTGAGCTTTTTCAAAATGAACAAATTGAAAATTTGTTTTGAAAATAACTGCAGATAAAGACAGAACAATGTATTTTATAATAAAACTTGCATTGGAACATTATTTATTTTACTTTTGGCGGTAAATTTGTGCCTTTAAAAAAAAAAAGTGGAAAATTTTCACCTTTTTTTTTATGGAACAAAGTGAAAAATTAAATAGTTTCTATTCGATTGAAAAGTTTGAATAAATTAATGAGCAAATAAAGGATGATTGAATAAATGAAAAGATAATTACACAAAAAACTATTAAATAAATAAGTTAATTAATTGATACACGAGGAAACATTTATGAGTGAATAAAATAGTGAATGAATAAAAAATATAAGTGAATTAATGAATTAATAAGTGAATTATTAAATAAAGAAATTGAAATTAATTATTTAAGAAATGAATACATAAGTGATTTAGGAAATGATTGAAAGAGTAAACGAAATGAACTACTTCACTTTGCTGCGCAAGTGGTTAAAAAACATCGGATCTGACAATTTTTTGAAAATTTGTTTAAGTTCAATATTTAAAAAAAATACTTAAATCGCTGCGCTTTCATACTTATGCGTCCGTCGATGACATCACAAATGATGAAATGCCATTCAGTGTTGTCATTCACAGAGCAAAATATTTAATTCGCATCTTTACTCATGTATATTGGCAACGATATGGTTGATAGCAAGCGTAGAGAGCAATTTTAATTTGCATCTTGATTATTATAACGTGGAAACGTGGTAGAAAGATGCGCCAAAGAGCGTCATTTGTGACGTCATCAAAACCACGCCTTGTTCGAAAAATCGGACAAATTAAAAAAAATAATTAAAAAATAACTGTTAGAAAAATGAAAGTATTTTCTGGATCAATGTTTTTTTTTTTTTTTTTAACTTATTCTATCAATTTCAGGGACAAAAAATACTACTTTTGATTGAAGGAAACAACCCCATTGTGAAAGATACTAAAAATACAAATAAACTAAATATTAGCAAAATAAATACTGCACCGACTGTTAAATGGTCCCAAGAAATGCTTAAAATGTTAATAAGAAGAACTTTATCAATTGAAAATATTAAAATAATTTTTGACTTACAACAAAATATTACAATTTGAGCATCCATTTTTGAAAATTGCTTGTACTATCACATGCTTTGATTTTTTGAGGTAATTTTTCTTGACTAGAATAGCCTACGTATGTTACCACATAGTTAAAATATTACTATAGGTAAGTGGCGCTAAAAGCGGAGTCAATATTTCACAATTTCATTTTGCCCGCTATTTCACTTGACCCCACATTCTCTTACATATACTGGAAAAAAATGTCACCGCAGTTAATAAGGTTGTGGAAACCTTTCAAATTGTATATTTATCATTAATTTTTTCAAAGTTTTGGTTTGATGATGATATCGAAAGGTAAGAAGTTAACTGTTCATGAAAGAGGGCAGATTGAAGCATTTAGAAATATATAGGAAGATCGGAAACTGAAATCAACAGTTTCTTTAAATTGGAACACAATTATGGTAAAACGAATACCGGGAAAAGACTTAAAGCTTTGTCCTCGCGAGGTGGAAGAAGAGTTTACACACTTACATCAACTGTTTCACACACAAAGCCTTTCATTATGGGAGTTGTGTGCACCGTATGTTGCTTGAACCACATCTAAACGCGGTGCTTTATCTCATGTCCACAAATGATACATATATTGAACTCAGGTAATAAGAGATATTTCTTTGTTTAAAAAAAAATGATTAAACACATCACATGACGTTTGTTTTTCTTACTGTGACGCTGCAGCAATTACTCATTTTTTCTCCCCTCCCCCTTTCTTACGATGTCATAAAAAATCCTTGCACCTATGAAGTGTTATAGTGCAAACCGCATATTCGTACGGCAATTGGTTCCTTTTCCATGAAGTTTTATAATGTGCCATGGACTTTTCGGACTCTCTCTCTGCTCACCTGCATGACCTCTATTTCCGCAACCGTTAGTCCTAGATGCATACTTCCAGTTGCGAAAATGTTCAAAATGAGATGCAGAGTTAATGCATCGAAAGTTTGAAGTAAAAATAAAAATGAGTCAAAAAATACAAAATTTAACTTTTAATACTGGCCCTAGGTCCCCTAACTTATATAGTTAGGGAAATAATCTCCATTAAAAAATAATTCCAACGACAAAACTTTAACATTAGTACGACCAATATTCACTGAGATATGAAACGCAGCGTTTTGTGACTTACACCATTTAACGCCCGATGTCAATAACACCTTTTGGGGTAAAGTATAGCTGTTAACAAGGGTTTAAAATTATATGCGTACACAGAGTGTGGTTTTTCAAATTCTTCAAGGTTTTGTTGTGTGTTTTTGAGTATCACGGCATAAAATTTGTATTTATTTTTGAATAGCAATGAAAAATATAAATACTTTGCTCCTTTACTTCGACAACCTGTCATTCTTCTGAAAGAGCGATAAGTTCCAATCTCATCTTTTGTATGGTCCCTCAAAACTTCAATCTCTAATATCACCTTGCGTTTTGGTAGCACAAATGTAAAATTTTTTGTGTTAGTAATATTTTTCAAGGAAAATTATTTCCCTAAACATAATTTAGGGGACGTAGAGCCCGTATAAAAAGTTAAATTTTGTATTTTTTGACTTATTTTTGTTTTTACTTCAAACTTTCAATACCTAAACTCTGCATCTGATCTTGAACATTTTTGCAATCGGAAGTAGGCATCTAGGACAAATAATTACGAAAATAGAGGTATTGCAGGTTAAAGCGGAACACCCTGTATATATTGATTGTGATTGTGTCTTATTTCCGGAAATGTATAACCTTCAAAAATAAAAAACACAAACTACTTCAAAAAATATATTCCTATTTTTAGTCGATCCACACATCGTTTGGGCAATGAATGAGACCGATTTTCACGAGACAGGCATCGAATAACGGATCCTTTGAGTCCCATCAGTATCCTCGTTTGGAACATAAAACGAACATCAAAAAACGCGTTGTTGGATAGACGTGTGAAAAATTCAATTTCTCGTATCTGATGAGCGTTATTTCTGTCCTGTCAGCTGTTGTAGTTCCGAAGGATATAAAATTCTGGAGAAATTCCAGGTAAGCGTTGGCTGGGATGTGTCTTCACTCTTCGACCTTATTATGCCTCCCACTAAGTTATTTAGGTCGGCTGCCAAAGTTCTGACAAGTTCAGTTATTCAAAACATGAAAGAAAAAAGTAATAATAATAAAATAAAAAAATAATTTATCGCTGAAAAGCATAAAAATCACAAAAAAAAAGTTGTGTTCGTAGACATCATCTTGCTCAACGAAACGTTTTGAAGCTGACTTTAGTAGTTTTATTGTTATCAGTTTTAGATATTAATTCCATCTCAACTTGCTTATCAAAGCTTAAATTCATGAATTATAAATAACTTCCTTTTAGCCAGATCCTGATTGCTGGATAGGTCAGCTAGGCCATAGCCTAGGTTTCTCGCTTTAAAGTTGGCTTCCAAATTGCTAAAATTGCTTCAGTTAATGGCTAACACTGTCAGGTTTGACTACAGAGGAATAACGAAAAACTGTTTGACCTAGGGCCTCCCAATACCTTAATCGGGTCCTGCGCTTAGCTATTGAGAAGTTTTAACTTAATAATTTATTTATTGTAGCTTTCCTCAAACCTTTGAATGGCATAACATTTCAAATAATTATTTTATTTTGTCCCTCTTTGAATAATAATCTTCTAGTGCATGAGATCTTAACCTTTTTGAGGCTCTGCGGCCCCCTCGAAGACTGATGTGAGGTCAATATCCTCCTCCCTTCCCATCCTACCATATAAGGTTACTACAAGTAGGAAAATCGGAAAATGAGAATTTGAAATTGAAGCTGGTTAGGATAGCTGAAGCTGATTAAAGAAAACTATAAAAACGTTACCAAAAATTTAGTAGTACATAACCTTAGTTTTAACATATTATCAGAAGACATGAAATTTAAGATTCAACGTGCTAAGTACAAATTAGTTTGAGGTAATCCAGATTCTAGGTGTGGGTAGCATGTAGTACCAGTCACTTTTGAAACATCTATGGCAGGTCTGCCACTGTTCGTCATTGATAAGTTTTGAAAATTTGGTTGTAAAAAATGACCTATATATGATTACCTACAGTGATGATTTAACCTTATGTACACTAATACTGAAAATCCATATTCAGAGATGTGTGAATGAAAATTTGCTCGTAAAACCTCTTAAAAAGTCATTAATGTCGAAAAGAGTTCATGTGGACAAGAATTTCAGAAAATTATAGTCAGTTTAACTTTTTCATTCTCATTTTTAAAAGCATTCACCCCCCTCCCCCCATCTGCTTGAAATTGTTCTACGCACTCCTAGAGGTGCTAAACCCAGGTCGTGAATCACTATTCTAATATCATTACAATTACTATTAATGTTACAGTTATATGGCACCAAACTTTTATAACAATGAGTTTCATATTGTCGCGTAGATGAAAATAGCGAAGACAATGTGAAAGCCAAATGAAGCGAATACTCGTTAGTCTCAACTCGAGATCTTTATTCAGAACCACGAATGAACGTTACATCTTCTTATATACAACTTGAAAAAGTGCTGTAACTTTCCAAACTTTAAAAGATACAGAAATTAATAGAACATTCGAGAAAATACGGGAAACAGTAGAAACGAAATTTTAGTAACATTCACTTTGTCCTAGTCGGGATTTGAACCCGGGTTGCTCGTGTGGGAGACGAGAATTCTACCACTGAGCCACCGTTATCCTCGGATGAAAAGAGCGAACTTCGCTACAATATGATTTTAATCATTTAATAGGGAAATTTGCTGTTTTTTGCCCATAACTTTTTATCTAAAGAACAAATATGGTCAAACAAAGTAATGGGACCTAAGTTGAGCCATCCTCTATCCATTAAAAAAAGAATCATCAAAATCGGTTCACTAGGTGAGACGCTATGAGTGGACAAACAAAAAAAAAAAAACATACATACGGTATGAACTGATAACCGCCTCCTTTTTGAAGTCGGTTAAAAAGAGGAGAAGAGGAGAGAACAGTTTTGATTAGGTACATTAAAATTTCATACTAAACTTTCGTCTAAACGTATGTGTGTAGAACATAATTTACTATGGTATAATGATATTATGAATACAGTTTACCAAATTTTATGAAACTAGAATAATATGGACGGGTATTGCAATGCCTGCTCTAGGGGGGAGCAAGCGAGGAGCCTTGCCCCGTGGATAATCTGCACGTGGATATTTGGGGTTTTTGTACTGCAGTTTCTCTTATTTGAGACTAATAATCTGGAATATTCATAACCGGGGTAAAGATGGTTGGTGGCAGATGTCTTCACATTGAAGCTAAAAGGAAACTGTTAGCTTCAATATGAGGTTATTTGCCGCTTGCTCGGAAATTCCATATTGGTGATAAAAAAAATAAGGTTGATACCATAGGGGAAGATGCTGTACCTACGGACGGTTGTACCTGCGGACGTTGGTCGGAAAATTCCGGATATCGTCGAGAGAGATCCTAATTGGGGTTCAACGCGTGTATCACAGCCCTCTCCAGTACCTCAGGAAGTTTCAACGTTTCAACGCCATCAAACGAACATTTAAGATTCTATCAATTTTTCTTTTTCTTTTTTTTTTGGTTTTAGTGGGGTCTAAGTAAAAAAAAAACATGAGCAATTTCTTTTTTTTTTTTTTTTTTTTTTTTTTGTCGTTCGTCGTGGATTGTATTATTCATTTTTGTTGTAGGTATCATGAATCCCTATATTTTGAAGGTTTTGTTTCTGATTTTTAATGTTGTAAAACTGTGGTCGTGTCGATGTGACTGCCTTGCAAAACCAAAATGGCATACCTGTGTACCCAAGGACACACAACCATGTGTACCCACGGACAGCAATTTTTAGTCTCCTAGGGTCACACATGAGTCTTCTTACAATGTGAAGTACCTCAAAATAGTGCCTTGTCATCAACGTCCGAAATTTGCTTTCAACGATGATCATGAATTTGAAGATGGGGTAGGGCTTGAAGTTATAGTGTTGAAGTAACCCCCACCTGTTGTAGGATCTACAGGCCGTCGATCCCACCTGTTTTCATTTGAAGTCAACTTTTCTATATTTTTGTTTGTTTAATCTAAACTGAGTTTTTTGTGGTGGGTTAATCTTGGTTAAATGTTTCAATTTGCATATAAAATGAAGTTGTTATAGAGAGCAATACTATCATGAATCTAGTTATTTTTTTGGTTAAAAACATATTAATTATTTATAACATCATTAACTCTCTTAAGACTAATAACTTTTTTAAAGAGTTCACTGATGTTAAAGATTAAAGAAAATTTAAAAAAGGGAAAAAAAACCTTTGATTAATTTTCAAAGTTTAATTTCTGTTAGAGATTTTATTTAATGTTATTTTCAATGGATGTTTGAAGTATTTCAATATAAAACGGCTTATGAAAATGTATTGAGTATAATTGAGTTCCTCAGACCTATTTATATATTATTTTTTTATATGTCCATGGGTACAAAGGCACCTGTCCGCGGGATGAACGGGTTGTTGTACCCACGGACAAAAAAGATGGTTTTTAAGATTTTTTTCTTTTTTTTTTGAGCAATCACGATTGCTTATTGTTTTCACTTGACTGTTTTTGGCGTCCTATCATTTTATTTTCCCACCGCCACCCTCCGCACCATCACCGTCGACCGGCTCCTCACGATGCTGCTACTATAGCGAAAGCCGTCTCCAGGTTGCATCCATGTCCTACACACACGCGCATACATACACAACTACACACACACGCACACATACACACACACAAACACATACACACACATACACCTACACACATACACACATGCATACATACAGACACCTACACATACACACACACATACACCTACACACACATACACCTTCACACACATACACCTACACACACATACACACACGCATACATACAGACACCTACACATACACACACACCACAACATACACACACACATACACACAACTACCCTCGCATTCATGCCTGCACACAGACACAAACACATATGCCTACACACACATACACATATCCCCTACACACAAACACACATACCCCCCACACTCAAACACACACGCCTACATACACACATTCGTGATTGCGAAAAACATAATTTGAATTCAAGATGTCAAAATTCAAATTAATTTTTTTATTTATTTATTTAATTTTTTTGAGGTTGAAAGCTTTAAGATTTTTACTTGACAAAAATTGCCAAATTAGATGATAAGTTGTAGATTCTGCCATAAATTTTTTCCGATCGATTATCCATTTCCAGAGACCAGCAAAAATTGAAAAGTAAATTTTGTTCGTGGGTACAGCAGCTGCCCCTAATACCGTAACCGGGTTGATGATATAGTAGGTTCGCAGTTCATCCTTAGCATTGACTTTGGCGGTAGCTTACAGTTTACGGACTCGAATGCACTGCAAAGTTCATAATTGAGTCACCTGAACGCGTAGAAAAAGAGTAGAACCAGCGGTGTAACTAGGGTGTGGCGGAGAGGGCGGCGCTATTTCGGGGGGCGACAATTTGACACATCTGATGTTAAAAAAAATAACTTATTTTTTACAATAAACAAGTCATATTTTTTGCCTAAAATAGCGTTTTTCGATGTCATTTTCAAAAAGTTTCCAAGGAAGGGCCGTCTCTGACTTTTCATTTTTGGTGAGATTAGATCACTCCTTAACGTCCCAAAAAATAGCCTACAGTTGCGTTTTTTGAAACTTCGGTATCGAAAAATTTCTTAAGAGATCCCGTAAACTATCTCCTTTCTCTTAGTGTCACCAAGAATAGCCCAAAATCGATTTGAAGTTTGAAGACACTTTAAGAGGAAGAGCTTGTTCTCCTCTTTCAAATTGTGTTTTTAACACTTCAATTTCGGAAAATTTCCTTGAGTATTCTCCGAATAACGCCATTAAAGAAGGACTAAAACTAACTTCAACTTTGAAAAAAAATCGGGAGAAAACCCTAACTCTCTTTTCCATTAGTGTTACTAAAAGTTGTCTAAAATTGAGATTATTGGCTGAAATTTTCGGTGAGGCCATCATAAACTCCTTTTCTTTCATCTGTACGAAAAATGTGGAAATAAATGAGCTTCCATTTATCCTAAATTCAGTTTCAGTTTTATTTAAAATACGTTTGACCATTCAAGGTATTGAAATTTTCTCAACAAAAGGGCGGCAAATTGAGGAACCGCCTTGGGCGGCAGAAGGTGTAGCTATGCCGCTGGGTAAAACATTTTGCAGATGACGCGGTGCAGAAACAGCGGGAAATTTTGAAATCTATTAACAAAATTTGTTTTTATTCTATGGTACGAAAATAACTTAAAACCTTTACCGTTCTCCTATATTCTTGTTGAAGTTTTTCTAATGCGTAAAACAGTCGATTTATTACCACAAGAAAAATCAGTAACTGCAGGTCATCTGATAGTTTCCCAAATATCAAGTTAACGTTTTTTAAAAATCAACCATATGCCATTTCCATTTACAACCCAAAACCATATTGCTTCAAGTTAGTTTATATGAGACTACGCATTTGAACCCTACAGATTTTTTTTTTTTTTGTTTATCGTACATGCTTGAAGACGTTTTGATGCTATTATTTCAGATGCATTTGTTTTGTAGTGTGTTTTCAAAAGTCCCATCAGGGATAACTTTAAAGCAATTACAGAAAAAAATTTCAAAAGGATAAAGAGAAAACTTCAATCTCGATTTGGACGCCCCAGAGAATTCGTAGCGAAGTTTCGAAATGCGAGGACATCCTATTTGATTAGAGTGATTGTTTTCAAAGTTCATAATTGAGGCAGTGAAAAGCAAAGGGATGTAAGTGGCAAAATTAAAAATTTGGAGATAACCAGTACACATGGTAGGTGAACTTGTCTTTGGGCAAGAGATGGTACTAGTAGTCCTGGTAGTTGCTGCTATGGAGCATGATTTAGAAAAAAAATTTCAATGAAAACCTACCTAGGATGTTTTCTTTAAAAGCGTTTTACTCAAAACTTGAAAATGTCCACTTACATCCCTTTGCTTCTCACTGCCTCAATTGACCTTTGAGTAGGTCGTGGCCAGTTTAATTAAAATTAAAAGTTTTATTGCCTTAAATTTCGCCGGGTCATGAATGTCATTATGTAATATTTCTCAATTAGTAACCATTTTTTGCTGCCAATTAGGAAACACGAAAGAACAATAACTTTTCACTTATGAATTGAAAATACTTTGAGTAACTGAAAGAGATTTATAATTGAATTAGACACTAAAGGGCAATCTTCTTACCTGTCACTTGACTGATCTTATATCCCGTTAAGTGACGAAAAATACTCCTTCCTGCCACAAAGAAAATTATCTTCTTCCGATGGTTTTAGAAGAGAATCCGAGAGGATTGAAGAATCACCTGTGGTCGCCACTTTCCTCTTTCGGGATCCGTGTGACGTCACGGGACGCCCCCGCTCAGACCGGAATCTAAAATTAAGTTCCAGAGATTCTCGGGTTTCGAAGCATAGAATCATCCGTGACCCCCATGCCTTCGCCAGGTTTCGATTGTCGACAATTCGAGGACGTTTTTTTTTCTCACCATTCCCAGTTTTTTATTGAGAAAGGGCTCTGTTCCAGTCATACACATAAATAAGGAGATGTCACTTTATGCCAGGAATGATGAGTCATACAGCTGGTTATCGAAATGCCGTGGAATTGAGCTGGTGTCGTTCCAAGCACAAATTTTGGGAGTGCGAACATACAGTAGAACCTTGTTTATCCGGCCCTCGTTTTTCCGAATCTCTGGTTTATCCGGATCAAATTTGTGTTGTTTAAAAAATGAATTCACTTAAATTATAATTTTAAATTATTAAATCAAAAACGGAACTATCAATGTGCTCAATATTGGCTCTTTGTTTTGATTTAATGCACAACTACAACTAACCTTGCAATAAATTATAGAGCTCAAATAAACAACATGGCGTATTTGGAATGTCAGTTCGACATCCCCACAGCTGAACTGTAAATTGTAAAATGCTTGCGAGCAACAACTTCAGGTAATTTTGTGACAAAGCATCGTTTTTTGCTGCTATAAAAGATAAGTCTGCTTATTAACGAACGTGTTTTACTTATTACCCGGATTTTGGTTTTTCCGCATTGCCATTGCTCCCAGTTAGTCCGGATGATTGTACTGTACGTTCTGCCGGACTTGAACTGTCTACTGAGAATTGCAGTAAAATCAATTTAAGTAGTCCCTGAATGATTAAAATTGTTTTTAATGGGGTCGTTTCCGAAATTTTAAAAGTATTTTTTTTTCCTGAAAGAGCATGCTCAAAAACGTAGGATTTGACCGTTTTTTAAATAATTTGACAGATTTTAATATTTTTTTTATAATTATTTTAATTGGTGTGCCCATTCAATTTCCTTTTTTACGCTTCTGCACATGCTATCACAAGTGATGAAATGCCATTCACTGACGCCATTAGAAGTAGAGCGCAATATTTAATTCACTTCTTTGCTCACATATACTGGCAATGATATGGTTGAGACGTTGAGAGCGAGCGTAGAGCGCGATATTTAATTCGCGTCTGAATTATCATAACCTGCAAACACGGTAACGCAAACGTAAGCATTTCAGCGCGATAGTGGAGTACATGAAAAAGTTCATCACTTGTGACGTTGTGACTTGTGAGGATCATGCCTCATTTAAAAAAAAAAATCGGACATTTTAAAAAATTAATTTTTAAGTAAACCTTTTGAAAATAAAAGATTTTCCTCTCTCCACGTTTCTATTTTGTTTACTCACTCTCTCAACTTCAGTGACTAAATGTAGTACTTCTGGTTGATGGAAACAACCCCATTTCTAGTCGATCATTTCAGAAAAAGAAACTTGTTTATGATCATGCAGAAGCTGGTGGGCAGTGGTACTCACAGAGGTCTCGGGTCAAAACTCAATGGAACATCGACTGCGATCAGGTGATGAGAGTAATAATCATCATCGTTGATCATAGTCGTTGATTGTTTTGAAAAAAAAATTCAAATTGGATAATCTCTTCCAATCTGGCAACAACCCTAAAAATTAGGAATTTCGTCGTTTTTTTTTTTTTTTTTTTTGAGAGAGAGAGAGAGATTTTTTAACACTTTTGCTTCAATGTGCTTTTAATGCTACATGGCGGAAAGTTGCGATTGGTGAAGACCTAAAGAAGAAAAAAAGAAATGTTGATATCGGATAGAATCTTCTAACCAGGCAACGAATCGGAAAATCTGAAAAAACGTAGAATTTCACTCCATTTCGGAGATTTTTTTTTCGGTGATTTTTTTTTAAATGTTGCTTTAATAACGAATAAATACCTTTGTGCTGAAGATTCAAAAAATCAATAATCCAACGTCATAAAGCACAAAAATTGCAGAAAATTGCAGACACGTGTTTCGGTGTTACAAGGAACACCTTTTTCAATGCAAAGAGGTGTGAGCTTCTGGATGAAAAGTCATCCGAGAAAAGCAACACGGTGGAACAGGAGATAGTATAAATACCAAAAAATCGAAATTAAACAAAACAAAAAAGATAAAATGACACCTGGAGGGGAAATTTATTATATAATTCCATCAGGAAAAAACCGTTAAGTAATAAATTTTCCAAGAAAACCCATAAACAATGCGAAAAGTCCAAAAATGAAACCACACTGAATAAATTAGTAATAAATTTATCAGCGGGTAAAACTATGTATGGAAGCAATGTATAAAATGGAGAAATGCAGGAAAAAACAAAGTGAAGGATAAACATATTGGAATTAGTTAATCACAAAAACGAAATAAGAAAGCAAAAAATGAAAACAATAAAAGTAAGTAATGTACGACGTTTGCATAAAAATAATAGAAAAACTAAACCAATTTTAACAAAGAAGTCCACACAGAAGAAAAATAGGGAATTGCAGTAAGATCGTTAACTAAATTAGAACGGTTCCTCAGGATGTAGAAAGATTCCCAAAAATCAAGATCTAACGAATTGGGACATTTTTGGATGATTTGATAAGAGTTAAAATCAAAAGAGTGATTCGATTCCCAACAGTGTTGGGCAATACTGGATTTATTCAGCTGTTGTTTTCTCACATAGCTTTGATGTTCTTTTAACCGAAATTTCAAAGAACGGCGGGTCTGTCCGATGTATCCGAGTCCGCAATTGCAAACAATTTTATAGATCCCACAACAATTAAGAGGATGAATAGAATCTTTAAGAGAAGAGAAAGAAAGTTTATTAATAGGAGAAAATACCACTTGGAATTGGAATCGCTTCAGAATCTTAGCAACCTGAAAACTAATACCAGGGAAGAAAGGCAGAACAACTAAATTCTTAGTGTTAAAAGTTCTATTAAGAACAATATTTTGAGATTTTTTGCAAAGTTTTTTATAAATGGAATCAACTAAGGTGGGCGGATAGTCTCTATCAACAGCCACAGCTCTTAAATAGTTAAGTTCCGCATTAAGAAGCTCAGGTGAAGAACAAATATTCATTGCATGATAAACAAATGTGTTGAAAGCTGAATATTTTTGATTAGGAGGGTGAGACGATAATCTATGTGGGGGTAATGAAACAGCAAAAGGTTTGCGATAAACCGTAGTTTCAAAACCGGACTCAGTTCGAGAAACGAGAACAACCAGAAATGGAAGGCAATTATTCTGTTCTTTTTCACAAGAGAATTGAATATGAGGATCAATGGAATTTAAAATAGATAAAGCATCATCAATGCTTAGTTGATCGTGATTCATAAGAACAAAACAGTCATCAACATAGCGAACATAGAATTGAAACTGTAGTTTCTGAAACAACTTGAGCTCAAAATAATGCATGTAAATATCACTAAGGATGGGGCTAAGTGGGTTTCCCATTGCCAACCATCCGACATTGTATAAAATTTACCATTAAAAACAAAGGAACATTGCTTTAGACAAGTATGAGTAAGGAAAACTAAATCCTCAATTTCCTTAGAGGTAAAATGAAATTCAGACAGTCTACTCTGAAGGCATAACAATGAACCCTCGACTGGAACGTTCGTAAATAATGAGTTCATATCAAAAGAAGCCATAAAAGAATTATTTGGAACGCAATTCTGAATTTTTTTGACAGAATCGATAGAGTTTTTTTACAGTGAATACATTATGACTCATAAGAGGAGAAAACACAGAGACTAAATATTTTGCAAGTTTATAAGAAGCCGTACCAATATTGGAAACAATCGGCCTGAAAGGAATGCCAGCTTTATGTACCTTAGGTAAAGCATAAAATCTAGTGCAATTAGCAATAGAAGGAATAACAGAACGTTTAACATTTAATGGAATAGACTGAACAGACTTAACAGCAGAAGAAATAGCCTTTAACTCATTTTCACTAGGATTTTTAGAAATCTCTAAGTATGGACCAGAAGAAATCAAATCATTAGTTTTGTCAACATAAGATGATTTGTCAAGAACAACAATTTGACCACCCTTGTCAGCATTGGTAACAACAATATCTGAATCAGAAATTAAATTCTTTACAGTACGACTAACAGTATTAGTAAAGACGGGATTGGAAATTCTAGAATTAAAGTCCACATTAGAAGCAATAAGATGCCTAACGCAATCTTTTTGATTGGATGATAAGGCACTAAGTTTAAAAGCTTTCTCAATAGGAGCAATAAGCTTAGAAAAAGAAGGTTTGCTAGCCAGAGCAAAGTTATCATTGCATTTTAGAGCATTAATTTGAGAACTGTTTAAAGGAACACTTGAAATATTAACGACAACATTTTTATTTACCACTGGTAAATTTTCCGAAGGAACAACTTTCGAATTTCTACAAAGTTTAGCTAATTTCTTTTTCAAAACAACTTGATGATTCTCCGAAGAACGAAGGGTTCTAGACCAAGAAGTTCTATTAACATAATCAAAATCAGAAATAGAATTTGAAATAGAGAGATGCAAATCATAGAGCTCACGTTCAATAAACGAGAGGCATTTCCTAGTTTCTTGGATCGAAGCTCTAAGATAGAAAACATTGAAACGGATGCTGTATTCGAAAAGTAATTGTTTTTTCTGCTTACAGATGATAACTTTTTGAATCTCCATATTCACAAAAAGTGATGAAAAATTAGTGATGTTCCGGATATCCGTATCCGTATCCGCGGATATCCGAGGGAAAATAAAGTTCTGTATCCGTATCCGTTACTTTTTTGACGGATCTTAAATGGATCATTTCTATTCTAAATTTTTTTAAATATTTGCATAAAAGACTCTTAAATTCCGTTTAAAAATTAGGTTGTATTCCCTATTTAAATTATAAGGTATCATTTCAGAAGGCAATTTGTACGCCCCTCCCCTCCCCCGTTGCAAAAGGGAATGGGAAATAAGTTTTAAAAGTGTGTATCAGTGTGTCTTTTTGTGGCACCGTAGCTCCTAAGCAGATGAACCGATTTTGATAGTTCATTTTTCGTTCAAAAGGTGACTTGAATGAAAGTGTTCTTAGCTTGGCCTCGTTTTTGTAGAACTTTAATTACCAGAGATATTAATTAAGAACCTAGATTTAACGTTTTTCACTATTCTGGTAGTAAAAATTTACCCGTACGTTAAAAATGTTGACTCTAATTGAAAGAACGAAGTTTTCTGCATTTGATATTTATTTGAAACTTCCAACTTATATACAGAAGGAGCTATAATCTTGTTAAGTAAATTTTAAATGCAGTTCTAAGCCTTTATACGCGTGATTGGTAGCGATTTCATAGTCGGAAGATAAGGAGAAAAAGCTCAATGATTTAAGATTTTTACCTGCTGCCAGTTAATATTTGCTCACAAATGTGTGTTCTGACCCGCGAAATTCATCTTAATATGAGGTCGACTCTCTGGGACATGTTTTGTTTTTTTAACTTTTAATTTAATATTAGTTTTTGTTATTGATTTGGGGTTTCTGTTATTCTTCATTTTTGTTTTTCTCGGCATCCTTTAAAAAAAGTGAGATTAAATTCTCTATTTACTGTTTGTAAAGGTGTTCCCGGCTCTGTATTTCGTAGGTCGGAGAAGTTCGGTGGAATGGGTCAGCGCTGCATTTATGCTGAAATAAAATGGGAAAAATTATTTCTAGCCTGTCCAGTAGCAGCTTTACACTCTTGCTCCTGTATCCTACATCTACCGAGTAAGCTAGAAATAATTTTTCACATTCCATCTCAGCATTGATGCAGCGCTGACCCATTTCTTCCAACTCTCCCTCAATTTTAACGAGATTTCTTTAAAGAGTAAATCATAGTCTGGATTATATTTTTGCCGCAGTTGACATTTTTTGAAGAAACTGCCATTATTCTGACGGGAATACCTTCCGTAACAAATTTTACACTTGGATAGTTGAATTGGGCAAAAAAATGAGATCCGTATCCGTATCCGCGAATCTTGACACTAATGATCCGTATCCGTATCCGCGGATCTACTTTTTTAACGATCCGGCATAGCACTATGAAAAATGCTATTTTTTCATTCTTTTCTAAAATTTAACACATTTTCAGCAATTATTAAGGATTTAATGGATATCCCACGTTTTTTCCTAATATAAAACTACCATTCATAATACGACGGGTGAGAATTTTTTCTCCATTTCCATTCCATTTCATTTGTAGAAGCAAGAAGCACAAAGAGCAGGGTCCTATTGCAATTCGTGATTCCAAAGACTAGTTTGAATTCAAGGCGTCAAAATTCAAATATTTTATTTTTCTTTTTGGAAATTCAGTTATCTTTACTCTCAACTTTCCTTCTCTATAGCAACTCGAAAATAAGAAATTCGTTCTCGCAAATTCAAAAACTGAATTACACATTCTGTTCCTTGAACAGGAAGATGGTCTCCAGAATTGTTGTTATTCCAACATCAATGAGAGCCAAACGGATGTACGTGGACATTTTCAAGTTTTGAGTAAAACGCGTTTAAAGATTAAGTCCCAGGTAGGCTTTCATTGAAAAATGTTTCGAAATCATGCTGTAAAACAGAATCTACCAGGGCTACCAGTACTATCTCTTGCCCCAAGACGGAGGATAGGTTCACCTACTATTTGTATAGGTTATCCCCAAAGTTTTTAATTTTTGCACTTATATTCCTTTGTTTCTCAATGCTTCAAATGCGTTTTAAAATTTACGAAAAAAAAAACTGTATTTTCGTGATTATTTATGGACTTGCGAAATCTTATGTTTTTCTGTAAATGTAGAATTTAATTATTTCTCTAGAAGTCCCTCTGTAATCTATTTGTCCCATTGCATTAAAAAAAAAGAAAAAAAAATATTGCTACATTAACTTTCTAAAAATATCAAAGAGACGATGAAATTTTATTTTATTTTTTTCGAATTTTAAAGCTTGTTGCGTGATTAAAAAATATGGTTTTTTATTTTTTAAGTATTTACCATTTGCAATTATTTCGTCAAGTAGCATCAAAAAAAAAAAATAAATAAATAAAAACCTTGAAAATCGCCATTTTTTCGAATTTTCAGGCTTGTTAGCTGATTAGAAGACACTATCCATTTTCGATATTTGTTTTCTTTTTTAAATCTTCAACGACCTTTCCATCCTATAACATAAAAAATAAAAAATAAATTAAATAAAAATAAAAACACACACAATGAGATTGGTCCTTTTTTCGAACTTCCAGAATCATAGCACAATCGGAAGACGTACAATTCCAACCCCCTCCCCCCCCCCTGTTTTTACTAATCTCAACTTTTCTGCGCCTTAGCAACTAGAAAATAAAAATTTAGTTTTTTTCGGTCCATACTAGGGGATATATTACTTAGCTTGAGACATAAAAATCTTGGAATTAATCTTTTAAGCATTCAAACTATTCATCTTGTAAATATTCTTTAAATATTACCCACTGAGTTGATATAATGCTCCCTTAACATCATCATTGATAGGTTTATTAACAACTAGCGGTACCCGCACGGCGGCTTTAGCCTTAGTAGAAAATTAAAAGGTCATTTAATTCGCCTGTATATTTACAAATAAAGGATGATGAATTTCTCGCCAATTTTCTATGTTAATTTGCTCGCCAATGTTATAGTAGTTTGCTCGTCCTCGTTCTAGTAATTTGCTAGTCCACGTTATGGTAATTTGCTCGTCCACGTTATGGTAATTTGCTCGGTAAAATGTTCTTGAAATTGGAATCAAAAAAGAACAAAATCGAATTTTTAAAAAATTTCTTTGAAATGCACACCCCCTTGCTACAAACTATATATTTAAAAAAAATTACTTAAATCGGTGATCTTTCATTGTTTACATTTCTTGCCGATGACATCACAAATGATGAAATGCCATCCTGCGTTGCCATTCACATAGAGAAATATTTAATTCGCATCTTTACTGACGTGCATTGCCAGCAATATGGTTGATAGCAAGCGTAGAGAGCAATTTTAATTCGCTTCTTGATTATCATAACGTGAAAACGCGGTACAAAGATGCGCGAAAAAGCATCATTTGTGACGTCATTTAGACCACGCCTTGTTTGAAAAATCGGACATTTAAAAAAATTAATTAAAAAATAACTGTTGGGATAATGAAAAAATTTTCTGGGTCCATGTTTTTTTTTTTTTTTTTTTTGCTTATTCTATCAATTTCAGTGAATAAAAGTACTACTTTTGACTGAAAGAAACAACCCCATTATTCTTACGTTTACAAGCGACTGTAAGGTGAACGACCCAAATATTCGTTACAATATGATAATTTACATTTGCTTCAACATTTTTGTCGTAAAGTAGGAACAAGTAGCACTGCAACAACTCCACTGCTGTTGACAAGAGCTGAAGTTGGGGAAATGCCAACAGGGTTTCGGTTCTCAGTTTACAGATTTTCGAGGCAATGTTTACCTTTTTGTACTCTTTAGTGTCAATCAACGGTCTGACTCAACCAACCAATGAGTGAACTCGCTTCAAGCGAATCTTTCAAACCTTATGTTTAAAATGCTCCAAATCTGTCCTCGGAAATACTCTTTGAAACATCAGTACCATGAATATTCGAAGATTATGCTTAAGGGGAAATACGACCCTTTAACCTTGCAAAAATTGGTGAAAAAACAATCGAATTCGAAATACTATAACTCTGTCATAATACATTTGAGAAACTCATTTTTCATTTCTAGAAAAATGTATGTTCTTTCTTTTAAAGTTTTATAGATAAATTTTAACAATATTGGCAGTTTTATGTGATTCAATGGTTAACTCTAAATATGGCCAACTTGAAACCAGTTAAAAAAAAAAAAACCGCCAAATTTGTTGCCAACTTGACGACCAAAAGCTTGGCGGCGATATATTGCCAAGTGTTTGCTAAATTAAAACACCACTTGTGTTTGCATTGAAATTAGCAATGATTTTACCCTAAAAAGATGAAAAGACCCCCTTTGGAACATCCGAATGCAACCAAAAGAGGAGGTGCATAGACCCCACTAGGAGTCTACGTACCAAATTTGAACACATATGACATACCGTTTTTGAGTTATGCGAGATACATACGCACATAAGCATCTGCGTACACACATATGCACATACGCACATACAACGTACATACGGACCTCACGAGAAAACTCGTTGTAATTATCTCGGGGATCGTCAAAATAGATACTTCGGGTGTTTATATGTTCTTTGGCATGTATCAACATGTGGTCGGGTAGGAGAAAAAAAAACTTAATATTCATTCGGGGGTGAGCAAAATGGAAATTAAGGCCGATTTTTGAGTGAAAATTTTTTCGTGAGTTCAATACTTCCTTTTTTGTAAAAGGAAGTAAAAAGACTGATAAGAGGTCAACTTGTAATGCAGGGGAAGGTGGGACAAAGTGAAATAGTTAAGGTAATTTACTCTTTTCGAAATGAAAAAATTGGAAATTTGTTTTGAAAATTGCGGCACATAAAGGAAGAACTGGCCTTTGTGAAAGGTCAGAGGTTGCCATTTTATGTGCTTAGTCCCTGGTATTAAGAGTTTTATGATGGCTCTAGCTTCAGAAGCAGTTACGGAAAAAAATATTTAAAATTTTTTAAGCTTTTCACGCATTTTCCACCTGCGATTTAACTGTAAAATGGGAACAAAAAAGTATGCTTTCACTTTACCAAAAAAATCAGAAACTGTTTTATATACACTAGGGTTATTATTTAAACAATATCTGAGTGCTTCCGAATTTCAACTATTAGAGGCTGTTTTTTAAAAAATTGTCAAGAAAAATGGTATTTCTTGCGACGGCAACCATTATATTAATTTCTTCTCATTTCTATCAGAAATAAACAATATCAGCTCTCTACCGTGCTCCTGCAATTCTTTCCGTGAACATGTGCTAAGAAATATTACTGAACTGTACTATTGGATTAATTCCCCTGTACCTTAGCAGAGTCTTTAGATGTAACCAAGTTTCTTTTTTACTTGGATGACAAGCCTGATGATGTAGTCAGTGTTACCAGAGAGTTTAATTCCATCCTGCGGGGGCAAGAACTGTAAATAATCATCTTGTTATTGTTTTATTAATAACTAGCCGCCTGCGGCGACCAGCTGGTCCGCCTTTTTACGCAATTCGCTTTTTTGCGCCAGGGTTGCCGCCTTCGGGGGCTGCTTAGACAATTTAGCGACGGTATTAATCAATCTTTTTCTCTATACATCAACATTAATATTCGCCTTTTTACGCCAACGTTGCCGCCATCGGCGGCTGCTTAAAAAAATTTTGTGTTGAATAAAGTATTTTCTAGATCTATCTCCCGTTATGTGTCCTTTGGAATATTTTTCAGGGACGGGGAGGGTAGGTACAAAAGGCATACTCTTCATGCAAATTTTGTCGGAAAATAACAAAAAGCATTTCCACTTTTATGTGAAAGCATTGTTTTTTCAAAGTCATGGTGTGTGTGTGGGGGGGGGGGGCTATTGATCCCCCGTTGAAGTTCCTCTATTTCTTACTGTCCATCTACTGTATCCACCTCTATATTTGTCCACCTTTCTTTCTCTCTATCTATCTATCTATACGATCCAAGCATATCTACCTCTGATAGTAATTAACAATCCTTTATATGTAAAAAAAAGCGTTTTTTGCCCACTTAATATCATCTCTCTATCTACCAAACATAACCACCAATCCCTAAAAAAATCATGCTAAACAAACCGCGGGCTTTATTTATTTACTTAAAATTACACGTAAAAAAAAGGCTCTATGTTCCCTGCCCCCCTGTGCTCGGCTAGTGGAGTAGAGAAACGATTATTCCCCATTTTCTAACAACCAGTTTTGAAGGAGTGGTTTACTTTTCCACCTGAGGTGTGCCCGGCTGGCAGTGGAGTGGAGATCTAGGAAGTTGGACCTAGCCCATATTTTTCTTTAGGAGGGGAAGGGTGTTGACCTATCGTGGTCGCTGAAAGTGATGTCATTCTTTTTGGAGCGCGAAAATATCCGAATCCTTTAGCGTCGCATTTTTCATTGCATTGGAATTGGAAGTTGCAACTGTTTTTTGTGAAGGGGAAATGGCAGAAACGAAGCGCGTTTCAAAAGAGCAACTCTGCATAATGCTGGATTGGATGGAAGACAATAATAAGTTATTTACTAACCAATTAACAAATGACTTCACCAATCAGGACAAAAAAAAGATGTGGACTGCATTAACCGCCACTTTGAATGCACAAGGAGGGTGCAAAAAGAGCACAGACAAGTGGATGAGGGTAAGTACCTTAATTGTTTTCTTTTCGTTAAATTAATTGAAAATATATGTAATAGAGATTCACTGAATATTCGGCAGACAAGGCCGAATGAAAATTACAATACAGTACCACAGTAAAAAATTAATTTAAACAGTTGCTTATTAATTTTATCACATTAAAAGTAATTCTCATGTAAAAAAAAAAAACTCCAAAAGTTTAAAACTTGTTAAGAAACAACCTAATTTAAATTCACCATTGACTTCAAAGTTTAATAATCCTTGAATTTCATTTTTCAAAATGATGATACACATATTTATCAGTTACCAAAGAGATTAACACAGCAGAAAACCTATTGAATAATTTGCATTTTGCAAGGTCCTTCATCTATGATATAGCATGTTTTGACCATGATTATCAGATATCAAATCATCTCTCCCGAAAGAAATTATTGTTCTACTTATGCAGCCATATTCCAAACTTAGGACAAACGTAAACTGAATTATATTTACTATGTGCATTTACTTTTTATTTTGGATGAATTTGGTTTGTGTATAACAACTACAGCAAAATTCCTCTAATGCGGACACTAACGGGACAATATTTTTTGTCCGCAATAGAGAGGTGTCCGCAGGACAGGGGCTTAATAATGTTATTTGCATTAGAATTAAAAATTGTCTGCATAAGAGAGGTTTCACTGTATATGTAATCTACTTGAAATACACCGCTAAAATTATGAAGTTTAATAAAAAAATGTATGTATTTTTTTTAAAGTAGCCAAATAATTTATGTTTTAAATTTGGAGAAAATTCAAATATTAGTTTGAAAAAAAATTAAACAAGTATTTGGCCAAATATTCAGTTTGAATTTTACTGGAATATTCGATGTTCACTGAATCTCTACTCTGTAATAGAAATTAATCACATTATTTTTAATCACATAATAAGCTTCTATTGTTCTACATAGTCAATCATTATGTTAAAAGCTTAATAATCCTTAAATTTTATTCTTAGATTTTTAAAATGATGATACACGTACAGTGAAACCTGTGAAAAACGATAATATCTAACAAAAATCTGTCTATAACAATATTTTTTTTTGGCCCAAGCAAAATGTCAGCATGAATAATCTAACTGTCTATAACGATAACCTGTCGATTGATAACCTGTCTATTACGATATTTTATTTAGGTCCCAACAGTATCATTGTAGACATTTTACTGTATTTATCAGTTTCCAAAGAGATTAACATAGCAGAGAACCACTTGAATAATTTGCATTCTGCAAGGTTCTTGATCTATGATATAGCATGTTTTGACCATGATTATCAGTTATCAAATCATCTATCAGGAAAGAAATTATTGTTCTGTTTATGCAACCATATTCCAAACTTACAACAAACATAAACCAAATTCTTATACAGTAGAACCTCGATTAACCGAGGTTTTTATACCAAGTTTCTATTAACCGAGATTTCCAACATCCAAGGCAGTAGTGTAGCTTGGATAATCGAGGTTCTACTGTATTTACTATGTGAATTTACTTTTGATTTCGGATGAATTTGGTTTTAATATTGTAACTATACACAATCTAGATAACATTTAATAAAAAATATATTCTTTTTTCTTAAAATAGATAAATATTTTCTATTTTAAATTTGGAAAAAATTTAAACATTAGTTTCGAAAACATTCAAACAAGTAAAGTAAGCATAAACAGTGTTGATATTGTTGACGTTGTTTATACTTTCTTTACTATTCTGCGCAAAGGTATTTATCTTATTTAAACAAGTATTAGGCCAAATATTCAGTTTGAATTTTACCTGAATATTTGGTATTTAGTGAATCTCTAATCTGTAAAAAAAAATTATTTTCACATTTATTTAAATTTATTTCACATAAATAGCTTCTATTGTTCTAAGTAGCTATTGAAAGTTGATCAGACTTAACTTCTGCTGTGCAAATGTCGACCAACAAATTTTTCAAGGCGACTTTTTTGAAACAGCTTTTACCAGCCCCCCTTCAACGTTATACATCAATTTTCAAGCGCTTGCCGTTGATAGTAATGCATTAGCACTTGCACAGGAACGGAAAAAGCCATTTCTCTACTGCTCCGAGGCAGTCGGCAAGTGTAGCGACTAAAAGCAGTTCGGCCGCAAGCGCGAAACAACCAATGGAAGAGGAGCACACCCCAAGTCGAGAGAGAACTGGTTAGCAGGGAAAAATAGGGAAAATTTCTCCCTTTCGGCCGATTTCTCCACTGGCCGTCCCGACTCCACTAGCCGAGCACAGGGGGGCAGGTAGCAAGGCTCCAAACGGTTAATTTATGTTCTTTAAGAGTTGTATTTTTTTCTGCGATGGTATTTTTTTCAATCTTCTGGAAGGTGCTGGGCAGTAAACGGCTTAATTAAGATTTCGAACTAGGTGCAAACTGCAAAGGTTACCAATCGGAAGTTGCTGACGTAAATGCTAAGGGTATTAGTGAGAATCTCCGTGTTTCTTTGGTAATTGCTCATAAATATAGGCAGAAAAGAACATCAGTTATTTGTTCCTTCGCGATATTTTGTTATTTACTCTTCCTATTTTTGTTATTTGCTCTTCTTACGTCGTCCTTTTTTTTTTCTTAAAGGCATTTATTGCTCATGATTTTAGTTCACCAATTTCGATTTCTCTGATTATCCTCCATGCTTCTTCCACCATCACAGAAAAATGTAGTACGAATATATATTTCTTACTTATGCTTTAAATGGTCGTTGCTTCATTTCAACGTAAGTTGGTAATTAGGAATCAAGTCTTTTATAAAAGAAAGCAAGAGCTGTTTAAAGTTCATGAAACAAAACTTATTACGATAGTGAGAGCGGTAAATATTTAGATTTGTGCAGAACTAATGAGAGAGAACAGAGTCACAACTTACATGATTATTGCACGCGCTCTAAACGTAGCCAGCTTTTTCTCCTAGGCTTTGGTCATAACAAGACAGAGTTTTTTTTCTGGGTGGGTTTGTTTATAAAGTTACAGACTTCACACATTGTACCAGGCACGTAGCTAGAACTTTGTTAAGGGGGGGGGGGTCCAAGGTTGCACGAACTTCAAAAGAGGAGGCATGCTAAAGCAGAATTAGTAGCTGATAATTACACAAGACTAAGATAAATCCAATTAAAACTGATCATTAAAATATGATAATTAATTAAAATTAATTAAATAATTGAAATTAATAAAGTCATTAGTTAAAATTAGTTAACAAAAAGTTTATGTTAAGTGGTAAATTAATTATTGTCAGTTTGTAAATTAACATTAAACTGAAGGTTATCACATACAAAGTTTCCAAATATGGGTGAACCTTTGTCCTCCTGAAAATAAGTGATATATTTTCTATTAATAAAAAGGGCACAATAAAAGAAAAATGGAAAATGAAAACTGTTCTAGAAATTACTTGGAAAATGCATGCGATAATTTAATAAAATATTAAAGCTTTGTAATATATTTCAACAAAATATGTACATTTGTACTTATGCCATTTTATTTGAAAACTAGAAAGTCACCCGTCAAGGCATGACGGGTGAAAATTGCTTCAACTCTTCTTCATTTGAACGAAGCAATTGCCTGTTTGGTGATATTTTGATAGTTGAAATTTTAACTCTAACACCAGTGCATTAACCCTAAACTCCAGTAGATAGCGTTCATTGTTTTCGTTTCTTCATTCCTCTGATATGACACAGTCTTACCAGTAAAACTGTTCAAGTTACCGGATCGAGTTCAGCCTTGTCACAATAAAGCCTTTCCTTGCATGTTAAACATTACCAAAACATATTATCGAATTACATATCATGCCGTGGTGCGAATTCATTGTTGAAACACGCGGGTTACTCAATCATCGGCATTATTTGTATGAGGATAAATAAATCTATATCTATGGAGTCGAATGTATAACTATATGAATGTTACATAACGTAACCCTGTCCGATTTGAACAACATTTCAGGCAAAATCCCACAACTCTCTCAACGAAAATATTAACAAGGTTTCATTTAAAAAGCTTGAATTGGTTTTTATTTATTTACATTTATAATATTCTTTTGATAACACGAAATAGAATGAAATTTCTAATCTTATCCGTTTTCTAATTATCATTCCTAATCACCAATTAAAAGCTTGAACAAACTATTAACTCTTTGAGGGACGGAGGCTTCCTTTGTTGCAACCATTTTTTATATATATATATTTTCTTTCTTCAGCCAACTGACACAGTGATTTCAGTTAGCTGGGGAAAAAAAAAGAGAAGCAAGAAATAAATGGTTTTCTCAAGTGAAGTCGCTATTCCTAAAAAGGGTGAAAGCTGTTCGAAAAAAATTTAAATATCGAAAAAGGCGTATTTTATCATTATTTTTTTCTTTCTAACTGGGCTGTGTTAGAGGCTTTAGCCTTTTGCGGAACAAGTGCGAACCAACGATATGGCATCCAGTCATTCATATGCCACCCTTAAGGCGCGGATGTGAATGTCACAGGAAAATTTGATGCCCAGTTTCCACCAGATGGAAACACCTGAGCTCTCTTCGATGCGAAACTGCAAAAGGAATTTAATTTTGTCAAGAGTATTCACAGTCAAACGACCTAAGGGATCTTTTACATGACGATTAATGGAATGTATACCTACTGAATTAAATTAAGCATCTGTGTAATTTTATTTTAACAACAAGTTGTTAATTTTAACAACAGTACATATCATATTTTACGACGCAGGTAATGATTTTTTTTCTTCAATACGCTGTTAGCAAAACACTCTATTGCAAAAAATAGTAAATATCTTTAGCTTGAAGAAAATAAGTGTTTAAAAAAAAAGGCAATATATAAAAGAAAAGCTCAAAAACATTTACCTCGTATTCACCTTTTTTGTTTCTTTGCTTGTAACGCAGTAAATAGCAGTAATTTTCACCTAGTAATTTATAGTTAAATGCACATTCCTGTTTTTTGTTACGTTTAATGCTACCTTCACAATTTACTAAAGATGGATGCATAGATGCTAATAATTAAATAACTCCTTAGTACAAAGTCAGTGAATAACAATCAGAAAATGTGTTCCAATGATGCAAATACAAATATGTTTTATGGAACAACATCGAATAAGATTTTTTTTCGTCAATTAAAAACTAACTTTTTCTTTTGGGATCATAGAATCACAATTCAGTAAGATTTAAAAGTAATAATTTCTAATAAATTACTTATTACATGCCTTAATATGGCCGAACTTGTAATTTCATAAACTGATCACAGTAAAATATTTAAGTAATTTTCAATTTAATTTTTCTATACAATTTTTATACCGTAAAAAGTTTGCTACATCAACTTCAAGTTTTATTTATTCATTTATTTTATTTATTTTACCTACAAACACGATTTTTTTTTGGGGGGGGGGGGGGCATTTAATATGTTCCATGATCATGCTTAAATACTGGGGGGAAAACATCAGTAAAAAATCTACGTAATTTGTTACTCAGAAAGGAGAGAGATGTTAAAAGTAATTTAAAAGTTCAAATAAAATTTTTATCAAAAAATAAAATGAATCTGAAATGAACCATGCCAAAAATATAAGAGTTAAAATGAAAAAAAAAATCAATAATTATTTTTCTCATCCTCAAACACACGAAATGTGTAGAATTTCTTTTTTCGCTGCTGGCTTAGAATCTAAAATTAGTTTTTAAATGGAAAAACACATTAACACGTAAAATTGCTCGTATTATCAAGAAAACTTTAAAAGGGAGCACTACGACTTACCTAGTTTGGGTAAACTTAATTTTCTTTTGCATACAATTTTTTGTTCAAGATATGTTTCCTATAAGTATGACGTAGATAAAAACTGCGTGTTAAAACAGAAAAGAATCGGAATTCAATTACTGATTCACCAGGAACGCACCTCACTCTGACTGTCTTTCGTACAACATGCGCCTACGAAATCCACGAAAATCCAAAAAGAAAAGAGAAAGAAATAAAGAAAACCACGCCAATGAGAATGTGGGATACGGCGGAAGTGGCAATAAATGCTTGTTTTTACTTTGCCAATGGCAATTTGATGGACCAAGGAGAGGGGTTGAATTTCAAGGTCACAGGACCCAGCTGGTTTGAAAGTCGAAAGGGACATTTCCCCGTTTCGGACGGAGTGGGTGACACAGCAAAAAACGGACGAAAATTGGTAACCTGCAGTTGTTGCACGAGGTTCTCGTGTTCTGAATTGACTCAAGCGCTGAGGAAATTGCCGATTACTGGGAATATTTAAGGGGAGAATGCTGCCTTTTATAAAATTATTGTCTTTCGGAAAATTTTTGTTGATGCGAGATGCAACAACTGAGAAAAAAGGAGAGGAGTCTTTCGGGAAGGGAGGGGGGGGGTCCGGACCCCATGGACCCACCCCTTGGCTACGTCCTTGGTATTACAGGCTTGGCAACATTGCAAAAAAAAAAAAAAAAAGTCTCCAGGGTTGCCATGTGAAAATTTACGAAGTAGCCATGTGAAATTAGCCAAAATTATTCAACCTGCAGAGAAACAGCGTTCCTTTCTAGATATGTTTAAAATCTTCAACCACTAAAATACTTATTAGACATTTCTTCTGTTTTTATGTACAAGATGTATTGAATCCGCAATAGAGAGGTGTCCGCAGGACAGGGGTTTAATAATGTTATTTGCATTGGAACTGGGGAATTAAAATTTGTCCGCATAAGAGGGGTATCCACCTTTGAGGGGTGTCCGTTAGGAGTGGTTTTGCTGTACTTTAATACTTTTCTAAATCTATTGTTCAAATGATTGCTTTAATATTCTCTTTGAATCTTCTCTGACCAATAAATTTTACTTTTCTTGGTATTAATAAGGACTGTGGAATCGGAGGAAAAAGGATCGACTCCAGCTCCGACTTTGTAAATTTAAGACATTCTACTCCAACTCTTACTCCGTCTCCCTTGCATGAAAAGCATTCCGACTCCGATTCAGCAAGCACTGGCAGAGTTGCGGACTTTTAGAGAAAACGACCGACTTTCTTGAAATTTTAAACCTTCGACTCCGACTCTTTTACCGCAAAATCAGTCAGACTCCGATTCCGCAGCCCTGATATTAATCATGCTGTGAATGATAAATATTTAGAAAATTTTCGATCGGTTTTGCCCTGACTGGTTCAAGGGATGGGTTTTGAACCCCCCCCCCCCTCCCCCACTGTTCCCCTGAAAACGCTTGCTTCCAAGCAAATATTCCATTTCCATTTCCAATACGAAAACGCTCGGAGCTTCAGCATCAGACAAAACAAAGTCACTGAATAGTAATTAAATAAACGCACTGAAGTGGAACGATACTTTTGCTCGTCGGGTAAACTTGTTGATGCTCTTATTTTTTATCGTCAGTGGAGAAATAAATTTGAGCTACAGTAATGACTGTTGCTTGCTTTCTGAAGCTCAAAAACTTTTCTGCATCATAAAAGAAGTTCTCCGCAAACCAGAAAAACTTGCAGTCATCCTCGAAGTAACTTTAATCCACAATTTCTTTATTTTTAAAGGCTCCAATCATATTTAAATCGTATTTTTGTATCTATTCGCATAAAATGGAAGAAAAACTCTTTGCGCACTGTATTTTATAGTTATCCGAAATTAAGAAGTAATAGGAATAAAAACAACACTGTTAAAAATTCAGAGAAATTTTTAAGGTAAATCTTATTGTAAAATAGAGTGCTTACAGTGTGAAAAAAAAAAACAGTAAATTGTAGCGGAAAAAGTAAGCAATTGCAGAAACATTTGATGCGCCACGTGACTTCCGGTGTGAATCATAAAATTTCCCATATCCTCTCTTCCTTCGTGTTGCATTCAGTATTGGGGTTGGCACACCGTTCTGCGAAAAATACGAAGGCAGTCTCTAATCCCGCTGCTTGAATCTCTTTCGTTCTTTTCAGAGCAGCTAGTCACAGCGTTTTCATATCTCTACCGTAAAATTTTACAGTAAAATAGGATTTTTCGATTATGTGTGCTCAGTCATAAAAAACGAGGTGCATCATGGCCGGATAATTGGACAGATCGGCAATTAGAGTTCGGATAACTGGTACCCTACTCTGATATAATTCTAATTAAATGTATCTTCAAATTCAGAAACCAGTAATTTTGTTATGGGGGGGGGGAATTCACGTCAGAGAATTTACAATTTTAAAGCATGAGTTTTTTTAAAAAATCACATTTTGTGAAGTCATTTCTGAAATTAGTCCTTTAATGAAACTTTAAATGGTAAAAAATACAATTAACATCTATGGAGTGACCCACCAATGAATTAAAAAATTATAATAAAGATTTTTTTTAAAAAAATCGCCATTTTTGGTTTTGGACCAAAAGTGACCGCCGGGGGGAGGGGGGATTTGGAATGTCTCCCCTTTCTAAAATATTTGTATCTACAATGTCTACAAACATGCCAAGTTTCATAATTTTGTCAAAAAATGCAGTTTCTTCCCCCGTAGCCCCCTGACTATTCAACCAATCTGCGTTTCATGTGACTAATTGAGAGTCGAACAGTGTAGTGAATAGAAATCTGGATTACGATTCAACGTGAAGGTCTACGAAGCTTTCACCGAATCTCGTGAATTTGGCTAAACTGTAATGCATAAAAACACAAATATAAAACATATGTACCAAATTAACCCAAATTACAGAAGCTTAGTATAACTAATCTAATAAAAAGGTTCATAACAAGGAAAAGTTCTACTTCACATTTTTAAAACCAAATTCAAACTTCATTACGATTTTTATTCCCAATTTTTGTGAGCAACAAACAACACACTTTCGGTGAAGCCCTTACTTTATTAAATTAGGAAGTATGGCTTGCAGAATGGACGAGTGCGCGGTTTAAATACTTCAGAAAATGCATTACTGACATTTAAACGATGAAATAGGAAAAAAGAAATAAGAAATGAAGTCGGCTGAGTAATTCTAGTGCTCTGCGCTCCCTCAAACAAACAGACGCTTTTTGAAGACTTCATTTAATATTATGTGGAAATACTACAAACGGCTTCAAAAGTACATTATTCACAATGATTACATCACATTATAAGAACTTACTTCAGAGCACTGTACAGCTGTAATTTCAAAAAGACACACATTCAGAAAAAATGTAATGCTCCTTACCTGAAAACAAAACAAAATATTATTAGGCACATAATGCGGTTGTTTCCTTCAGTCAAAAGTAGTACTTTTAGTCACTGAAATTGATAGAATAAGCAAATAAAATTACATGGACCCAGAAAATTCTTTCATTTTCCCAACAGTTATTTTTAAATTAATTTTTTTAACTGTCCGATTTTTCAAACAAGGCGAGGTCTTGATGACGTCACAAATGCTCTTTCGCTCATCTTTGTACCGCGTTTCCACGTTATCAAGAAGCGAATTAAAATTGCGCTCTATGCTTGCTATCAACCACATCGTTGCCAATACATGTGAGTAAACATGCGAATTAAATATTTTGCTCTGTGAATGGCAACACAGAATGGCATTTCCTCATTTGTGATATTAAACTTAAACAAATTATTTAAAAAATAGTTAGATCCTATATTTTTAAGCATGTTCTTTCATTAAAAAATATTTTTGAAATTTTGGAAATGACCCCATTACCTCAGAATGAAACACAAATTAATGTATTTTTCCTTTTCGTAGTCGTTAAACATCCTTAAGCATCACCGCACTTCAAGAAACTCGCAGCAGACTTTACAGAGCCACTAAGGCTGCGAATTATGTATGTCGTCACAAATATTTCAATTTATGATATTTTACAACCTCATTCAAACCATAGAAATTTCTAGATGCAGATTTACGAAATATTATTTACATTAAAGATTTTTGATAGTATTTATCCAAAACATGCATTGCAAAAGAGTGAAAAACGGAATAACGTTTTGAAAAAAATTCAGACTAGTTTCAAATGTGCGTTTGAATTGGGTGTTACATAGGAGTCAGAATCACGCAGTCCATAGAGGAATCTTTGAAGAGGTATAATTCCATAATGGAAAGAGGAATATTTCCAGAGTGCATCCAAACGGAATGAGCACATTGAAATTAAAATTGACCTGCACGTGCCAGGCAAAGATGCAGTTTGGACACGGCAGCAGCGGGACATGGAATTGAAAACCGTGGAGTTGAGAAAACCTGGAGTATAGTAAAGCCGAGGAGAGAAAAAACAAAAATTGGATCGGAAATTACATCAGAAATATTCAGGATAGCTCCTGGATAGCAGTTGGAAAAATAAAGATCTAAGAAATCTCTGAACGTTAAAAAAAAAAAAAGTGAAGAGAAATCAAACGATTTCAGTTAGGTCACGTGATGAGGAGGTGCGGAACTCAGCCGGCAATGCTTACAGGTCGCGTCGTGTTCTGCACTTAAAAAATTGTAAAATAAAACTTTTGCGTATTATTAAAAACTTTTTCCTTCTGAAGGGGGCGGAATGTTTTTACTATTACCAACTAAAATTTTGGAATTGAGGGCTCAATACTTTTTGCAGGATGGGTTTCGAAAAAAACTAAACCCAGAAAAAAATGCGAAATAAAGGTTTTTTCAGAAATTTATAAAAAATACAAAAATTGCTCTATCTTCAAAATTTTTTCCTTCATCCTATTTAAAATTAAATTTTCTACACTATAGTACAAAAAATATTTGTGTGGTGCGATTGTTTCGGGGTCTGTGAGGTAAAAAGTACTAAAAAGTGCAAAAAAACGCATAAAACATTAAATAACTTTTTTTCTAATTAAAATATCAAAAATCGAAGCCCGAGGTGCACATCTTCAGCAAAAACTGAACCAGTATACCAAATTTCATCTTTCTAGTCCTTACCGTTTTCCCGGGATGCGCGCCACACACACACACGCACATACACACACAAACATCTTATTTTATTACTAGCCGCCTTTGGCGACCAGCTGGTTCGCCTTTTTACGCCATTCGCCTTTTTGCGCCAGGGCTGCCGCCTTCGGCGGCTGCTTAGACAATTTAGCAACGGTATTAATCAATGTTTTTCTTTATGTATCAATATTATCATTCGCCTTTTTACGCCAATGTTGCCGCTTTCGGCGGCTGCTTAAATAAATTTCGTGGCGGTATTAATCAATCTATATCTATTTATATCATTAGTAGTTTGAATAAAATATTTTCTAGACCTATCTCCAGTTCCGTCGTTTGGAATACTTTTAAAGGAGGGGAGGGGAGACACAAACGGCGTACTCCTCATGCAAATTTTGTTGAAAAATAACAAAAAGCACTCCCACTTTATGTGAAAGCATTGTTTTTTCAAAAGTATTGTGTGTGCGGGGGGGGGGCATTGACACCCCGTTGAAGTTCCTTAAATGACGGGCATGTCACTTTCTTGCTGTCCATCTACTATATCAACATCTATATTTGTCTCTCTATCTATTTATCTATATATACGATCTATGCATATCTACCTCAGACAGTAATTAACAATCTTTTTTTTATTTATACAAGTATTAATTCGAAAAAAAAAACATTTTTTGTCCGCTCAATCTCTATCTGTCTCTGTATCTACCTAACCTAACCTCCGATCCTTAACAGAAACACACATCATGCAAAAAATCGCGGGCTTTATTTATTTAATCAAAATAGCACGCAAAAAAAAAAAAAATCTCTATGTTCCCCGTAGTGCGCAAAAAGTAACGCTTGCAAAAAAAAAAAAAAAGGTGAAGAGAAGGCAAACGATTTCAGTTGGATCACGTGATGAGGTAAGTTCGGAACTCAGCCGTCAAGCGAACAGCTCACGTTGCGTTCTGCATTAAAAAAATTGTAAAAAAAAAACTATTGCGTATTTTTAAAAACTTTTTTCTTCTGAAGGGGGCAGAATGTTTTTACTATTACCAACTAAAATTTTAGAATTGAGGGTTCAATACTTTTCGGGGATGGGTTTCGAAAAAAACTAAACCCAGAAAAAAATGCAAATTAAAAGTTTTTTCAAAAATCTATAAAAAATACAAAAAATGCGCTATCTTCAAAGTTTTTTCCTTCATCATATTTAAAATTAAATTTCCTACACTATAGTACAAAAAATATTCGTCTGGCGTGATTGGTTCAGGGTCTGTGAGGTTACAAGTGCTAAAAAGTGCTAAAAATCTTATAAAACATTAAATAACTTTTTTCTAATTAAAATATCAAAAATCGAAGACCGAGGTGCATATCTTCGGCAAAAACTGCACCTGTATACCAAATTTCATCTTCCTAGGCCTTACCGTTTTCCTGGGATGCGCGCCACAAACACACACACACACAAACACACACACACACACACACACAAACATCTTATTTTATTATATGTACTAGCCGCCTGCGGCGACCAGCTGGTCCGCCTTTTTACGCCATTCACCTTTTTGCACCAGAGTTGCCGCCTTCGGCGGCTGCTTAGACAATTTAGCGACGGTATTAATCAATGTTTTTCTCTTTTTTCTCAATATTATCATTCGCCTTTTCACACAGATGTTGCCGCCTTCGGCGGCTGCTTAAACAAATTTCGTGGCGGTATCAATCAATCTATATCTGTGTATATCATTAGTAGTTTGAATAAAATATTTTCTAGATCTATCTCCAGTTCCGTCGTTTGGAATATTTTTAAAGGAGGGGGAGACACAAACGACGTACTCTTCATGCAAATTTTGTCGAAAAATAGCAAAAAGGACTTCCACTTTTATATGAAAGCATTGTTTTTTCAAAGTCATGGTGTGTGTGTGGGGGGGGGGGGGGGCACTGACACCCCGTTGAAATTCCTTAAATGATGGGCATGCCTCTTTCTTGCTGTCCATCTGCTATATCGAACTCTATATTTGTCTATCTATCAATCTATACGATCTGTGCATATCTACCTCCTGGCAGTACAATGTTTTTTTATTTATATAAGTATTAATTCGAAAACAAAAACATTTTTTGTCCACTCAACCTCTATCTATCTCTGTATCTACCTAACCTAACCGCCAATTCGTAACAGAAACGAAGATCATGCAAAAAATCGCGGGATTTATTTATTTAATAAAAATAGCCCTCAAAAATAAAGGCTCTATGTTCCCCGTAGTGTTCAAAAAGTAGCGCTTGCAAAAAAAAAAAAAAAAAAGGTGAAGAGAAGGCAAACGATTTCAGTTGGATCACGTGATGAGGTAAGCTCGGAACTCAGCCGGCAAGCGAACAGCTCGCGTTGTGTTCTGCCATTAAAAAAAATGTAAAAAAAAAAACTATTGCGTATTTTTCAAAACTTTTTTCTTCTGAAGGGGGTGGAATGTTTTTACTATTACCAACTAAAATTTTAGAATTGAGGGTTCAATACTTGTCGCAGGATGGGTTTCGAAAAAACTAAGCCCAGAAAAAAATGTAAAATAAAGGTTTTTTCAAAAATCTATAAAAAATACAAAAATTGCTCTATCTTCAAAATTTTTTCATTCATCATATTTAAAATTAAATTTCCTACACAATAGTACAAAAAATATCCGTCTGGCGCGATTGGTTCGGGATCTCTGAGGTCAAGAGTACTAACATTAAATAACTTTTTTTCTAATTAAAATATCAAAAATCGAAGCCCGAGGTGCACATTTTCAGTAAAAACTGCACCTGTGTACCAAATTTCATCTTTCTAGGCCTTACCGTTTTCCCAGGATGCGCGCCACAAACACACACACAGAACACACACTCACAAACATCTTGTTTTATTATATGTATAGATTAATTCGAAAACAAAAACATTTTTTATCCACTCAACCTCTATCTATCTCTGTATCTAACTAACCTAACCGCCAATTCGTAACAGAAACGAAGATCATTCAAAAAATCGCGGCCTTTATTTATTTAATCAAAATAGCCCTCAAAAATAAAGGCTCTATGTTCCCCGTAGTGTTCAAAAAGTAGCGCTTGCAAAAAAAAAAAAAAAAAAACAAAAATGGTGAGGAGAAGGCAAACGATTTCAGTTGGATCACATGATGAGGTAAGCTCGGAACTCAGCCGGCAAACGAAAAGCTCGCGTTGTGTTCTGCCATTAAAAAAATTGTAAAAAAAAAACTATTGCGTATTTTTCAAAACTTTTTTCTTCTGATGGGGGCGGAATGTTTTTACTATTACCAACTAAAATTTTAGAATTGAGGGTTCAATACTTGTCGCAGGATGGGTTTCGAAAAAAACTAAACCCAGAAAAAAAATGTAAAATAAAGGTTTTTTCAAAAATCTGTAAAAAAAACAAAAATTGCTCTATCTTCAAATTTTTTTCATTCATCATATTTAAAATTAAATTTCCAACACAATAGTACAAAAAATATCCGTCTGGCGCGATTAGTTCGGGATCTGTGAGGTCAGGAGTACTAAAAAGTGCTAAAAATAACATAAAACATTAAATAACTTTTTTTCTAATTAAAATATCAAAAATCGAAGACCGAGGTGCATGCACATTTTCAGTAAAAACTGCACCTGTGTACCAAATTTCATCTTTCTAGGCCTTACTGTTTTCCCAGGATGCGCGCCACAAACACACACACACACACACACACAAACATCTTGTTTTATTATATGTATAGAAGATAGATTAATTCGAAAACAAAAAAATTTTTTGTCCACTCAACATCTATCTATCTCTGTATCTAACTAACCTAACCGCCAATTCGTAACAGAAACGAAGATCATACAAAAAATCGCGGGCTTTATTTATTTAATCAAAATAGCCCTCAAAAATAAAGGCTCTATGTTCCCCGTAGTGTTCAAAAAGTAGCGCTTGCAAAAAAAAAAAAAAAAAAAAGTGAAGAGAAGGCAAACGATTTCAGTTGGATCACGTGATGAGGTAAGCTCGGTACTCAGCCGGCGAGCGAACAGCTCGCGTTGTGTTCTGCCATTAAAAAAATTGTAAAAAAAAAAAACTATTGCGTATTTTTCCAAACTTTTTTCTTCTGAAGGGGGCGGAATGTTTTTACTATTACCAACTAAAATTTTAGAATTGAGGGTTCAATACTTGTCGCAGGATGGGTTTCGAAAAAAACTAAACCCAGAAAAAAATGTAAAATAAAGGTTTTTTCAAAAACCTATAAAAATACAAAAATTGCTCTATCTTCAAAATTTTTTCATTCATCATATTTAAAATTAAATTTCCTACACAATAGTACAAAAAATATCCGTCTGGCGCGATTGGTTCGGGATCTGTGAGGTCAAGAGTACTAAAAAGTGCTAAAAATAACATAAAACATTAAATAACTTTTTTTCTAATTAAAATATCAAAAATCGAAGCCCGAGGTGCACATTTTCAGTAAAAACTGCACCTGTGTACCAAATTTCATCTTTCTAGGCCTTACCGTTTTCCCAGGATGCGCGCCACTAACACACACACACACACACACACACACACACACACACACACAAACATCTTGTTTTATTATATGTATAGAAGATAGAAGATAGAAGATTCATCTAGCTGTAAATATTGTGCTTTTAAGGCTAAAGCAAAGACACATGAACTACGAAATACTCGGAAGACAACTATTCAATAGAATAATTACAAGTCAATTAAAAGGGCTAATTAATACTAAGATTTTTAGTATTAATATATCAGAAGTTCAGCTTTCAGAATTTCTGATATATTAATACTATAAACCTTAGTCACTTTATGTATGCATATTGATATTCTACAATTACTTTTAATAAGCATTGTTTTACTAATTTTATTTAATTGGTGATTTTTTTTCAAGAAATCTAGTTTATAATTTTATATTTGTTTTGATATAAGCTCAAAGAAGCTTTTAATTTTTTTATTTATTTAGTACATATTACTTCTTGTAATATTGTTCTTTGTTGGGTAAATTATATAAAAAACTATTTGCAAAACAATACCCACTATATTCATTTGACCAAATTAAAAATATAAATTAATAGATATAAATTAAAATTATATTTGAATTGAAACTACCGTGTGCCCGATTTCCTAGTTCGTCTCAAATTTAAAGCAGTATATAACAAAATTATTATAAAACAAAAGCCATAAATGCATACTTTACAATTAGAATAATTTCGTAAATTGCAGAATGGATGGTTCGTCATTAAGTCTATTTTTTCCTCCTTAACGTGCTGCCGCTTTATTCAAAGCGCTAACACTTAGGCGGTGCTTCTTACTATTTCTGCTTCGCGTTTTAACAAGTACGTTGGTAATAATGAAGTAGTTTTAAACAAACTGAATGAAGAAATTTGAGATTTCATTGATTCTCTAAACGGTTGAATAATTTTTAAAGAACTTATCTTTGGAGGAAAAAAAACTTCCTGCGTATTTTATTCAAAATTTTGGCTTGATTGCGAAAAAAAGAACTTACTCAGAAACCAACAAAGATAGGACTATAAACATTGCTTGGTTTTTTAAGCCCTTGTTCTGTTGCATCTATTGCCACTTTTTTTAGTGTTTTACCTCCTACGGTTTGCGAGTTATAAGTGTTTTAGTAAACGGCGCCTCCCACTGCTTAACCCCCGTCCCCTCCCCCAGGGATTTCAATCACCGAGGGGGGGGGGAGCTGACATGTGTTTTCATAATCACTATAGTACCTATAACAATAATCGGAAATAATTTTGAGTCAGTTTTTCCATGCATGCTCATAAACCACCTACAGATCCTGAACTATACTGGGAATCGTGTTTAAGCTTGCTACTGTCATTTTGTTTTTCAACGCGTTAACAATACATAAATAGTTTTAACAGACTGAATAATGATATTTAGGTTTATTTAATTGAAAAATAATCAAACAATGCTGATTAAGAATTTATCTTGATAAAAAAGAGTTTGTTTTGCGTATTTTATACAAATTTTTTGCTTGTTTGCAAAAATGGCATTTTACTCTGAAGCCAAAAAAGATAGGTCCATAATCATATTTAGCTTTTATAAAGCTCTTGTTTTGTTGCGTCGATTGCCACTTTTTTCAGTGTTTTATCTCAAATGGTTCACGAGTTATGAGTGTTTTAGCAAACGGCTCCCCCCACTGCTTTCCTCCCTCCCCCGGAGTTGTCGACCACCCAGGGGGGCGACGACATGTGGTTTCATAATCACTAACGTGCCTGTAACAATAATCAGAAATAATATTGCGTCAGCCTTTCCATGCATGCTCAACCCCCTTCAGATCCTAAGTAGCGTTCATTGTTGACCATTTTTTCGTTTCTCCGTTCCCTTGAAATGGCAGTATTACCAGTAAAACAGTTAAGTTACCGCATCGAGTTCAGCCTCGTCACAATAAAGCCTTTCCCTGCATGTAAAATATTACCAAAACATATTCTCAAATTTTCATGCCGTGGCGCAAGGTTCATTGTTGAAACTCGCGGGTTACTCGATCATTGGCTTTTATATATATTAGGATGATTTGATCTTCAGGGATAACTTTTTCTTGACTGGAATAGACTACACATGTGGCACTACAATGTTGAGATTATCAGATAGGTGGCACTAATAACAGAGTAAATATTTCACCCTTTCACTTTGTCCCACATTCCACTACCTCTTAGTGCAATATAAAATGCATAGTAAAATTAATTTATCAAGTTGTTCGCTCTTTTTATTCTTTTTTAGCCTACTTTCCCATTAAAATAAAAGAAAGAAGAAAAAAAGCAAGACAGAAGGCCTAATATATATTTTTAAAAATATCGCTTAAAACAAAAACAAAGAAAAGGGGGGGGGGCAATGGCACACCCACGGAGGGAGCTATGGGGCTTACGTCCCTCCCAGAAGCATGAAGGTTAATCCCCTTGACCACATAGAGCCTAAAATTGAGTTTTTTTTGGCATTCATTTCCGGAAATTTTCCGGGAGATGGCACTCAATCTCCAACCCCATCCTAATTTCCCCAAACATAACTTATATTTTTTTTCAAGGACTTTCGAAAAATTTCCGAGGGAGGGCTACTTACCCTCTCCTTCTCCTCTAACTGGTACAAAAATAGTCTAAAGTGAATTTTGGAAGCTTTATTTTCAAAGTATTTCCCGCACGGAACTTCTGCGTTTCCAACCTTTGTGTATCGTCTCCAAGATGCAAAATCTGTTTTAAATCGGAGAACTCCCAAATCTTTCATCCTGTACCCCTTTGGTACAACAAATATAATTTTAAATTGTGTTTTTAGACCCCCTATGTCGAAAGTTTTGCTAGGAGAACCCTCGAACCCTACCCCCCAAAAATCACCAAACATAGCATGGAAATGTATTCTTTGGGCTTCCATTTCGAAGCATTACCGAGAATACTCATCCACCTTCTAATATCTCAGAAAATAGTTTCCCTTGTGCTTCTATAGCTTCAACATTTCTAGGCAGAGCCCCCTGAACCCTGACCCTCTTCTCCTAACACCGTCAAAGATTGCCAAAAATGTGGTTTAAAGACTTAAATTTCAAAAAATTTCCTTTTGAGAGCCCCCTAACACCTCCTCCTTATCACCACAATAGCTTAAAATTTCAATTTTTAAAATAAATTTCGGAATTTAGAAATTTTAACTTAGCAATGTTCTCCAGGGGAAAGCTTTTCATCTTCCCTTAACACCCCAAAAATTTCATTTTTAAGGCTTTACTTCAGAAAATTTTCGGGGCAGTTCTTCCGAAACGCCCACCTACCTTCGTCTATTCTCTGAAATTACTAGAGACTCACCTAAAATCGCCTTTTCTGGGGCTTATAATGTTTTGAAGACTTGCAATTTTTTTTTCAGGGGAGAGCCTTTTGGAACTTCTGTGATTTTGCCATGGACTTTCCTTATTTGAGCTCCTCGCACTTCTAGCCCCTCCCAGGAAACAATCCTGGATGCACCCCCTGGGTCAGGGGGGAGTCAAAAATAAATAAAATAATTAAACATCTATCGAAATATTAAAAATTGGGAAGTTGAGTTTTGAGAGGGGGAACATGTGTGCTTGTCGGTCAGTTTGTCGGTCTGTCTCTCGGTTTGTGTTTATGCCCTAATAACTTTCGAGTGAATAGTCCCGATTCAAGCTAACTCCTTTTTAGCCTACTTTCCCAGTAAAAGTCAGAAAAAGAAGAAAAAAGCATGAAAGAAGGCTTAATGCATCTTAAAAATATCGTGAAAAACAAAAAAAAAGTCAAAAATAAATAAAATAATTATTAGCCTACTTTCCCAGTAAAAGTCAGAAAAAGAAGAAAAAAGCATGAAAGAAGGCTTAATGCATCTTAAAAATATCGTGAAAAACAAAAAAAAGTCAAAAATAAATAAAATAATTAAATGAATATTGAAAAATTAAAAATTGGAAAGTAGGGTATTGAGATGGGGAAAAATGTCTGTCGGTCTGTCTGTCTGTCTGTCTGTCGGTCTGTCTGTCTGTCGGTCTGTCTGTCGGTCTGTCTGTCGGTCTGTCTGTCGGTCTGTCTGTCTGTCCCCCCCTAATAACTTTTGAATGAATAGTCCGATTCGAACAAACTTTTTTTTGTTCGAAAGATCTCGGCGAGGACACCTCATTCCCATATTTCACTTTTTGATTTGAACTATTTTTTGTTCAATTTTGAACAGTTCAAAAAAACTTAACATTAGCGCCTACGGGGAAATTCAAAGCAATTCCGAACTGTGAGGCGAATTTGCTTCAAACAAACTTTGTAGGAAAAAGCTTTTGATAAAAAACTTGTATATAAGATATCTTTTTGATTTGAACAATTTTCCGTTCAATTTTGAACAGTTCAAATCCCTTAACATTAGCGCCTACGGGGAAACTGAAAGTCAATGTAGATTCCGTACTTGAAGGCGGATTTACTTCAAACAAACTTTGTTGGAAATAGCTCTTGACGACCAACTCCCGACTCCGACTCCGAGAATTTAGGGGGACCTGACACTGACTCTGACTCCTGTTCCCGACAATTAATCGGACTCCGACTCCCCGACTTCGACTCTGACTTCGTAGCTTTGGCAAACATTTATACACGGAGGACAAATGACTGACTCCGATTCTTGGATATTTGACTCCGACTCTTTTATCCCAAAATGAGATTGACTCCGACTCCGACTCCGCTGCTGTGGTTTTAACTGTGAAATAATTATTGTTGATATGATTTGTTTTTATTTTCACGCTAAAGTTTTAATTTAGGTATTTAGTTTTCGGTGAATAAACTCGAAAAATATGCGCAGACGATTTTTTTTTTTTTTTTTTTTTTGACAATGAAAATTATTTCTTTAAGTTGACATTTTATTGTTTTTTTTTTTTATTTTGGTAAGTGCATTAATTCGTTTAAAAAATTATTTTCGGCAACAGGGGAAAAAGAAACGATTTTTTTTATATGATGTATTTATTTTAATGAACTTATTATTATTTTTTCGTTTTGAAAGCTGTTAAAAAAATTTTTTTAATGGAAAGAAGTGTATTAGCTGCTTTGTTTAAAAGGTGCTGCTATTTTATTTGTTCGTTTTTTTGAAGAAAAGTAAGGAATATTTTATTCCTAGAAATCAGCTTAAAATATTAAAAAATATATGTTTGAAAAAATTTGCGATTTTAGCTATTTTTGAGAATATTGATCAGGTACTAGAAAGTAGTATGGGTATACGGGAAAGTAGGCTCGTCTAGTTCTAGACGGAACTTCTTGTTGTTAAAAAAATCTTGGCGAGGACACCGTATTCCTACATTTCTCTTTTTGATTTGAACAATATTTTGTTCAATTTTGAACAGTTAAAAAGAAAAGTGAATATTTAGCCGGAAATTTCAGAATATCGCAGTTTTATTAACGATCTGCTGATGCTGAATATAAAAGTGTTGCAGTGGATCCCAGCACACTGTGGGATTAGGGGAAACGAGCTCGCTGATGCTCTAGCAAAGAGGGGGTCTGCTGTTGTTCAACTATCAAATGAGCCATTCTCATTCAATGCAATAAAATTATATATCAGGAAAAAATCAAGGGATGTTCTTTGGCAAGGCCTAAAAGCTAGAAGCAACCACAAAGTTTGGTTTATAAACCGTGATTTTGATCCTATTTGCACCAAGAGCAGAGTCAGTAGACATGCTTCGACTTTTAACTGGCCATGACTGTTTGTCAAAGCATCTTCACCGTTTGAGGATTGTCGAAAGTCCTAACTGTCCTCTTTGTAATTCAAACCAAGAAATGGGCATTCGCCATTGCACACTTGCACCCAGCTTTGTAACGTAGGCTGTGCGACCGTTATTGGGAAGCAAGAGAGGGTATCGGCAGCTAAATATTTCACTTCATTGTTCTTGTATTGTTCCTTGTTCTGTGTATTGTGTTTGTTTTTGCTATTCTGTTCTTTGTAATTTTTTCTTGCTGCCAGCCATTGGAAATAAAAATTTAAAAAAATGTATTTCGATTTAAATTTTTTTGTTCGAAAGATCTCATCGAAGAAACCTTATTCCTATATTTTACTTTTTGGGTTGAACAATTTTGCGTTCAATTTTAAACAGTTCAAAAAAAAGAAAAGAAAAGAAAATGAGCTAACAGTCCGACCTTCAAGCAACCTTTTTTTGTTTGGAAGATCTCGGAGAAGACAACTCATTCCTATATTTCGTAATTTTGATTTGAACAGGTTTTCGGTAAATTTTGAACAACTATAGCGTCAGTGGGAAAATGTGAGGCAAATACAGATCCTGAACTCAAAGATGGAACGGCTTCAAACAAACATAATAATGAGCTATTTAAAGGGTATTTTTTGAATAATTCAAAATTTTTGAACCTACGGGAGGATTTCAAGACAACAACATTAACACTAAAAATGATTTTTGGCCAAGAAATCAAAGAAAAAAATTGCATGTATGCAATTTATTTTGAATATGTTCTTAATTTTTAGCTTCAAGAAATAACAAAAAATCTATTAATTAAAATAGAAATATCATCTCTCTTAGACTTAAAATTGACACAAATTACAGGTAAATACGAATGAATTAAAATGACATAACATCCAACATCCAGCCCCAGGCATTCATTTGAATTTTGACGAATTGAATTCAAATTGCGGTTACGATAAAAGCCATCAGTAGAAACAAGAAACCCAACGAGTAGAGTTCTATCGCAATTCGTGATTGCAAAAAACATAATTTGAATTCAAGATCTTAAAATTCAAACATTATTATTATTATTTTTTTTTTTTTTTTCAATTTTTATTATTGACATTTTTGGCTTTTTTCTTTTCGGACAACCAGTTAGTTCGATAACTTCTATATCTGTACCTATATGAGAAAAAGCCTCACCATTGTCAACCAGCTGAATGAATTGATTATTTATAAAAGTTTGAATAAAAAGCGCATACGTCGACCAGTGTTGATTTGCTTATTATATCTTATTTATACCTACTTTCCCAGTAAAAGTCAAGGAAAGAAGAAAAAAAGCATGAAAGAAGGCTTAATGCATCTTGAAAATATCGCGGAAAAAAAAAGTAAAAAATAAAAAAAGGGTATTGAGATGGGGGGAAAAATGTCTGTCGGTCTGTCCCCCCCTCCCCCTAATAACTTTTGAATGAATAGTCCGATTCGAACAAACTTTTTTTTTTTTCGAAAGATCTCGGCGAGGACACCTCATTTCTATATTTCACTTTTTGATTTGAACTATTTTTCGTTCATTTTTGGAAAGTTCAAAAAAACCTTAACATTAGCGCCTACGGGAAATTCAAGGCAATTCCGAAATTAGAGGCGAATTTGCTTCAAACAAACATTGTAGGAAAAAGCTTTTGATTAAAAACATGTGTATAAAATATCTTTTTGATTTGAACAATTTTCCGTTCAATTTTGAACAGTTCAAATCCCTTAACATTAGCGCCTACAAGAAAACTGAAAATCAATGTAGACACAATGTAGTTGAAAGCGGATTTACTTCAAACAAATTTTGTTGGAAATAGCTCTTGACGACAAATTCCCGACTCTGACTCCGAGAATTTTCGGGCACCTGACTCCGACTCCCCGACTTCGTAGCTTAGGCAAAAATTTATATACGGAGGAAAAATGACTGACTCCAATTCTTGGATATTCGACTCCGACTCCTTTATTTCAAAATAAGTCCGTCTTCGCAAACATTGGCAGCTCTAAAAGGAAAATGACCGATTCCAACTCCGAATCTTTGAATTAAATACCTTCGACTCCCGAATCTGACTCTTTTATCCCAAATGAGATTGACTCCAACTCCGCAGCCATGTTTTAAACAGTGAAATAATTATTGTTAATATGACTTGTTTTCAGTTTCACTCAAAAGTTTTAATTTATGTATTCAGTGTTCGGCGGATAAACTCGGAGTCCTTATTCGCAACTCCAACAAACTATAGGGGGCACTGCAGCCATCGTCTAATGGCGGATGAAAAAGGTAAAACAAACGCATGCCGTCGTAGCGTATAAAATGCTAATAAGCCTAGGAATTTTTGTTTGAATGTATGTTTTTCTAGTTTTATTCTTTTGAAATTAATTTTTTAAGTCTTTCGGATATTCTGGCCTACGTAGCAAGAAATGAGAATTCAAGAAGCATTACTAAACGTCAGAAATTAATGCAAATTACGTAGTTCGTAGTTCTAAGCAGCCATTTCCTCGATGTTGAATTTGATATTTATGAATTCTTGATGGATTTACATTTTCACTGTGGCCATAAGACTGAGAAGAATAAAATTTAATGCAAGATAATTTAATTATTTAATTATATAACATTACGATTGATTATCAAAAGAGGAAGATGATGTTTCTTTGTCATATTTGGTTAGCGCTAATTAAGGCCTCTATACTGCGGCTCTAGCGCTAATTGATTTACATTTGTAGCTGAGCTATTTCTTAAATTGCCGAATCGGTTAATATTAATTTTTCCTGTTTCGTATGTTTCTAATTTCTAAATTATGATTCAATTCTGTCATTCTATGCAAATCATCAATAAAATTCTCACGGATATATGGTGGTAGTTTTCTTTTTAATTGATCTTCCATTGTTTCACTTATCGAATTCTGCTTTCTTCCTACCATTTTAATACACTCACGATAAAAAATTAAAATGGTAAAACTGGCATGTGAAATCTTGCCAAGGGTTCTTTGCTCGCCCAATACTAAAACTATAACCCTAAACAATTTTTTGGTGAAACTCTTCAGCTAATAATGCAAGCAAAAAAGTAAAGTTAGCGCACTATGTTTTTTGCATACTGTCCATTCCAGCTAAATGCTGGCGTAAAATAAGGCTAGTTAAATTAATTATTTTTAAATTAGGCGGAGATGAAAACCCTAATTCTTCAAAAACAACAGAAATCTTCTTTTGTGACTAAATACGGTTCATAAAACCAATCATCGGCAAACTTAGGCTCATTAATGAATTCCGATACATTTTGAGCAATGTAGTTATTTATAACCTTATAAAACAGCTAATATATGCAACGTAGTATTATTTTTTAAAGAGGAAGCAACTTGTAAGAAAATTAGATTAAATTCCTTACATGTCAGTTCGCTGTACTGGTCAACACACAAAACTTACTCACTTGGATTTCCTTTCATTTTTGTCTTCTTTCCTTTTTTTGGCACTCTCGCCCGCCAAAAACATTGGTGTATTTTAATTTGTTCAAATGAAGAAAGAGGCAAGGCACATAGTATGCAGTCCTCGACATAAATACAGTTGAAGTCAGTTGTGACTCTTGAATAGAATAGAATAGACAAATGAAGAAAACTTCGCCCCTACATCAAAAATCATTTCTCCATATTTACAATAATTAGATCATTGAAATTCTATCCATATGGGAAAGAATGCCGAGAAAAGCACGAGGCGCTGAGGCGCAGCAGTTGCTGCCAAAAAACAACGCGAGCGTGATCGCCAAATATCGAGGACGTCTGAAACCACGCCAAGTTACTTCAAAGGTTGCTAGAAAAATCGAGGAGTAGCAGACACTTCCTATAAAAAATAAAAATTTGCATACTCAAAACAGTCTCCAACAACTCAACTCTGATCGTATTGTTTCCTTTTTTATTGTAAACAAACGGAGCCTACTTACCGGTAAATTGATGTAATTGATTATTAAGGAAATGTTATGGCTAACGATTTTATCTTCACTCAATACGCATTATTATTTTTTGTCAAATAATTTGTGTGATGTTTGATCTTTTATATTGTAGATGTTTCTCTCTTTTAAACATTATTTTAAAAAGGGGTGTGTCTATATGCTTTGTTTTATGCAGATAGTAGATTTTTGTTCTGAAAAATTTTACTCGAACTATACCCTACACTCAGCCATCGTATGTTTAAATATTTTGTTGAGAAGAAAATGTGTAGTCTTTAATTCTTACAAATATGTTGTCTTGAATGAGATGCAATTTTTTTTTTGCTATTGTATAAAGAATTTTTTTTTTTTTACTTTTAAATTTTAAATATATTTTAGACATTGATCATTAAAATTTGAGATATATTAACCAAAAAAAATTTAATTTTCATGAAAGTGTAGTAAGAAGTTTTATTTAAAAATTTTTCAAACGCCAGGAATACTAACTCATTATTTTGAATTGTATTGATAAATTGAAAAATAATATGCAAATATTTTTTTTTCTTTCCCGGCAAAATATTCAAGCCATTTCTTGATTGCTAATGCAAAATCATTTAACAGAGTGATTTTCTCTTTGTAAGCTTTTGAATAGATTAATTTAGATTTTAAGTTTTACTATGACCTCATCAATATATCAAATCTGGCGATTTTCGCTATGAACAGAAATAAAAGTTGCGAGAACGAAAAAAAATAGTAACAAAGCTAAAATTTGTTTGATTACCATGGGCTTGCAAAAAATAAAGCCTTGTGAAAATAAGTGAGCTCATATGGTATTGAAATTGTCTTTTTTGTTGTACTTGATCTTTCTTGTACCATGAGAAAACACCAAACATTGTTTGCATCCATTTTTATACTTTATTTGTTTATAACTTCTCATTGGTGGTTCAGGGCAATTCCATGGTGTAAAAAATGAAGAAAAATTTCTCAGTTTTAATTTTATTTACCAAATATAAACTGATCCGAAATGATTAAATTTATTTACAAAATACTTACTACATCCCACTGAATAAAAAAAATCATGTTAGTTTTTCAGAATTGATCCCTAAAGTATAAATTAAAAAACTTTAAAGAGTTGGTGTCGGACGTAAGCACAAAAATAGTAAAATTGATGGTTCACTTAAAAATTATTAAAAGTGTGAATTGGGGGACTTACATTTTCATTTTAAAAACAGCTTAATTCTTAAGTATACTTATGATTTAAGCATATTTCAGTTTTCAAAAAGAAAAAAAAATATATAAAAAATATTATTAGCTTAGTGTCGGATGTAAATTTTCGGTGTCAGACGTAATAATTGTTCATATTTCATGTAAACTATTGCTCTTAGATGTAAATACATAACAGTGATTACAGTTATGAACATGTAAATTATAGGTTACATATAGTGAAACAAAATTTGCCAAGTAAATTCCGAAGTAGGGTTGGTTGGGGGAAGTGGGTCACTGAAGTAAGTGGATCACCCATCTAAAACTGAAATATGCATCTGGTGTCTATACTTTTTTACATTGATCTTGTCATGGTTCATCACAGTGATTGATTTTTGCATATATTTGGGCTTTGTGGAATTTTTTTCTTAGTAGAGAGTTTATAGTCAAAAAAAAAAAAAAAAAAAAAAATCTGAAAAATATTTTTTTAAGTTCAAGCAACATTCCTCAAAAATGTGTGACCCGGTTAGCTTTTATTATTTTTTTATAATTATTAAACCTTCATGTACAGTTTAACTTAAAGTGCAAACTGCAACCAGAATTTTTGAATAAAATATTATTAATAACTGTTTTAGAGGAGTGGTCTCACTTACACCGTAAAATTTCACTATGGGGTAATTGGTTCCCACCATTACAGTGAAGATTTAAAAATTAAAAGCAACTCTGATGAAATTTTTGTATTAGTGACATACAAGACAACATGATGACTTAGTTGAAATTGATAGTTCAGCTACAAAAACTGCTAAAGCTGGTGATTAGTTATTTGTGAAACTTATGTGAAAGAAAACCATTAAGATTTATGTAGATCTAATGTTGATAATAGTTCTTCCTTAAGTACCTTAGACGCAGTCATTTAGTGTTTCCAATTTCTTTTTCAAACTTATAGTTTTAGCGAATTTGCCAAAAATAATCTTAATTAACTGTATTACCTTCATTCAACACACCTTTATATGTAAAAGTAAAATATATTCCTAAAAGCTTTCAGTAAATTTTGCAAATAAAATTGTTTTGCTTTTGTTTTAAAATTTTCCGTGATACAGATTTAAAAGACAGTAAATATCTCCTAAATGGATGCATTTGCAAAAATGTATTTCACACTAAACATTTCTCCCTTATCCTTTTTTAGATATGCTTCATTTAAATTCAATTAAAAGGGGGGCCACCCACTTACCCTTTACTATGGGGGACACCCATTCGATTTTTGTAAAAAATATAATCCTTAAGAATAGTTAAAGCATTATTTTAGAAAATAATGATGAACTTCCTTTGCTAATAATGTCCAAGATAAAATAAGACAATAACATTATTGTTTTTTGCTTCAAAACTTTTGTATAAGCTTTCATGAACGAACTGTTCTTAAAAGGGGTCCTACTTACCCCAATTAACCCTATATATATGTACAGTAAATTCACTAAGTTGTTTTTTATGCATGTTTCACTTTAACTTTGAAATTAAAGGCAAAAAAAAAAAAAAAAAAAAGAAAAAAGAAATGGTTAAAAACATATGTTGTTCAAAGGAATGTAACAGTATTGGACGTAAATTTTTTTTTTAACATCCAACAGCTAGATTTTAATAAGAAATATTCACTTGTTACAAAATAAAAATAGGTTACATCAATGAGATTGAAAATCTTACTTTGTACCCAAAAATACATGAATGTAGCTTTAAAATTATTAGCTCAGCATAATTAATTGCACATTTTGGTGTCAGACGTAAATCACTTCATGTACCCCAGAGGATTTCTTCTCCACATCAAAATGAATTATATTTTGACACATTTTTGCAACATCACCACCAACACATTGTATCTTTAAATGGTTATTCATCTCAATCCATAATATTAGAATGTATTTTTTGGAAAAAACAGAATTTCTTTGAGAGTCACCAAATCCAGTTCAAAAATACTCAAGATGTTGACCTTAGTTTAACCTCCTGTAACTTATTTATAACTGGAGTCATTTAATTTTAGACAGGCATTTAAAAATATTTAACTCTTTAAGATAAATAAATACCTTTGTGCTGAACAGTAAAGTAAGAAAAAAACAACTTAAAAAAAAGCACAAATTGCCAGTTACAGCAGATGGTTGACCTTATCATGGAATTACCCTTCAGTTAATCTATCATTTTTACTTTTTAAGCAGTTTGCCATTCTACCTCATTGCTTTTGTTGGATAACCTTTTGTCTATAAGCTCACTTTTTTTGCATTGAAAAAAAAAAAAAAAAAAAAAAGTGGAAAATTTGCATTTTTTTTTAGGGGGGCAGAGTGAAAAATAAGATATTTTTATAATGAAATATTTTTTATTTGCTTACCAGGGGTGCCCACCTAGGGAGGGGGGGGGGGTCATCGCACATAATGCACCATTGAAATTTTTAGATGGGTGTTTTGAGGGGTATTTTTCTCTTTTTTTTGGGGGGGGGGGGATCTTTGCGATATTTAGGTGGGTGCATCCTTGCCCTTATTGAAGGGGGGGGGGGGGGTCACTCCTGTGCTAACTAAACATCTTTTTGATCAAATGAAAGAATAAATAAAAGAATAGATGAAGAAATTAATCGATCATGAAGCAAAATATGAATAAATGAATAAAATAATAAATTAATACATAAGAAAAAATAAATTAGTAGGGTAGACCGGGGCACGTTTACGCAGATTTTTTTCTAACTGTTCTGTATGGCAATGCAGATTCTCTGCAATCCTTTTGAAGAGCTTGATAACACTCTTATTTTACAACTTCTAGCACATTCAAGCTTTTTCAACTTCTAATTTTCTTTCGAAAACATTTTGACAACCCTTACTTTAGACCACAAGCTAATGCAAGACTCAGTTCTTTTGTGTCACTCCACGTGAGTGTAACATAGGAAGGATGCGTCTTTTTGCTGAGTTGTAAAGTATGTATGAACATGTGAACATTCTTTGATTTTGTTGCATGGTGTTTTTACAGCAGTATTGCCACCATTAAAGATCAACTCTCCTAGTTTTGCAAAGTGTTAATCTCTGCTGTTGTAAATTTTTGAAAAATTCAATTTTGTGAAAATCTTTTTGGGCCCCAATTATTTCAGTTAAACAATAATCATTAAAATTTTAGATTTTATTAAATTTCATTTTTTTGTACATTTCCTTCTTCTTTTGTTGTAATTTTACTGAAAATTTATACATTTTAAAATTTGTTATCATAGTTTCTTTAATTCAGTTTTTAGCTCTAATCTCATGTATCTACGATACATGAAGACCCATGATGTAAAATCAGGTGCTTTTGCACAAAAAATAAATAAATAAATAAATAAATAAATAAAAATACATTTACTAATTATATAAACTACATGTTTTTTTAATATCATATGATTTCACTGCATTTGATTTTCATTATTATATTTTTTAAAGTTTCTTTTAGAAAATGAGCCACACCTTTAAACCTTCTCCTGTTCATGGAGCAGGAGCAACTTTATTTATGAATGAACATTGCAGTGATATAACCATCATCATCACAGAGGAGTGCACTGTATGGAGATTTCCAGCTCACAGTACAGTTCTTGCCGCTCAAAGCATAGTTTTTCATCGCATGTTAGACAGTGACTTTCTGGAGAAAAAAACTCAAGAAATTGTTCTGCAAGACATGACTCCTTCGACCCTGAAGAAGTTACTTAGGTAAAGAATAGAACCTGTTAATAACTTGATCTTCTATTATGTTTTGTTTTGTTGTGGATTCTATTTGCTTTGCTATCTGAGGTTGCTGTGTACCTACCGTATTTTCCGGGTATATCGCCGCACCGTATATAACGCCGCAGGCAAGTATTTTTTTTTGTTTAGAAAGCAAGTTTAACGCCGCACCGAAAATAACGCCGCTCTATTTAAAAATTATCTCAGAAGCAAGATTATCAAAGTAAAGAGGTGATAATTAGGAAAATGTTTAGCAATAAACATAATAACAGTAAATAAACACGACCACTTACCTTGTACCATTAAAAATCATTTTACATTCAATGACATTTAATATTTATTTACAAAAAAAAAAAATACTATATACAAAATAAATCTGGAAAACAAATTTACAGATCTGAAAACCCATCAAAATCATCGTCCTCGGAATCTGTATGGAACATTTCCAAAATATCGTGCGGCAAAGGTTCATCAACATCTGAATCAGTCTCATCGTCCGAAGACACATTAGGGGTAGCAAGTCCATCAGTAATGACCAATTCAGCCTTTTTAAACGCTTTTTGAATCATTTCTTTTGGAATTCTATTCCAAGCGTTTAGGACCCACTCGCAAACAACGCTAAAAGTTGCTTTCCGCATCTTGCCGCCTTTTGTAAACGTGTGGTTTTCACCGGACATCCACGTCTCCCAGTATCGACGCACATGACTCTTTAATGCGCGATTCACTGAAAGGTCCAAAGGTTGCAATAACTTAGTCAACCCACCAGGCACAATCGCGAGTCTGGTCTTTTCGGCCGCGAGACATTTCTTAGTCTCGTCCGAAATGTGCGTTTTCATCGAGTCCATAACGAGCAGACAGTTTTTCTGAAAAAAGGAATTGGGCCGCTTGCGCCAGCTTTTATGGGCCCACTCTTGCATTACATCCTGATTCATCCATCCTTTTTCGTTTGATAACACTATTATTCCTTTCGGGAAATCCTCCTTGGGAATTGTTTTTCTTTTAAAAATCACAACGGGAGGTAGTTTATCTCCCGAGGCTAAACAAGACAGCACCACCGTAAAACTTTTTTTCATTCCCAGTTGTTACAATGGGGACAGACTTCACACCAACGATGTCGGCGGTTCTTGACGAAGGCATGTCGAATGACATAGGGACCTCATCCATGTTCCCTATGTCGAATGGCTGGAAATTGTATTTTTGAATTTCCTCTTTGACAAACTTCAAAAAGGAACCTTTCTTTTGTTCCCAGTCACTGGGCAATTTTTGGCTGACGGTTGTTTGAGCTCTCATGCTCAGTTTGTTTCGTTTGAAAAAACGAGAACACCACGAAGGTCCACCCTTAAAGTCGTCGAGACCTTTTTCTTTCGCCATTTGCTTTGCTTTAATTCTAATGAGGACAGTAGATAAAGAGCGACCGTTTTTCCTTTGGTCTCCAATCCATTGGAACAGTTCACTTTCTAAGTCTTTCCACTTTGCAGCAGGACCGCGGCGTTGAGCACGCTTCTCTCTGGGCGTTTGCATCAGCACATCTTTCTGTTTACGCCACTCTCTGATGCGTTTTTCATCAACATTCAGCTCCCGTGCTGCTTGCCTGTTTACATTTACTTCTGCAAGGGCAACAGCATTTAATTTAAATTTCGCCGTATAACTTCGGCGCGTAGATTTGATCGAAGACATTTTGAAAAATTTTAACTCAAATTGCGTATGGCTAATTCCACGTGTGACTTCTAAAATCTAAGCAAAAGCATAGAACGAACAAGCATGGAGTTAGTTAGTAGTTGAACTGTTGCCAAAAGTATAACAATTTTCATTCAGACTTTAGGCTAGATGCTAACGCCCCCTAGCACCTCAGCCACGTTCGGAAAAGATAACCAGTTAAGAGCGGTTGACCGGTAGTTCTATTTGAACACAAGCATGCTGGTAGGTTTCTAGTACGGTGGAAATTGCCCCGCACACGGGTTTATTTTACATTTTCTTTTTAAATAAATGGATAAAACTTGTTGTCAAATTACTATTTATAAGCCGCACCGAGTTATTGGCCGCACTTTTGTTGCTGAGAAAGTAAAATCGAGTTTGACGCCGTGGCGTTATTACCGGAAAATACGGTATATTCACCCGTACTGCATTATTATAGTCTAACAAAATCAGGTTCAGTACTCTGCTCATAGTAACAATATCAGAAATAAATTTTTTCGGCCTTGCTGGTGTTATCAGAATTTACCAAAATTTTGCAATTGTGCTAGAAGCTCAAGTATCAAAGTATCCCCCATTACCATTGGATGCATACTTTAACTTCAAATTAGTTTATTTAATAGATGCTAAAGTATTCTACAACAAATTCCTATAAACAACTCTACTCCTGTGTTATTTTTAATCTATTGTAAATTGTAGCCGTGCTTGAAATTTTAAACATTCATTTCAACATTCATTTCTATTTGAAGCCTAGTTTGCTGGTTGGTTGGTTGATTTGATTTTTATGGCGCAAAAGCCCTTGAGGGCTATACTGCGCCAAACGATTTTTTATTATATGCTATTTATTTTTCATTCAAGAGTAAAGTAAATAAAATCATATTCTGAAGAAGAAAGCATAAAACTTCAAGTACTAGTATTAAAAAAGTGCAGCCGATAAAAACATATGCGTTAAAAACATATAAACAATTTGAAGATAAAGACAAAATAGACGAAACAATATCTTGAAAAATAAGGAAAGGACGAAATCACATAATGACGTGACAAACACTAATTTAAAAAGGAGAATCCAATCTCCTGGAGGAAGGAGTACAAATTTCGATGGGGTGGCTCCCCCAGCAACTCCTTCAAAGATGGGTTAAAATGATTAAAATATTTATAATGAATTAGATTAAAATTTGGGCAATTGCATAAAATGTGCAACACTGTCTGATTTACATCACATGTAATGCATGTTGGAACTGGTTCATGACATAAAAGATATTTGTGGGTGAATCTGGTATGTCCAATGCGAAGTCGAGCCTAGTTTGCACTCATCTACATTGTTTATTCCTATGTAACCAAAAGCAGAATTTTTTTCAGCCAAAAAATAATCTGCTAGATAAATCAGCATTAGGCTAGCCATAAGTCAAACACTTCTTATGTATATGAAAAATAATTCTTAATTTAAAAATTGTGAACCAAACTTAGGCTGAAAAGTTTCAAAATTAAATGGAAAACTGAGGCACAGATAGCTACCGTACTAAATGCTGTGTTCTCTCGGCCTCTGAAGACCATAGATTTATTTGCCTTTTATGTTTTTACTTTTGCTTTCTTTTTCATTTTCAGTTGTATTTTTCTACTTGAAATTCAAAAAATTTGCAAAAATCAAAAAAAAAAAAAAAAAAAAAAATCTTGCAAATTTAGAAATTATTAGCAAAACTCAAAAAGAATCTTCGATGGGTGTAGCATTGCTGCTGTTTCTGCTATCAGATTAATGCATATATGAGAGATCTTCACAGAAATACAGGAGGCAGGATGCTTGTATTAAAAAAAAAAAAAAAAAAAAAAAAATTGGAGGGCAGCAGTGTGCACTTAGTAGTGATGCCAGAAATTGACCAAATTGGGCAAAGCTAGGCAGAGTTTAGACATATTATTCATGAAAGAAACGGGAGGGATCCCTGTAAGAAGGCACCGTTGCACCGTGAATTAAATAATTGTGTTTCCAAAAATTTCATTTGTACCTAGTCATTTTCCTTGACTTTGTTCCAAAAAATCATCTTGTGAAAATCAGAGTTTTTAACCACATTTTTAAATTCAAAGTTATGCCACTTTTAGCATGAGAAAAGTGTAGTATCAACTAAAAACAAAAGCTACATGAAGAATGATTAGGAAACAATCCATGGCAAGGAGACCCCATAATAAATGAGTGTACCATGTTTGATCTTTTTTTGTTCTTTAAATTATCTCATAATTTGCTTGAGTACAACTAAGTTTTTTTTATAGCTCTTCCAATATTTTAAATCTAAAATATACCTATTGACAAAAAAGAAATGAGCCCATGGCTATTGAGAAGAATAGCACATCTATTTGAAAAAAAAAGAAAAAAATGGAATGAATCCACGGCTAGGAGACTCCATAATAAATGAGTAGACCATGTTTGACCTTTTTTTTGTTCATTAAATTCTCTCATGATTTTCTTAAAATTCTTCTAATGTTTTAAATCTAAAATATACCTATTGAGATAAATAGAATGTGTCCTTGGCTATTGACAAAAATGGCCTATGTATTTAAAAAAATGAAATGACTCCATGGCTATTGACAAAAATAACATTATCTACTGACAAAAATGGAATGCGTCCATTTCTAACAGGGATGTTCGTGATTCAAAATTTCCAACATTTCCAAAAATTTGGGTTGTTGTTTCCGAAAATTTTTGGTCTTGCAACATTCTAAAACTGAAAAATTATATTAAGAAAAAAGTTTTAAAATGTTTTTTTCCCAATGATTTTTATGATTTTTGTATGCATATTTAAATATTTTTTACGGAAGGGAAAGAGAGCAGGAGCTTCCGAAAATGTCACACCGTCTTCAGAAAATTTTACTTGAGATTCCACTTGATGTCTAATGAAAAAAATACATTGACAAAAATGGAAAGAGTTCATAGCTTTTAAACCCCATAATAAATGAGGGGTGCCATGTTTCACTGACCTCTTTTTAACCCCTGATGCACAAAGGAAGGGGGTTATAAGTTTGACGCGTCTGTGTATGTGTGTGTTTGTGTATCTGTCTATGGCACTCTAGTGCCTAAACGGATGGACCGATTTTGAAAGTAAAAAATTACTTCGAAAGGAGAGTTGATCCAGAATGTTCTTAGCTAGGTTGCATCTTTGGATGACATTAATTAACTAAGATATTATTTAGAAACCTCTAAAAGGATTTTCGTGACTTTTGCTGTGAAAACATATTTAAAATTTAATACCAAAATAAAGAAAAAATTTTTACGTGTCTGATAAAATATGTTTGGAACTTCCATTTTACATAGAACTTGGCCTACAATGTTTTTTTAAGCAGATTTTAATAACGGCTAAGCCTTTATTTACGCGATTGATCACCAAGTTCATTGTTGGCTGTCATTTAAAATTTATTTCTGTTGCCAGTTTCTATTTCTTAACAAATAAAATAATTGAAACTGATTTTTAATAGTATAAGGCTTTTAAAAGGATTTTCAATTTTCCCTCTTGATTCTACAGTTGCGACTCAGTTGGGGCTTTTTTTAATTTTTAATTTGACATGGATTGTTGTTTTTAAAATTCTGTAATGATTTTCTTGTGTACAATACAAATTTTTTTAAAAAAAACTCTTCTGTTATTTTAAATATAAATTATATAAAACTAATTCTAATCTTACACTAAAATATATGCATCCTATTGTTTTAGGTACATGTATTTAGGTGATGCAATTTTGGAAGATTGGAAAGAAGCAATTGATCTTTTGAAAGCTGCTCATAAGTATCAGATGGAATCTCTAGTGCAAAAATGTGCTCATTACCTCCAAGATCATATTGATCTTACTAATGTGTGCTATATATATAGCAAAGCTGTCACTTATACATTAAGTCCTTTAGGTAAGATTTAATTTTTTAGAACAGGAGAATAATTTTATTTTTTAGTGAAGGGGATTTTAGGGAAAGAAGGATACATACATAAAATTTTAAAATTTTGATGCAAAATTACCCTTCCAACCATTGATGACAGATATTAAAATACTTTTAAGAAATTAAAATGCAAAAGATGTATTTTGAAAGCATAACCATAGAAACATGAAATAAAATAAGTTTAAGATATTAAATGAAAACTGAGAAAATAAACAATGGATTCAAAAAGCATAACCGTGGAAACGTAAAAATAAAATAGTTGACAACCTGACTCGAAATGACATATTTCGAAATTGGTTTAAAAACGCTTGTAACTTTTTTTCCTTTGAAGATAGAAGCTAATTTTTTCGACCATTGGTCAAGAGATTTCCGGATTAAATAATGTCGCTTTTTTCAATGGTGTCAAAAAGAAAACTGGGACAATTCTTTCACTTTTTATTGATAGATTTAATGAAGAAAGTAGTGCCTAAATTTCAGCTAAGCCTAAAAGAGTTCTAGCTAAAAACGCAAATTTCTCCCATCTTAATGAAGTTGGAACATCAAAACAAATTGCTTAGAACGCGGAAAATTCTACCCTTTTCAACGATATATAATATTAATATGTGCAAGTAATTTTTCACCCCTTTAATAGCCAATAATAGGCAATTTACGTGAAATTTGGGCCTAAATTGGAATAAAAAAGAGCTATTTATCGGATTTTTTTTGAATTATAACCTATGTTACTCAGTGAAAAGGCACCTTTCATACAGTGAGAGAATTTTTCAAATAGATGCAGTGGTTCCGGAGATTACCTCGAACATATAAACACACAAAAATTCGTCCTCTGTCTTTATAATATAAGTATAGATATATATACAGTGAAGCACCTTTTATACATTTCTCTTTTATACTTTTTTTTATCAATTATTCGTTTTTAAAATTGGTCCCTGCAGAGTCTAATACGCATTAACTTATACATACGTTTTTTCATTTGTACGCTTTTTCGTGCAGTCCCTTCAAAAACTTATAAACGGTGCTTCACTGTGTATACATATATATATATATTTCTCACATTTTTAGCATTGTTTAGAAATTTCTCTGAAAATTACACTCAAGATTTGCCTCATGACTGACTCAAACCTACACCCACTGGATTGCAAAGCCTGCATTTTCAGATCGAGCCACCGTGGCTATGCATATTCTGCGTTCCAAGCATTTTATATTATAATATAAATTTTCCCGTTTTCGTAACATTTTTTATTGCTGCTCCACTCCTATTAGTCATAGCGTGATGTTATGTAGCCCATAGCCTTCCTCAATGAATGGACCATTCAACACAAAAAGAATTTTTCAATTCGAACCAGTAGTTTCTGAGATTAACATATTCAAACAAACAAACTCTACTGCTTTATATTATTAGTATAGATAATAAGTGAAATTATTTTTGTTTTTATAAAAAATAAATTAAATTGTTAGTCACTGCACTTCAATATGTATATTGTGTAGAACATCTCTCTCATAATACTTAAAATTTCATGTCAGCATAATAAAATAATTATTTTATTGTATTAGGAGACTCTGTAATCTATTGTTCACTCAGAAAACCATTGAATAATACATTGTAAATACTGTTCATTTTTGTTGTTGTTGGAGTAAAACGTATTAGAATTGTTTTCTAATTTTTATCAGATGTGAAAATATTGGAAATAATACATTTGACTTGGCATGCATGACAAAGTACAGTACTTTTAGTGCATTGTTGTTAGAAAAATAGATTGATTCATCCTCATTCAAAGTGAATATTACGTAATGTGCTGTTGCACACGTGTGTTTAGTTTTAATATAATTCCTTAATATTTTTTGGACTCCTTGGATTTTTTCTGTACTTCTTGGATTTTTTTTTTTTTTTTGATGTAAGTAACAATATTTGTAATGAAAAATGTTTCAGTTAGATTAAAAGTTTTGCCTATTTTTGAAGTTTTAAATTTTAGCTGTCCATTTTTCTGTAGTATGTGTTAAAATTCTGGTATGTTATCAAGTTAGAAAAAGTTTTCGTCACAAAAAGATCAGTTACATTGAAAACTTAATATTACACTGAGACTAAAGCTATCTAATCAAGTTTATAAAATGCTCATAATAATGCATTTTAATGTAATAAATATCCTGTTTAGCTCAAACACCCTAAATAGTATAATACTATAATTTAATATAATACAAGACGCATCCAGAAAGTAAGTTTCCCTATTTGAAAAAAAAAAAACACACTTTCAGGAACATACTTATTGGCTACAAGAACAGCAATATTTTAGCTATTTTTCGACATAGCCACCACCAAAATTGAGACACTTGTCATAGCGTTGGATCAACTTTTGTATCCTTCTGTTGTAGAACTCAGCCGTCTGTGAATGGAACCAGCGTGTTACAGATGTCTTCAGCTCTTTGTCATTGACAAAACACTTACAGGAGGACAAAAATTTCTTGAGGTGCAAGAAAACGTGAAAATCGGTGGGAGCAAGATAAGGGCTGTAGGGTGGATGCTCAAACAACTCCTATCCAAATTCCATCAAAACAGCTGCCGTGCATCAAGTCATATGCAGATGAGCATTGTCATGGAGGAGCACAATACCTGCAATAAGCATTCTACGCCTCTTGTTTGGAATGGCACATCGCAATTTCCGCTGGGTTTTACAGTAATGGTCAACCTTAACTGTTTCACCACTTGGAAGGAAGGCAATGAGCTGAGTGCCTCTCCTGTCCCAGAACACTGCACAGTGCACATCACTTTCCTTGCTCACAGCATCTGTTTGAATTTCCTCCTCACTGGAGATCCACTATGCCGCCAATACATTGAGTGCTGCTTGGTTTCCTGGGTGAAGTACGAAATCCAAGTCTCATCGCCTGTGACAATCCTTTCGAGAAACTCATTGCCGTCATGGTGATACCATGGCAGAAATATCAGTGCTGCTCCTAAGTGTTTAATTTTGAGTTTGGGTGTCAGTTTTTATGGCACCGACCTGACACACAATTTTTTGAACATCAGGTGTTTAGTGACAATCTCGTGCAATAAGGATCACAATATCTGCGGAAAATGTCAGCTCCCTATTCCTGAAGTGAGGGTTCCCCATCATGCACTGCCGCACAAGCTCAACAGGATCATCATCAATGAAGGATGGTTGCCCACTGGGCTCTTCATCATGGACGACCTTTGGAAAACTGCCTGCACCAGCGACGCACCATCTGCTTACTCATGACGTTCGACCCCCTATAGAGCTGACGATGAATTTCAGTTGGTGCAATGCTTTGTGCATTCAAGAACTTTGTCACTAACCAAACCTCGCAGTCCATGGAAGAAGGAATAAGAACTTCCATTTTTGGCCACCGCTACTGGCATGTAGTGGGACCTGTCCCGCTTAAGGCCCCTATATATACGAGCCAGCGCATCAGCTTAAGATCAGCCTTTTTGTATCGGAGCGCGAGTTTGATTGGTTGTAATTTCTGGCGATTGTTCGCGTTTGGTGATTGTTCAATGCGAGCAATTATTAGCGGAACGTGAATTGTTTATGAAATAAAGTATTATTTTCGGCAAATTTGGTGAATCCCGAAACTGTGCTGTGGTAACCCAAGCAGTGCAACAATGAAAAATCCGATCCAAAATGGCTAAACTTAAGCTGATGCGTCGGCCTGTCTATATAGCGGCTCTAGTCCCGCTGGCTAGGGCGGATTCAGCGAAGGGTCAAAGGGTCCACTGATCCCCCATGAAATGATTTTTATTAGAATTAGTATCAAGCTTCAAGTTTTTATGGCCCCAAAAATAACATATAGAGTCAATGTTAACTTTTTTTGCTTTGTCCTTTCGAATATTTCTTTTCAGTGCATCATAATTCAGAAGATTGATTGGATTTGTTTACTGGGCACTTGCTATTTTGAGTTTTTTGTTCATTTTCAAAAGAACAATCATCTCTAACGAGCTTTATGTTTTTTTTTTGTTCAGAGTACTCTTCCACCTCACACCACATGTTGCGTGTCTGTGTTGTGTGTGTGCTATAAAATGTGTATGTGAATGTTTCCAACTCTTTTACAGCTGTTATCTCACATATTCAAAGCTTATGGTAATGCAATCAGCCTGTTTGCCTACATGAAGAAACATGACTTTTGATGGAAATTTGAATATGATCCATGGCACAGATTGGGCCATTGAAAGCTTTAGAAGTAGAAGGGGGGGGGGGGGGAGATAATTTGAAAGGATTTTGGTCTTATTTTGGGGGGCGGGGGTGTTTTATAGCTTATGAGGGGGTGCACCATGACCCTTGCACCCCCTTGCTTAATTGATACTTTTTTAAATAGGAGGTATAACACGCCCATCATTAAAACTTGACCCCTCCTAAAAAAAATTCTGGATCCCCATCTACCAGCTGGCATATGATTATGTGTCAGAGATCTGTTACATATGTGCAATTGAAATAGATAATTACGTTTACTTTAAAGGGGAAAACATTGGAAAATTTACTTTCTGGATGCGCTAGGTATTAGTTGAACCCATAGAGTTGTGCCAGTGAGTGTGAAAAAAGTCCATTGAGCTTTTTCAAATTTTTCTCACCACCTCAAAATAACTTTCGTTAACTGAGATGTGCACACATAAATTTACACAAGCTACAAACGTATTCCATGACATGATTTAAAAAAATATCCTGCTATTATGACGACGACTCCCTCAGAACTCGCTCTTCTGGAAAAAAAAGAATAAATGAAATGACACAAAATATGCTTTAGAATTAGAACAAAATTATTATCTTTCTCTCTTCAAGAAAAAAAAAAAATTAGTGAAAATATGCATTTCAGTTAGGAAAAAATGACCCTCTCCCTAAAGTAAAAAAAATAAAATATGTCTTACAAGTTGTTTTAACTTTCCGGCGGTTTTGCACGTCTTATCACGCCGTAGCAAGATCACGTCGCTAGCGTTTTACACGTATTTTTCTGACACTGAATTTTCGTTGTCAAATGGTCCAAGGCGTAGAATCCTGCGTTTCCTTTCCCCTCTCCTGAGAGCGGCACCCCAGAGCGCACGGGCCCACCTTCTGTATTCACACATGCAAACAAATACCCTTTCATCAGGTTGAGGTTTCAATGTTCAGTGCATCCTTCTCATCAACTCAAAGATTTCTAAGCAAACCTCCTTGCTATTTATTGTAAGCATCTGCTAAAAGCAAAACTTGATTCCAAGAATGAAATATCCACTTCTCTTTCTTCTAAGCTTAAAATTTACATTTAATTAATGATTGTGCTGTAAATGGATGCAACATAATTTAATCGACGACAATGACATTCAATTACATTTCAAATAAATTAATAAATAAAAGCCGTGAGATTTCAAATTGAACAAAAACAAACTAAGTATCCTTTTGGAAATAAATTTATAGTTACGGCTTTATTCGCCACTAACATATAATTTAGGAACTTTAAGTGTTATAAAATCACAATGCTGTAAAGAAAACCAAAGAGTATACGTAAAAGATCAATTTTCAACTTTTATGTGCACTTACGTCGCGTTTTATGCACATTTAGGCAGATGTTGTACTCAAAACACACTATAAAAAATATAAAAAAGGGGATATTTTTTCAAATTCATTTACTCTAACTGATTGGTCTTGGGTTTTGGTCGCAAATTTCAATCATTAATATCAGAAACATTTTAAATTCACCGATTCTGTCTAATACTTCAGCTTATAATTATTTTAATCACAAAGAAAAACAAACATTTATCTCTTAGCATACAATTTCAATTCTGTATGAGTAAAAAAAAACTAAATAAAAAATATATAGTAAGAGCAAAAATTTTGCACAACACCAGGCCATTGTGTTAACATTTATACAAAAAAAAAAACTTCAGTTGTTAGCAAAGAACAATAATAATATTTTTTTTTATTGTTATTAAAAATGGAAAAGTATATGAAAATGAATAGTTTTCAAAAAAAAAAAAAAAAAAAATCAAAAATTGAATCGTTTATAGCTTTTTCTTTTCAATAAAAAATAAAGAGCCTCGGAATTTTTTTCATTGAGAGGGAGAAGAAATTCAGAAGAATGGGACCTGACTCTTAGTAAAGGAAATTTCTATGGAGTTGCTTAAGATCTACAGTATTTTGTAGGAAGATGGAAATGGGGAAATGGGTAAGTGAGAATTTATAACTATTCTTTTATGTAAAAAAAGGAATAATAATAAATAGAGAAAAATAAATAAAATTTTAAACCGTTTTATAATTAAAATAAAACTTCAGCAGAGCTTAACTATTTGTACTTTATTAAGCAACAAATCCAGAATTTTCATTGATCACAATTTGCCCAAAGCCTGATATTTATCTAAAATCACTATTTAATCTGTGCGATTGCTTGATTCAAGTCATATGATCTTTCAATTCCTTGGAACAACTTAAGCAAAAATAATTATAAAACCTTGATTTTTATAGAAAAATCATTGGAAATTCAGCCATAATTTTTGACTCAAAAAAAAAATAAATTTTCTCAAAAACTTCAATTATTTTGAAAACTTAACCTTCTTCTACATTTTCGCATAAGAAAATCTTTAATGCCATTACAATAAAAGTTAGCTATCATCCAAATATCTTTTCATTTTAAGCAATCCAGAAATATGATTGTGTGTTGATAAAAGGTTTGCAAAATGTGGAACCCCCTCCCCCCCCCCACACACAACACATCCTAGTTCTAAGAAAATATATCTCAATTTACTCAGCAGTTCATTATGGAATTTGGATTTTTCAAAGATGAGCCTTTTTACTCAACTTTGAACGCTTAGATACCTAGTTACGAATGAAATTGCATTCCGGTAAATGGGTCTCTTAGTGAAAAAAGCGATAAATAGTTGATTTGAGGGAATATTTTACATTTCAATGGAATTTTTCTTGTAACAAGTGCTTTTTTTTTTATTTATTTATTTATTTTTTTTTTGGTTATTGATCTGGCAGATTTTTCTGAAAAGTAAATGGAACTTTCATTTTATCGCGCGTTTAAATGAATAGCGCTTTTAATTAGTCTAATGAAAATTGAAAGGTAATCGGAGAAAATTGAAATCGAAAAGTCGTCATATTTTTCTTTTTTTTATTTATTTATTTATTTTTTTTTTTTTTGACTTCTATATTTTGCTTCTTTCCCAACAAGCGCAATAAAATGACTGCCTTAGTAATTATTTGATTTGACTTTTGTTTAAGCTCCAGTTAAACGCTTTTTTTTGTTTGTTTGTTTTAATTTTCAAGCCACGGTTTTGCTCGTAGTTAATATCAAAGAAAAATCTCTGAGACCAATTCTTTAAGCAAAATTTTAAACGATCAAAAAATAAAACGATTAATAAATAATAATAATGACAATATGTTGAAAAAAGGAAAACCATGTAACCAACGGAAGAAATTCTAGCAGAAATTTTATTCCAAAAATATATTGTACTACACTCATGGCATTGATCTGGAAGATACACTATTTTTAGTTTTACGAAAAAGAGTTTTTGCCTTCGATAGCTTCAAGGACACATTTTATTTACGGTTAATGAAAAAACCTACAAAATGCATGCCCATTCTGGCATTGTACTTCTAAAAGACTTTTGTAGAAGGATAGTATATTTCTTTGTCCAGAATCGTATTTTACTTCATTCTGTTTCACTTCCTAATATCAAAATACAAAAAGGAGCTAGTAAGATTATCCCTGCTAGTGCACCGCCTACATTTCACGTTGTGAATTACGGGGCCCTCCATATGTGTTATTTCTCGAAAAGTAACAAAGTGCATTTAAATACTTCCTTTGAGTGAAATGCTTTGCGTTCTATGACACATTTCTGTGAAGTTTCCTATTTCTTCCGGCTGACGATACTTGAGTGTTTTTCTTTTATATGCTTATCTTTGACATGTAGTCAACCATTATTCTCCAACAACATATAAGACGCGTAAATGCTCTTTCGTACGCATTTGTCTGCTAGCCAGCTATCTGCAAAGTTTATATATTCTTGTTTGTTTAAATTAACGATATAAATGGATTCAGATTCAGCATCAGATCAAGAAAGTCTGATCCAATCATCAGAGGAAGACTTCGGTTCCTCGGAGTATGAATCAGAGGAAGATGAGGTTTGCATAGATGACGTTAGGGACTGGTGTAAAGTGAATAGTTCAGAAAAGAGATGTGCACCGCCTAAATTTCCTTTTCTTGGAGATCCTGGAATCAAAGCCACGTTTTATGACGAAGGAGATCCACTAGAATATTTCCGATTATTTTTTAATGACCAAATAATGGATCACATTGTTATCGAAACCAACAGATATGCCGACCAGTACTTAGAGACTGCTCATCTAACACCTTCATCCCGATCATTGAAGTGGAAAGAAACAGATGCAGAGGAGATGCATAGATTCATCTCACTTCTTCTACTCCAAGGAATCACCCAAAACCCCGTAGAAAGATGGTTCTGGTCAAAGCGACCATCATTAACCACTCCTTTTTACGGTCGAGTAATGAGCTCGACACGTTTTTCTCTGATAATGAAATTTCTTCATTTTGTGAATAACGAAACTATTGATGCAAGTTATCCCACACCTAAGTTGAAAAAAATATATGACATTCACAACATGTTGACGAAAAATTTTCAATCGGCATATGTACCAGAGGAGGAACTATCAATCGACGAATCTTTGCTAGCATATAATGGGCTGCTGGGTTGGAAGCAATACATTCCAACCAAGCGAGCGAGATTTGAAATAAAAATGTATGAGCTCTGCGAATCCAGAAGTGGATATATATGGAACTCTATTATTCACACTGGCAAGGATACAGCTTTCAAAGATATTTACGCGCATTTTGGATTATCGACCAAAAGTGTCATGACACTTGCACACGATTTGTTAGGAAAAGGATATACAATTGTTACAGACAATTTCTACACTTCTCCTGAGCTTGCCGATCTTTTAATCAAGGAAAAAACCGATATTTACGGAACAATGAAGGCAAACAGAAAAGGTTTACCTGCCGAGATCAGAAAAAAAGAGAAATTAGAGAAAGGTCAAATTGTAGCATATCAGAAAGGAAAAATGTGTGTGATGAAGTGGCAAGATAAAAAGACAGTATGCATGCTCAGCACAATTCACAATGCTGATACTGTTAATATTGGCGCTGATGATAGAATCAAAACTAAACCCGTAATGGTGCATGAGTACAATTCGACAATGGGTGGGGTGGACAGATCTGATCAATGCCTATCCTATTACAACATAACAAGAGATCAGCAAAGGAAGTATTACAAAAAAATCTTTCGGCACTTACTGAGTCAATCCGTTTGGAACGCTTTTGTAATTTTTAAAAAGAACGGTGGAACTCTATCCCATGTAAATTTTCGACTTCGCCTGATTGAAAGACTAATTGAACATTCTGGAGAACTAAAATGTGTGCCAAATCGTAGCGTAGGGGTAAAAGCATCGGAAAAGATCTTGAGATTGACCGGAAGGCATTTTCCCTCCTATGTTACAAATAACTCAACAAGTAAACAATATCCTGTAAGGAAATGTGTTGTTTGTGGCAGTAAAACAAATGATAACGGGAAACACATTAGACGAGAAACAAGATTTCAGTGCGAAGAGTGTAATGTTGGTCTCTGTGCGGTCCCATGTTTTAAAATTTACCATACTTCTCAAGCATTCTAAAATTAATTGTGTAAAACTTTAAATGTATTTTTTCTCTTTTTCTTTTTCAATAAATTTATTTTCATGGAAATGCTTCTATAATTTGATTGCTTAAGAATATTTTGTATACTCAAATGTATGTAAGTTAAAACATAATCAAACTGAGCTCTTAAAATATACTTTTAAACTATCTTCAATTTGTGTTGCACTTTTTATTTTACTCAATGTGTTTTTAAGTCATTTGAACTTAAACAATAAATAGAGACCATAAGATAGATACACATTTAGAGATGCATTTAAAGCGAGGGATACGTGTACTCCACTCCAACTGATAACATACAGACATAGAAATTATTTTCTTGAATTTTATATTTATATAGATGGATATGGATTGATAAATATAGTCAGATATATAGATAGCTGAGTATATAGAGCGAGAGACAAAGTTAAAAAAAAAATAATAATAAATGATAATAACAAAAATAAAGTATTACTGCAATTGAAGATTGAAAAAAAATATTCATAGCACATGTACATTTGCAATCATACTTCAAATTAATATGTACAGAGGCTCAAGTGAGTCGCACTAGCGTAGCCAGCAAAAAAAAGGGGGGGGGGACATCGCTAAAATTTGGGGGGGAGGAGTTTGGGAAATTTTAGTCTTTCAGGGAGGGGAAAAATAATATCGAGTCCCTCTCCCTTTCGGATAAGTCCCTGTGGGAGTGATCAGCATAAGCGTAGAGTCAGGGGGGGAGGGCACGTGTCCCCTATATTATTCCGAAATTAGAACGAAATTCATGTCAGGAATCATTCGATAGGAGAGAGAGGGGGAGGATACACGGGGGAAGCCCTTTAGCTTTTTAGTGCCAGATAATGTAATGAAAAACATAGTTTTTAGTTTTTTGAAGTTTTTAGAATAAAACATGGATTTTAGTTAACCTTTTTGTTTACCTCTCAATCTTTGTTCACAAATCAATCTTTTCGATTTTTATTTTTAAATCTTATCAAATTAAATAAATAAATATTAACCATAAAATAACAACAAAAAAATCTTTAGATGCGTGAAATGGCAAAATACATGTGATTTACATGTCGTAATTTTCGTGGACAAGCTGAATACATAATTCATGCCTCATACTAATTAATAAACCTTTTACGGGGATGAAAATTCGTAAAATTATTTTAACAACTTTTTTGCTGCGACTTTTTTTTACCACTCTAATTTAAAAGTATTTCGTTGTTTACTATTTTTTGCTTTAATTGTGTTTTCATAACTTTGATTTGATACCTAGCTCGGTCACTTAGGTCTTAACTACTAGCAGGGGCACTCCGAAATAAAATGAGAGGGGGGGGGGGGGGGAGAGGTGGATTCTCAAATTTTCGAATGAAGTTCTACTTTTTCCAAATGATAAACATGAGCATGCACATTATATCATACTTACATAACATCTAATGAGAAGCAACATTATGCATCATTAAAAACAATTTTTAAAATTTGAAAGAAGAATCTCAATGTTGCAATAGTGTTTCCACATTTTTCAAATGAGAATTTTTTGGGGAGGTTACACTGTCCTTTTGAGACCTCTCATCGAGGCGCCCCATACTAGATCCCATGTGATTGTCAGTGTTTCTTTAATAATAGCTTTGTTAAATACGCCATAATTCAGTGAATGTTGGATATAGTATTTGTTTTCCGATTTTCAAACGGGATCCTAGACAGTCCCGATTTTCATTCAAAAATCCAGTGTCCCGGCCAGTTTACTTCACGTCTCGGTAAAATATAAGTTTCATTACAGATGACCAAAAAATATAAAAATAATCAACTGTGAAGGATTATTTAAAATAATAAATTTTTCATTTCTGTTCCTCGTAGCCAGGCTGACGTAAGTCCAAAAATTTGAATTTTCTGTTTATTACTGCTAGGGTTCGCCGATATATATCCGATATTTGTTCTGAAAATATCATGATATTTTGATATTTTCGATATTTATTTTTCCAACTACGGTATTTTCAGTATAAAAATTATATTAATCATAGTAATATAGCTCATTTATTATTAAAAATACCCAAAAAGTTATGCACTATAGTTTTATGATGTATTATTACACATTAATATAACAAAATAATGTATTTTTTTTATTCATAAAATTATTAGTAATGTAACAATTTTAATGCATATTAAAAGTACCTAATTAAATGTTAACTATTGGTTGGAACAAAAGAAAATGTCTTATGACTGTGCCCCTGACTGTTGCATATTGTTTTTTTCTGAACATATAACTGTGTAAAAGTAGCTAACAGAAGACAAATGAGTAGAACAGCTAACGCTATATTAACTCTATTAAAATTGACTAAAATGTAAAATGGAATATTAGATATGAATAATTAAAGAAACTTTAATTTTAAGTCTGCATATTATAATAATAAATAAAGAGTGATTTGAGGATGCATTTACTATTTTGAAGACATTAGTTTGCGTTGATTGAAAATATCGGATATTTTACATATTTTCAAAAATAGCACTCACATGACATATTTTTTTCTCTCCTGTAAAGTAGCGTATGTGAATCACGTTAGTTTAGCTCTGAGGTACAGATTTGTAATTTATGACCTGTAAAATTACTATCGGATTAGCTTGTAAGGAATTTTACAAAAAGATTTAAAACAAAAGAGACTTTCTAAAAAAGTCCTAGTCAATGCAATAAACAAGTAAATATTGTTCAAAATTCAATTCCTCATTTCTTGCTGAAGTAACTTCAAAAGATTAACGTTTACAAAATAAATTGTTTAAATGTATCTGCTTGCGTCATGTATCATTTATTATTCCTGGTTTAGGCTGATAATTAGTAATCATTTATCCATAGCATTGAGAATAAACTACCTTCTAAAACACTCTGAAAACCAGACAAGGTGTGTACCTTTTGAAATACCCACGGTGGGGGGGGGGGGGTCCTGGTTGAACATTTCGGAAATAAGGCAAGCCTAGGTATACCGCTATTACGATCACTTAGTCTCAAATATGGCGAGATTCGAAACATAAAAATGCACTAATAAAGAAAAAAATATACATATACAAACATAGTATGTAAAAAGTATGCATAGATGTATAAATTTGCAGTGCTTTTTTCCCCCAGCGTTAAAAGAGAAACAACGAATTGCTATTGCGCGGAAGGGGGGAGGGAATTCCTTTATTGCTTTTTATTATTACGTATCATTTCAGGTTATGCAAAACATTACAATCATAACTAAATGCATTTAGCTATTTCATATTGAAATAACTTGTTCCAAATATTGTTTTATAAATGTTGAATATGAGTAGTTAAATTCAATAATAAAATATGTGAATAGTAATTTAGAGCAGTAGTAGGAGATAGCAATTCCAGAGATTTAAAATCTAGATTATTACTTCATAAATATTACAGAAAGTTGTGATTAGTAAAACACGACTGGCTGAAAGGAATTCAACTCGTTTGCTACACGTGTTGAGGGGAGAAATGGGCGGGACGGACCTTGGCAGCATGTCTGGAGGAGTTCCACTCTTCCCTGCGACACGCGTTGAAAAGAAAGGGGTTGAGCTTTGACAGCACGTCCGGGTCAAAAGGGATTAAGTGCTTTTTATCTCCTTCCGAAAGGGGGAGGAAATTTCAAGATAAAAAGTATTGACCATTTCGAGCAGATAGCCATGTTCCCAAGGTGACCTTTTCCAGGTGAAATTCCGCTCGTATGTCAAACCGCCAGTGAGTTAAATAGAGTTTTGGGTTTTATAAACTTTAAGAAATACAGTTGGTTCTCTGTTTAATGACACTCTATTTAACAATTTTCTGTACTTAACGACAACTTTTCACGATCCCAGATGGTCCACTGTAGTGTTAAAAGCATTCTATCTAAGGATGCTTTCTACTTAAGGACGACTTTTTGTGGTCCCTTGAAAGTCGTTAAACAGAGAGCCATATTTTGCAGTAGTAATGAAAATCAAAATAAATCTTATGCTACCAAAAGTTTGGAACACATACCGCATCGAAAGTCATATTAACATAAAAAATTAATTTAGAGTAGTTTTGTAGATTAAAACATATTTTTCTGGTATGTTTTATATTGGAATGGTATTTGTCAAAAATTTATGAATTGCTGGATAAAATGTCCTTATCTTTTTATTCAAATTCTGGGTATTGAATTATCGGAAAACAAGAAATTAAATCTTTTCTTTTTTCTTAAAGGTAATATATGCTTAGAAATTATACTTGGGACCGGATGTGTTGTTCTTCGAAGTCAAGGATTTGAATACCTCAACAAAGAGTCCGTCATGGCTGTTATTTCTAGTTATAGCTTGAACGTTGACGGGGAGATGTGTGTTGTGAACGCCTTACTTCGTTGGGCAGTGATGGAATGCTGTCGTCAAAATAAGCCTCTAACAGAGGAAAGTATCGTAGAGATTATGGTACCTTTTCGTAAATATCTTTGTACTCGTAGTATAAACAGTGATGAAATGCACACTTTACCTCAGTTCTTACATGCTGAAATAAATAGTTATCATTCCAGGCAAAGTTTTTCTGTTACTCAACACCTGTTAGATTATGCCAAGCGTGTCAGTTTGAAGCTGATCGATTTGGATTGCCTGGCTGATAACGTCAGCAATTTCACCTGCTTCCGATTTCTCGCAGATCACTCACTTTTTCTGATTAGTGTGCACTTAGTCACTGTCACATCTTTCTTAACATCAAATAATTATGTTGTTCTTATAAGTGAGGCAGGTAGCGTGAACACAACTGTGTTTGAGCTGAACTTAGCAGAAGTTACCGAAATCACTACTAGCCTTCCTGGTGCAAGCTCCAAGCCAATGTTTGAGACCGAAGTCCTGCTCAAGAGACCAGTGATGTTACAGCCACAAACTGTGTACCGTTTGAGCCTTCGTAGCAATAGTCGCTCCTTAAAACCTAGTCAGTGCCACATTCAGTTCCCCAAAACTGGATTAGTTCCTAACAAAGTTGGTTCACGCGCTGATGTGGTGCCATTTACAATACTAACAGATTCTATATGGGGTGTTACAAAATTGCTTTACCTGACTGCTCCTGTTCCAGAGAAGGAGATTTTTAAATTCCGTTTGCAGAAATGAATTGTAGATTGTGATGCCTATAGGAGCCAAATTTGCTCATGGATTGTTTTGATAATTTCGTGCATTTCTCTCACTATTTCAACTTTGTTTTTGATTTGGATTCCATGTTGAAATTTTTTTCCATATTATGTAGTAACTCTTTATGTACCAAATAATCTTGAATAACATCTCCCCCTGAATGTTAAATGTGCATTTATTACTAGGGTACTAGAGGGCTCTGCTCCCTGTACACTTCACTGGCCATCCCCCCTTTGCCTCCCATGGTGGCTCAATGCCGATAATTGATTATTTTAATGCTTTTACTTCTGGATGTCCTCAGAACATCCTGGATATCTGCCCCCTTAAGGTTTAGAGGGGTGAAATGAGGCATAACTGCCTCTCCTTGGCTTCCTTTATCCAACGGTACCAGTATTGGCCTGGTAGACATTCAGTCTAGAGGAGATAAGGTTACAAAGAGAGACACACAAAAAGACAGATGTGCACAGTTTTTAATTGTACAGATTAGTGGTGCCTAACCTTTTTCTTCTCGAGGGCCGCACCTCACATTAAAATCATTCTTGCAAGCCAGAACACATGTAAAATTTCAATATATTTCATTCTTTTCTAAATTACAAGACAAAATGTAGAAAAGGAAAGAAAATTACAAACCAATAATTGTTGTTATTTATTAGTTAATGCTTATTTTATAAATGTACATCTTTCAGAAACTAATTTCTGAATATTTGGCTCCAAATTTGTCACATTGTCACTAATCATGTTTTTCAATTTGTAACATTGAACGAAACAATGGGCCACTTGGGTCAGTTTCGCGGGCCATAGGTTAGGCACCACTGGTATAGATAGATAATTTTGGAGGGGCAAGGGGAATGGTTACTTTTCATTCCCAAAATGATGCAAAACCTTGTGTGATTCATTCACACATTCATTTTTGTGTGATGTCAATAATCAAGAATCATCTTCATCAGATTAACTACCATTGCCATAGGCGGATTTATGGGGGGGGGGCGAAGAGGGGCAATGCCCCCCAGTCTTGGGAGGACTTTATACGTAGTAACAATAAACCTTCCAAAATCTTAAAACAAAAAAATCATGATTTTTTTTTCTTTTTTGAATAGTTCAGAAGCGAAAATGCAGAGAATAGCGACTGTCCTTTTCTGGGGGGGAGGAGGCGGGGGAGAGAAATCCGTACAATATATTACAAGTAGTAAAACGGTCACTGGAATGCTGAAATGTGTTGAAAACGACTACTTTGAACTGAAAGCTATTAGGACAAGTATATAAGTGAAAATATCGACTGAACGAATTATGTATTCAGCTGCAATACTTGAAATAATCAAGGATTATTTCAACAAATTAGAAACTGAAACAAAGATTTAAAAAAAGCGGATTTGCCTATAAACTGAACAAGCTATATAGCTTAGGAAACCCGCTTTGTTGAAGACCACCAACTCAAGAAAATTTCATGATTTGTTCCTTACCAAAAAAAAAGGAAGGACTTGAAAAAATAAATTTCATTTTAAAGTGCTTGAAAACCCTGAAAATTTTGGAAAAGTCTGGATACAAACCATAAATTTAAACATTTTGTAGCAAATTGGAGGGGGTAGAAGAATAAATGCCGAAATATGTTAAATTCAGTTCCTCGCCTCATCCTGCATCAAAAATTTAAAAATCATGGTTCTCACGCTTTTGTAACATAGTACTTGAGATAAATTTTTGTGACTCACATGTTTCACATCTTGCTGTTTATTTCATCCCAAATGCAGTGCAGTATTTTGGAAATTCTTTTGTATTGCTTGCTTCTATTTTACTTATACTGCATATTGTTAATCTGTTCAGCACGGGGGAAAAAAACACCACCTCTATTCCTGTTCGTTTTCTGCACTGCTTGTAATTAAATAATTTTAATTGTTCTCAAGTCCTTGAAAGGGATTAGATGAGTCTTTGAAATTCCTAAGCAAAGGGTGCTTCAATTTAATTTCTTATCAAGTGTATAAATTATGAATTGTTCAAATGGGCATCATGGTACTCTCCTGTATCTATTTTCTAAATCTGTACACCATTTTTTTAAAAAAGCATGCTCAAAAAAAAAAAAAAAAAAAAATCCTGCCCCTCCAGGAACTCAGTCGCCTATGACCATTGGGACTTTAATCATTACTTTTCTCCCTAAAGAATTAATTTTTATTGGTTGTCGTAGGATTAGCGTCAAGCTTGTTGCCACAACAAACTGCCTACAGCAACTTTCTTAACATGTAAGAGTTTTGATCTCAAGATGCGATGATTATGAAGTAAACAGTGCTGTGGCTCAACCAATGAGTGAAGGGAACAGTAATTGAATGGTTGGGCAAAATTGAATCAAGTGAGTTAATGGTCTTAACTGAAATATTGATTTATGTTAAAATACGTTTTCATGCTTCAAGATCTGCAATGAAAGTAATTCATAGGCATACATACTCAAGGTACAAAAAGAGTTACTGTTTTAAAACCAGGTTTCTGTTCATTTAAATATATTATAAACCGATCCTTATAATATTCAGTATATATTTGAAATTTTAAGTATTTTATACCTTGTTCTTACACATAGTGTTAAAAGAACATTTGTAAAATCTAAAACGGTAGAGTTCTTCACACGATTTTACTAGTGCGCTATTCATCTAATTAATATTGATGTTCTAGAACGTCTAGTAAACACTGGATGCAGATGAATATAAAAAAGCAATTTTATTTTGGCTCTGTCCCTGAAGGATATTTGAAATATTAGGGATTGTTAACAGATTTACTTCCAATCTTACTCATAACCTGTAATTTACATTTTTTTCTTTTAACAGTTTTTGTGATTAATGTATTGTATCCGCTAAATATGCTATTAGTATATTCATTAAATTACCTTGTTTGTTGATCAGAGAGCTTAAGAAGTGCACTCGAAGAATCATGTTAATAATGTGAGTAATATGCAAATTTTAGTGCCTGTTAAATTTCTAAAACTGCCTTAGTAACTTCATTTTAGAGATCCTTTCTAGTAAAAAATAATTAACTATGTAGAAAGAGATGTAAACCCTCTAAATTTTTCATGAGCTTTTCCCTTTGATCCCAACGTTGTTTAAATAGATCAAACTTTTGCAACATTCCATTTTTCTATAAATATTTATTTCAGAAATTTCATTTATTATTTATTATTCCATTTTACAATATACAGTTTAGAATACTCTTTTGTTTTTACTACCTTGAGAGCTAAATGCAGAACAAGTACCAGAAATATTATTTTGTTTTTTAAATGGCTGGATCTTTACCAAAATTAATGCATGAATTGACTTAGTTTTTAAAATAAGGTATAATGTTTTGTAAAATTGAGTTTATTTTTGTTTTTATATTCATTGGTAGTTTGTTTAAAAAAAAAGCATAATATTAAATTTGAAAGAATATATTCATAACAAATAAAAGCAATAGCTTTTAACATGCTATTTTATATAAATGCGATACTGCTCAAAACCAAAATAAGTTACCTTTTGAACAATGAAGGATTCCTGTTGCAATAATTTTAATTCTGACTGTGAAACTACATTCCAATATACAACATATGTTGATGTTGAAATTATCTATTCTTGCATTTTGTTCTTTTCAATGTTTTTAGCTACATTCCAATATACAGTTTATGATGCAGTTTAAATTATACATTTTGATATATTTTTTGCGGTGTGTTTTGTATATTTAATGGGGGGGGGGAGTTGTATACAAATACATTTATTTGAATCACAGGTGTTTCAAACAGTTTTGATTCCATAAAGCAAAAATGTGTCATTGTTTTTTTATGTGGAAGTCTACATACAGTTTAAGAGAGCTTAGTTTCATTTCTATTCAAACAAGATAAAGTATCATTAAAAATATCTATTTTACTCAAAATGTTCATTCATTGATTATTTAAAGAATTTTACCGAAAACTATTACAAAAAAGCAAATTCAAAAATTTCATTTTTTCTGGTTTGAGAAATGTATCTGCTATTTATTTCTAAAAATAGTTCACAATTAATTTATAGACTCCTTTTTCAATGTCATAAAGATTACCTTTATTCCTCAGAATACGTACCTGCCTCTTTGCTCCAATGCTAACGCTATCGGTGGCAAAATCTAGAGCCCAGAAGTCCCATCCGACACCATGTCTCTCTCTGTTTGACTGGTTTTGTTTCACTTTTCCCATCTCGCTAAAAATGTGCAACCTCCTCCTTTTCCCACTATTTGCGAAAGTGAAAAAAATCCCATTTTACTAAAAGAAAGCAAAGAAAAAAATACCGCTGATGCACCATGAGTTTGTGAGAAATGGTTAGTCACATACTCTTAATTCATTTAGGCACGTGTTTCATTTAAATATCTGGCTGTTTTTTAATGTTAAGGTTGGATTTTGTTCTATTTTTGAGTATTTGATTCATTAAAGTGGCTGATACAATTACCCGGTGCTCACTTTATTAGTATATTTGTCTAGTAAAATTCTTTTCATCAATTAAATTTTCTAGAAACAATTTTGAAATGAAAATAATGTACTAATACAAATCCTGGATAGACGCCAAACTCAAGTATTAGGCGGAGAACAGAATAAAAAGGATGTTTATTGTAAAAGTAAATTAATGCATGGGGGAAAATTAAGCCATAGTTTTCCTATGCGTGTATTTTTTTAATTTGAAATTTCAATTTTGAATCAAAGTAAAAAGTAGCATGTTATACCTTTTACAAAATTTCATAAAACACTGAGCAAAACTGTACAAGTTTTTGCTATCCTGGTCAAATAGTCTGTTAGTTAAAAGCCGTCTGAAAATTATTTGTTTTACTAAGCAGTTCCAAACCTCACAGAAATATGGTGTGAAACTGCTTGCATTGTGCGAAGGGGAAGTGTGCTTACTACCCTGTGTGGGTCCCCCTCCCCTCTAAGCTTTATTTAAGCATTTAGTACTTTTCTGTACTACTGAACAGTTCAGAAACTGGGCAGGCTATTGTGGTTATTTTATTTATTTACTTAACTAAAAATAGAGAAACTTGCAAATTTAGAGCAAGTGACCATCTGCATTTTTTAGGAAGCGATATGAATTTTATCTAAGTTTCATTAATATACCTTTTGAATTCTTTTGTTTTTTATGTACTTTTGCACATGTGTTGCTAAAGTATTCTTTCTAAGCATTTGTATTAAACAACCACTTTTCTTAACAACCTATTTTTTAAGGAAAAAAATGTGCCAACTTTAGATAGAGAGACAAGTTGCACAGTATACCCGTGTGTTTATTTATTTATTTGTGTGTTTTTATGCACAAAGACAATTTCAGGACTCAAGCCAATCTGAGCAATATTTGCTAAATTAATCGGGATTTAATCAAAAAAAGAAAAAAAATGCTACTGAAACCAATTTGAAGTGTTTTATTTTTATGTTAACACATAAAAATCATAGTGTTCTTAGATTTGTGAAGAAAAATACTTTACCTTTTCTTCTTATGTACTTACAGGTTGACATTTTTTTTTTTTTTTTTTTGCATTATGTTTCACATAAATAATCATTAAATAAAAATAGCAAAAAAGTGCATTTTGTGAATTGTTCTTGATGTCTTTAAAAAAAATATTATATTAACAGTTTGAATATTTAGTTATTGTTATCTTTTGATACTTTCTCTATAAAAGATGAGTTATTTTTTTTAAACAATTATTATTCATCTTTAAATGCATTGCATTTTCTTAGTATACCTTTTAAATGCATAAAATAATGACAAAAATAAATAAATAAGTGAATAAAAGTAATATACTTATATAAATCTGTGATAAGGTATCAAACTCAACTTTTGGTAAGTTTTGTTTGAAAAGTTTTAATGTTTTTAAATGTTAAAAAATCATGTTTAGTTATTTTTATGCATTCCACATTTCAAACCTAATAAACATATGAGGCAGTGAGAAGCAAAGGGATGTAAGAGGATGTTTTGAAGTTTTATGTAAAAGATGTTTGAAGTTCAGATCCTAGATAGGTTTTCATTAATGTTTTTTTCTAAATCACACTGTAAAGCAGCTCCTACCAGGACTACTAGTTCCATTTCTTGACCTAAAGCAGAGAAGAGGTTCTCCTATCATTTGTTCTGGTTGTCTCTGCTAATTTTTAATTTTGTCACTTACATCCCTTTGCCACTTCCCTCCTCCCCCCCCCCCCACTGCCTAATATACTATTAAATAAAAATAGGAAGAAAATGCATTTTGTAAATTGTTCTTAATGTACATGAAATACGCCGCCAGCTCAGTCAATTCCAGCCGAGGACTGCAGTTTTGTACTTATTAGCACTCATCAGCTCGGCATAGGAGTGACTCAGCTTTAGGCGGAAAATCTCTTAAGGAAGCCAAGAGATTGAAAGAAATCTAACTAGCCAAGACAGGGTTCGTACGGGTCATGGAAATCCTGGAAAGTCATGGAAAAAAATTAAGCGAATTTCAGACCTGGAAAAGTCATGGAAAATTGAAATTTTCATTCAAAGTCATGGAAAGTTATTTAAAGTCATGAAAAAATGTCCTGGGCAAAGAGAAAGTAACAGTAGCTAAAAGAACATTAGAAATATTGAGTGATTTAGCAGTAAACTGGAAAAAAAACTATTAAAACTGGAAAATTGAACGATCCCAAAAACGAATCTGAATTTTGAAATCTCATTACATACACTTCTGTAAGCCGCTCGTCTTTTTTTGCAATGTGACGTTACTGCTTAGACATCACTCATTTTGCATTTACCATTATTTTTAACACTTTTTATATTTTATATTCTGCAGTAGCGAAGTAGCACATTCTTAATTTTGTCACGCCCACTTAAAAATGCAATTCACTTGCATTCAAGTTTGTTTCCATCACTCGTAAAATTTTATTATTAAATTTATCAGGGTTTATATAAATTTGTTAAATGTTTTAGAAAATGAAGATCTTTAGTTTGGTGATAGAATACAGAAATAGGGGAATCCTACTACTCTAAAACAGTAGTTCCCAACATATGGCCCGCAAGACTAATCCATGCGACACACTGCTACATTCAATGTCAGCAATCAAACACTATGTTGCAGAATTTCTGAACCTATTAATTTATACGCCTTTGAAAATGTGCAAATAAGTAAACAAAGACATTTGAATCAGAAGATTTATTCGCTACTGAATATTTTTCTTTCTTTTTTTAAATATAAATATTTGGTTTAAAAACATGAATTTACTAAAGAATGTGGCTTTGCTTTAATGAAACAAAGTACTGTCAACTTATTTGTATGCTTAAATGCACTGCTGCTGCTAAAAGGCAACGTTTGAGCAAATTTATTGAAACTTAGTAATGACTCATTCAACCTTTGTCCCATTCATTATCATTCTACCCAATTATAAAAAAAATATTAGACATTTAAGCACCGTTATATTCACTGTATGTTTACTTTACTTAAAGTATGATGAAGACAAGTAAGAATAGTTTAGTTTTTTATGTGTACACTGATATTTTTTCAATCACAAGTAAGTGCTTCAATGAGGTAGTGGCATTCACGTAAAAGTACTAATAGTAATATTTTCTTCATGTAACAAGGTCATGAAATTTTTCATGAAATCATGAAAAAGTCTTGGAAAAGTCATGGAATTTTTTCATCCAAATAGGGTATGAACCCTGCCAAGAGATCTCTTGGCTTCCTTAAGAGGTTGGAATTGACTGAGCTGGCGGTATATTTCGTGTACTTCTGCCTTAGCCCTATCTATAGGACGGTAACTTACTGAATATGTTCTTAATGTTTTTAGAAAAAAATGTAACTATTAACAATATGAACTTTTAGCAGTGCAATATTGTTATCTTTTGATATTTTTCCATAAAACGTTACTTAGATGAATTTATTAAAAAAAATTTTAAAAATAATTAATCATTTATCTTTAAATGCATTGCATTTCCTAGGTACAACTTTTAAATGCATAAAATAATGACAAAAGTATATAAATAAAAGTAATGTACTTATATAAATCTTTGACAAGATATTAAACTCAACCTTTAGCAAGTTTTTGTTTGAAAAGTTTTGATGTTTTTAAATGTTAAAAATCATTTATTGGTTATTTATATGCATTTACTTATGTATTTCCGCATTTCAAACCCAATAAACACATGACAATTTTTGACTTATTTTGTGTATCTTCATTTTTACTTTATTACTGTTTGTGTAATCTAAACTGTTATGTTAATGCATGTTTCATTTCGATCAGTACCATTCCAATACTTCAACAGTTTTGTATGTTTTATTATGTGTGTGTTGCATTCTCTTGTGATTTATTGTGCAATATTTTACCTTTAGAAATCATATACATATATATGTTTTATGTAATCCTACATATGGTTTTAATTGATGCTGTGGATTGTGGGAATTTTAAAACTTTAAAACATAGCTTATATCCTACATATATTTTATATTTCATACCTGATATAGGTCATATCTTTCTGTTACTCTGAATAAATATTCAGCGAATAGATTGATTAAAAAATAAATATTTCCTGTGTCGATTTAAAAATCATACATTGTGTAAAAGTAAGTGAATGTATCTGAATTTTAGGTCTATCAATTTATCACTGAACTTGTTTCAGAAGGAGCACTCAAATTTTAAATTTTGGAAAAATAATACTATTTTTCAGTTTACATTTTTAAGTTGTGTTTAAAGTAGTTTAAGTACATTCTTAAGGTTTACAAAATTCATTGAATTTAAGTTCAAAATGAAGCAGTGGAAGGTGTTAGCTTTAATTTTAAAAACAGCAGACTAAAAAACGAAGAAATAAATCTAACATGGGAGATATGTTTAAAAATCAGATTTTTACACTATTAATGGTTTTGACTACTCTGTGGTATTAATACCTATTCTCATAAATAATTCTGTAAGTAAAATGTTTACAAAGATGATAATAGCTAAGTTATCCAAAAATAAATGAAATACCGAAACTGTGTTATGAGAATCAGTGAAAACAAGATTGCTACCTAGGAAAAAAATGACGCAGCTCTTCTTTCACATGTTAAAATTATTGTTGAAAGAAGACTGATAAAAAACAGTGCCTCAGCAAAAACAGTAGTGGGACACATTCTCAAGAAGCTTCCTGTTTGAAGCAACACATAAATCCAGAACTTTCTTTGTTATTAAAAGCTGTAGTTTAGGCATTATGTTTTATGTGTGCCAAAATTGCAAGAAAGTTTGAATAATTGAATAGACGTAAACACAAGAGATTTTCTTGATTTTAGTGCTGATATTATTTATGTTTATAGTGTCATTCCTTCTTGTTTAATTTTAGTGGTTTACAGCTTTTGTGGTTTTAATTAAAAATTTTTATATAAATCTTTATGTGTGACATCCCTATATTTGTGAAAAAGTTTCAATTGGTTTTTTTTCTTTTTCAGTACTAATTAGATTTTTTTTACAACTATAAGAGACGGGCACAGATATAGGTCTTTTTACTACATAAAAGTCAAAAAATAAATAAAAAAAGAAGAAAACAAAAAGTTTTCTTAAGTAAGAGATTGTTACAGATAAATATTATTACTTATCTTGAAAAGCTAGTGATATATTTGTTGTATTTAACTTCAATTGTAGTTGACTTCTTACTACTAAATATTAAGTTTTTTATTTATTTCTTTACTTATTTTTGGTTCTGTTGGTGTTGCTGTCTAAAGCTATTATTCTGAAACTCTAGATTTTTTACTACTTTGTCAAGGAATTTCAGATATTCCCTAATCTTTCCTATTTAGCTTATAACTGCACATAAATTCAATTTTCAGGCATATATTGGCAACCGTAACCTTCATATATTTATTTGTACAGGAAAATCAAATTTGGTACTATTCAAAATAATTTCCCCATAGTTTTTTTGTGCACTAATTTAGATTTTATTAACTGTCAGAAACACCTTAAAGCAATATCAGTTGCATTTAGTGACTGCGATGCAAGACCAAAATTGCAATTTGGGTGCTGAGTATTTTTAAAAACGTGGTACTGAAATACCAGTATTGATATCAGTAGAAATTCCTCAAAAGAGGATCAAAAATATTCTTGTTTTTTTGTCATATTTCATAAACTTATGCAAAATCTGCATTTATCATAAAAATTTATTGCAAACAAATATGTAATGAAGAGACAAATGTTATTATGAAAAATCAATGGTAGTAAAAAACAAAATGCATCTATTGAATTATCAGCATGTCTGGAACTCACTCTAGTGCACAAAATATCTTGCTGTTACAAATACTTTTTATGATTTCATGATGGTCGGTGGTGCTGTTGATAATACAAATACAAATACAAATACAAAAGTGACGACCAGCAACAGGCTCTGGGCCCAGCTAGACTGGTCCTAGTCAATTTACAATCCCCAGTGAAGATCAATGGCCCTCTTAAAACTGTCTACTCCTTTGCTCATTACCACCTCTTCCGGTAAGCTGTTCCAAGGTTCCACTACCCTGCTAAAATAATAATTTTTCCTAATATCCATGTTAGCCTGAGATTTAAATAGCTTAAAACAATGACCCCTTGTCCTGTTTTCAGTGCTAAACTTTAGCCCCGTAACATCTTTCGTTTTAATAAATTTAAACAGCTGAATCATGTCCCCTCGGTCTCTTCTTTGCTCAAGACTGTACATTTTTAGCCTTCTAAGCCTGGAATCATAATCTAAGTGGGAAAGTCCACTTATTAGCCTTGTAGTATAATGTGTGATACACCCCATTTAACCCTCCATGTCCGTCATCCTCACATAATTTGGTCTCTTGCCGGCCAGTTTTGAATACATTTTTTTTTAATGTAGTATTTTTTTTTTTGTTTATAGCTAGTTGTAATTTCTCTTTAAAAGTTGATTTTTTTCCGATTTATACATCATCTTCAACAATTTCCTCTTCATTAAGATATGTTTGTGTTAGCTTTTCATGATCCCTTTGGTTTAAAATTTACAATGAACTTAACTAAAATTGATCTCTTTTATTTGATTTCTGGTCAAAATTCTTTATAATTATGTAAATATTTACAACAACAAATTATAATTTGTTATACTAACAGAAAAGGTATACCTCACAATTCAATAGTTAAGACATATTAAAAAAATAATATAAGTATTACTGTAATTGATGATTGCAAATAAATTAATCAAAGCAAAAATAGTGATGAAAATGTCATTTTATGTTCTTTCGCTACTTTTATTTATTGATATTCAATTAATTCATGTTGTTGAAGCAAAATTTTTGCATCTATAAATTGATCTTGGTACTGTTTTATGAAATAAGAAAATTAACATTTAAAAATAGTTGATATCTAATAATTAAACTAAAAACTCTTTAATTTAAAACTATTTATTTCTCTCTTCGAATTTTCCCAGGAGTCAAAGAGTATATACATAATGCAAATTTTACTGAGATACCACAAAAAACATGCCCACTTATATGTAAATGCATTAATTTCTCAAAAACTGGAGGGGGGAGCAATTGTCTCCTCCTGACCCCCTTAAATGACAGACCTGTTTATTCTTTGCACCTAATACCAAAACTATTGGTATTTTACCTCAGCAAATGTTACAAAATTTCAAAATACATCTTTACGAATATACTAAAGAACATAAAGGATTCCATACTTAGGAATATAATACAGTATTATGAAATTTCAAAATAGCTCAAAATACTGGTATTTGTTATTCGGTATTGTGATTACTAGTTGTATTTGATGTGTTTAAATTGTCATATTTTCTTTATGTTGTCTTTGCCACGTTGAATGTGTTTGAACTGTTCTCTTTTGCTAAAGTTTTGCTTTGTGCTTAATGTGTTTAATTTGTCATTTTGTGTTTAGTGTGTTTGACTCGTCCGTTGTATTTATTGTATTACATTTGTCCAAACTTTATATACTGTGATGTTATTAATACTTAAGTCTGTATGAATGCTGATATTTTTCATACTTATTGTAGCAGCATTGTAATGTTAGACTAGTGATTGTCTCAGCTTCCGTTTCCTAAACTCCTTGAAATGTTTGATAGTGTAAATAGTCATTAAGTTAAATACTAATGAAGCTTTTAAATTGTTTTGCTTCTGATACTGTAGCATAGAAAGTTTATCTGTTAACGATTGAAGTTTGAGGTAAAAATCTGTATCAGTTCGACTCTGTATGTCAAAATATAGAATCTGCCTTATTTTCATTCCTGCTTGTGACTGTGATAAAGCTTATTTAGTGTGTGAAATCATTTCTTCCATGTAAAATAATTTGTTCTTTCTGTTGTTGCTGAAGAAGTTTTAATTATTAGTTATTATTATTATTTTACAGTCCTATACTACATACCGGCCTATGTATCATATTTGGCAATAGAATGCTCATATTTTGTTGAAGTTAAAAAATGGTGAACTAATGACAGGTTCTTTGTCTCCAGGTCTGATCCTAAGATCATATGAAAAACAATTAATTACGGTTCAAATTTGCAACGAAAATTGCAGAAAAGTGCTTCAAAATTGCAAGATACTCTTTTAGACACTGAAAAGGTCTGTTGCAGCATTATGGAACACTGTCTGCACTGCCGTTTGCTTTGCAAATTTACTGCTTAATATGGCTATTGAATATTCACCATTGATGCAAAAGTATTTTGTTCTGATTCATTAACCCATTTTCTGCCAAAGGTGCGTATACGCACCATTTTCAGTAAAGAATTTTTAATTAACACTGTTTCGTATATTTTTTACAAATTAAATTTTTATGCTATTTTAAAAAGTTTTGAAGGCATCTATAAAATAATAGTAATTTATTTGGAGCAAGCACTTTCTTTAGAGAAAATTTCAAAATATGCTTGTTTTTTACCTTGAAACGTCGATTGTCAAATTCAACTTTTTGAAATTGTAAATTAATCCACTTGAGATTAATCACACGTTCTTATAATGGGTTAAAGTTGTAAATTCTATAGATAAAATAAAAATAAAATAACGTCAGAAAAACTCTTATAAATCGTTATTCAAATTTAATGGTGCGTAAACGCACCATTGGCCGAATGCATGAACAATAAGCAAAAATTGAAAACCTAGTTTTTATGCAAGGAATTGTACGTTGTTTTTTTTCTTTTGCAAATTGTTGTTATTTTATTTAAATTTGTCTAATAGATGTGTCCTAATAGATTTCTCTATTTTTTTTTTTTTTCAAAAAAATATGCTAATGACAATAACAGTCACGATTTCCAATTTTCCGCAACCGACTTGAAAATATTTTTAGTCATACTAATTCTTTCTGGATACCATTCTCTTCCCTAAGTAGATATGTACTGGTCTTTAGATGATGATAAAGGACTGCCAATAATTCGGAAAAGAACGAGTCGAATCAGATTTAAAAACATAAAACAAAATATCCATTTATCCGATAACGCTTGCCTTGATAAAACAGACAAGTTTACTAAATTACGCCCATTTTTCCGGCATATAAAAAAAGTATCTACAATTTGAAATCTTTTCTCAAAATTTGTCAATTGATGAAGAGATGGTGTCTTATTTTGGAAGGCATACATCAAAAATGTTCATAAAGGGAAAGCCAGTAAGTTTTGGATTCAAACTTTGGTGTTTGTGCTCATCAGACAGATACCTTTTTCCAATTCATTCCATATATAGGTGCTGAGACTAGCAGTAATAAAAAAAAAAAGCCTTTAGGAACAAGTGTTGTTATGCAATTACTTTACGTTGTTCCAAAATCAGAAATGCACAAAATATATTTTGATAACTTTTTTCTTTCTACAGTTTATTCGAAATTTTGAAAGAAAAGTTCTTTTTTGCATCTGGAACAGCTCGCGAAAATCGCATTGCTGAATGTGTATTGGATGACTCCAAAAATATGAAATTAAACCCCTCGAGGTTCCTATGATTTTGCATTCAACAAGGATGCAAAGACATTGGCTATCAAATAGAACAACAATGCTGTAGCAACGATTTTTACCAATAATGGGACCGTTTTGCCAATTGTAAATGCCGAACGTATAGCCGCAGTGAACGAAAGGAAATTTCTATTTCACAACCGAACTTTATTTTGGACTACAATAAGTATATGGGAGGCGTTGACCTGCATGACAATGCTATAGCAAATTACCAGATTAGAATTCAAAGCAAAAAATGGTGGTGGCCATTATTTACAACTATTATTGATAGTGTGATTGTGAATTCATGGAAGATACATAGAATTGCCAATAACACAAAAATGCCACTTACAGACTTTAGGTCATACATAGCGATTGCCTTATTAAAAGCTGAATTCAAGGACAACCTTTTTGGTGAAAATACCGTACAAATAACACATCCAAACAAGGGTTGTAAATCATCGACACTCTACCGAAAGAAATACGGATTGATAGAATTGCATATACCATAAATGAACACGAAAAAAAAAAGCCCGCAGACGATGCAAAGTGCGCAAAAACCACACGATTTATTTGTGCCTCAAATGCACAGACCATTTACATCCAAAATGCTTCGAAAATTTTCATTTAAAAATGTAAAAATTCGACTAAGAATAATATTGTTCCACTGAAATATTTGTTCATTGATTTGGCCAATGGTGTGTTTACGCACCATTTTATTTATTTAATTAAATATTATTTTTTATGCAAGAAACTTTTTTTGTGTCTTAATGGATGCATTTTAAACCCAATTTTACGAAAATATTACCACATTTTGTAAAATTTCCATGCTTGGCGTGAAATGGGTTAAATCAAAAGTTCTTAACTTTTCGGACTCTACACCACCCTAACAGCTTTTTGCATGAGGTCTTGCCAGCCCCCCCTCCCCCGAACGATAAGGATAACTGAAGCTAGATATTAAGTAAAAACCTAGATATTGCAGAGAAGTGACATATACAAAAACAGTTAAGGACTATAAAGCAATTAATTGCCTTAAAAAACTTATCTTTCTAACCAGGAAACCATATGATAGCGGAATAATGAAAAAAAAAAGTGAAAGCATTTGAAAAAGCATAGTTTGTAAAATATGTTTATTGTTGCATAAATTATTTTCCCTCATGCCCCCATTATCATAATATAAGGCTTACTTTTTATTTTTAAGACATATTTTCGATTTTCAATGTGTGAAGTACTTTTGTAGGGGCGTTGAACTATATATGGTAGCTGTTGTGCTTTTTTGCGATTTACTTTAGCTATATTTTGAAATTTGTTATCAGAAATTCATTTTTTCCTTTGCCACTCTGAATTCAAATAAATGTTTGCAGTTTTTGTTGTTCTATTGTTTTTTTTTCAATTCGTTATATTTTGCTTACTAACTGCCACTGAAGTGCAAATTTCATTCTGTTAGGCATTAGTTTTTTCTACAAGGTAAATTTCAGTTTGATGCTCAATTTAAAGGCCCTTTAGACACTTACTTTTTGGTGAGTAATACTTTTTTCTGAAACTGTTTTTGTTGTAATGGAAACTATACATAATGAGTTAATATATTTTTGCCAAAGATATTGAACTGAGTTTTGTCAAAATTGAAATTATTACAATTTCAATTTTGAAATATTGGCGGGTATGTATGCATTATTACTGCAAAATTTCCAAGTGCTTTTTAATGTCTGTATTAGATTATGAGCTAAGAAAATGTTATTTGTTGTGAGTTTGTTTTATATATTTACATGTTTGTTAAGTGTTCTTGAAATGTTTGCATATGTGTGACTGTTGTGCAGGCAAAATATTATATCTGAAAGGAAAAAAAAAAAGTGAATAAATTTATTCTTTATTGTTTTATCTGACGTGTTGATTATTTGAAGGAGACGGCAAGAAAAAGCTGCTGGTCCCTGGTTATACTAATAGTGTTAAAAAATTCCAGATTATGCATTACCTTTTTCCAAAGTCCGCTTAATACGTTTTTCTGCAAACAGATCAAAATAATTTTTCATCTACAAGACTCCCACAAACTTTTTTAATCTTTTTTTTTTTCTAGATAAATTTGTTTTATAGCTGTTTGAAGCCGCTCTGCCATTCTCTTTTTCCGTCTGATTGTCCTTTGTCTGCGAGAGAGATATCCTCTGATAGTTCAATCCTCTTCATGACAATCGAGGACTAGAACTGCTGACATTCTTGAAAATTTTCCAGAAGTTGGTGACACATGTATTGTCTCATTACATTATGAATTCCTTCAATATCCAATTAACTATCCGCTGTCGATGATAAGGATAAAGACGTTGAAAAAATAATCGAAGATACCCCCACAGCTGATCAAGGGATTCAAAGCATAAAGACTCTTAAAACTATTTTTATTTGTGAATGCCAACGAAGCAAGTTTCCAAAAAAATTTTAGTACTGATCATGCTATAAATTTAAAAACAAAAAGCAAGTAACATACTTGCCAACTCTATTGTTTTTATCGTGAGACTCCCATTTTTTGCTTCCATCTCCCGATTTCCCGTTTTTTATGATTTTCTCCCGTTTTTGCAGTTTTTTCAGTCAATCATCAAAAAATTTCACTTTCTTCTCAATAGATGGCGCCCTTTTCTAGTCTACCAATGTTAGGGAATAAGAATTTCTCCAATTAATAACTCATTTGGTAGAAAATAATTTTTTGGAAGCTTTCCACATTGCATGTTCAACGAAGCACGTGCTTTGCTGAAAATAGCAGCAGATTTCAATCTTTTTGCATCTTGAAAATATTTCAATTATTTTGAAAGTTTGAAGCTATTTCAACATGTTCTACCCTATACCTACTTATTTTATGTTTTATTTTCATTATGCATTGATTTTTTTCCCCAGATTTTAGTAAATAAATTTTTGTAGCTATTTTTTTGGTAGAGACTGGAGAATGTACGAAACTTTAAGCAAATTCTCTCATTATTTGTTTTTCCTTTTCAGTATATTTTCCTTGATGCTACCAATTAGCTTACATCTGCGAAAAATCCCCATTTCACTTTAAATTTAGTATTCATGTTATTTAAAGCATAATTTTATCATTCTGTTGTGAAGCTATGTCGCTAGTGAACCTCCTACATACCTCTAGTGGAATCTCCTGTTTTTTTTTTTTTTTTCTTCAAAGGTTGGCAAGTATGTAATGATTACACATTTTCCCCATCACATTGGATAGGAATTAATTTTTAAACAATGTGCTTAGTTTTTTCACTCTACCTTTTACGTCATTTTACGATTTCTGGCTTGGATACGTTTTATTTATCACTGCTTCGACAGAAAATGTAAGTTCAGGGTTCCATTGTACCGCTAAGAAACAACTACAAAATTAGTTGTAAAGTAATTGACACACAACACACACACACACACACACACATATATATATATATATATATATATATATATATATATATATATATATATATATATATATATATATAGAACCAATGGGGGTATAAGTGCCAAAATTAAATTAAACGGTAAGAGAAACTCTCATCTGTTTTGGAGCAAGAGATGGTAATAGTAGCTCTATACAATAAGGTGGTTCGAAAAAACTTTTTTTTTTTTTTTCAAAATCGCGTTACTTATTAAAAGTGTTAGTTTGGTATCCTCAATTGATCATCCATCTAGAAGCCAGCTAGTATATAGTTCTGTGTTTGCCCGTGGCTGTGTGTAGTGTAGTGAATAAAAACGATGTGAAAGGCAGTGGAGTTGTGTTCTCGTATGAATATTTTATCGACGACTTTAGGAACTTATGTTGATTCAATTTTGTGAACAGACTGAAAGTTTGAAAAAAAAAAGTTAATTGAAATTTTCAGAAAATAATAAAATTATTTTTGTGTGTGTGTGTGTGTGTGTTTTCTTAATGCAACAGCCATTACTTGTCAGTATATAGCGTAGATTGAACCTAAAAAAAAAGTTTATAGGTTTTACACAAGATCTTTAGCTCGCGCATGCGCCTTAGATTGGGCAGGAGATTTTAGCCCAATTTAAGGCGTATGCGCAAACGAAAGATCTTATGTAAAAGCTATAAAATATTTTTTTATGTTAAAATTACGCTATATCCTGACAATTTATGGCTGTTGCGTTATAAAAATATGAAAAAACTAATTTTACTATTTTTTGAAAAATTCAACTTTTAGCATATTTTTTTCAAATTTTCATTCTCATGCGCGAACTGAAGATGTCAACTTAGATTTTTTTTAAAATTATTTTTCCCCAATTGAGAATACCAAACTACCACTTTTGAGAGGTAACGCGATTCTAAAATAAAAAAAAGTGTTTTTTTCCGAACCATCCTACTACATAAGTGCTGCTATGCAGAATGATTTTGAAAAATATTTTCAAGAAATTCCTTGCTGCGATTTTCTAAGACACGTTTAATTCAAAACTTAAAGCAAAAAATCTCTTTCAGCCGTCTGCCTCTTACTGCCTCATATATCTTTCTAAGGAATCGCTGAATCTTAAGTTTCTTCGATTTTTTGGTTCTTAATCTATTGAGCAGTTTAGCCCATGTATTTCCGAATGCAGAATGCCGACACTCAACCGATGACGAATTTTGTGTACTATCCTAACTTTTTAGTGTTTCACAAACTAGGAAGAATTTTCTCCATTTCTTTTGATGACCTCTTTGAAAAAGTATCAGAATAGGGTGTTGTTTTTAATTTTAAATACTAGGTTAGCATAAAAGAATATCCCGGTTTGAAAAATTTATATTTCATAAACTATTACACTTAGCACTATAAATGATTCCGGGAAATAAAGATAAACTGAAGAAGATTTTTTGAACTGACGTAACTACTTAAACGTGCACGTTCCGCACTAGCTCAGCCAGAAATTTATTCCGAAGGGAGATTTTTGTCACAAGTCTTTGTTGGGTGTTTTTGCCCCCAAACCCCCAGACTTTGCTGAACCACTGACAAGCAAGAACTGAAAGACCGTATGTGTGTAGCAATACGAAAAATTGAGTGAGACACTCCAAAATGAATGTTATACATGTGTGTCACGTTACGAAAGGCGCACACATCGAACATTTCTGAGTGAAAAGAAACTTGAACAGTTTACCTTAATTTTTGTGTGTCATTTATAGTGCTAAATGTAATAGTTTATGAAATATAAATTTTTAAAACCGGGATATTATTTTATGCTAACTCTGTATGAAGAAATCAGGTGAAAAATTTGGGGTTTTGGGGCCAGCTCCTCCAATGGGACAGTGGAAGGGGGAAGCAATCGATCGTTTTTATTTTCGTAAACTTTAGTACTGTATCTGAAGAACTAATGCAGGGATTCCGAAAAAAGTAGTCCATAGATATACCTTAGAAGGGACAAGTGCTGATGCCATTTTAGTGCCGTTTTTTCTCCTTATTTGCGAGTGCTATATGTTGTCTTGTTCGCGGACAATGCAAGTAGGAAGAAATAAGTAAAGTAGACCACAGTGTGTATGTAGGCCTTCTTTATAAGATCTTCTATGGTTACTTCGCGCTAATGTCGTTTAACCAGGGTGACTTTATAACCGATTAATACGCATGTCTCTATTAATAAGCATGTATGTAAGCAAAATATAAGTCAAGGCTGTTCAAAAATGTACGTTTCATAGATTAAAATTTTATGCTTAAGTTAAATCTATAAAATTATCAGAATAAATAAATAATTATGAGATTAAAAAAAAAAGAAGAAAAGAAAAGCAATGAGCTGAATAAAGTACCCTAGAAATTTGCTTCATCAAAGAATTAATGAAGAACTAACTTGTTTTACTTAAAACAATCCATTATACAGTACTGTCGCGGGTTTCGTTTAATTTTTTGTGCTGTGTTTTCAAAGTTTTTTATTTTCTAATAATGTTCTGTAGCTTTCTCACTACAGTTAGGTGCGTCGTAGATAAGAGAAAACTTTTTTTTTTTTAACCGTGTTAAAAGGTGGAGTACTAACTATCCCGCATGATCCAGGCATGTTCATTCCCTGCTGTATTCGAGTGTCTATGCTCTGTTTTAACGCCTAGAATTTGAGGTATTGAAGGGCTGTGGAAAAACTCTTATTTTCAGTGATGGAAGATGTAACTTTTTGCTGATGAATGATCGTGTACCACGGAAAATCGTTGGAATTGAAACAGTGTGGCACAGAAAACACTCAAGGAAATTCGAACAAAAGTGACCTTACCAGCGATTACAGTACTTAAGACCTAGGCATATATTCGATAATTACTAATTTGGAATTTCTGTTCAATAAACCAAGACTGCAGTAAAGTGACCTGATACGGAGGTCTCGGTCTCGCTGAATAAAAATGCATACAAATCTCAAATGCAGTGGAATGAGTTGGAAACTGCAGCTGCCAGTTTTAGTGCTGCAAGGCTGTAGAACATTTCTCGCAGTGGGTTCTCAAGCGCTATATAGTTTTAGGATGTTAGTTTTGAGAATAGGGCGAGCAATAATGTGACTTATCTCCACTTAATTTTCAATGCAGTATTTGAAGTGTATATATGTTCTCATCATATCAGGAAAAAAATTTCATGCCTCGTATTGATTTCATCTTTAACTAGCCAATGTAGGAATTGCAATGAGGCAGTCTAATTCAATAATTTGGGGATTCTTGTAAGGATTGTTTATGAGTTTGCATTTGCATCTGCAAGTGGCTGTGAAAGAATGGTCGAAAAGGTTTTGGGCTTTTGCCAGGACATCTGCACTTTCGGGCCTTTCGAAGTTCACATGGAAGTTCCATATTCGATAATTACTAATTTGGAACTTCTGTTCAATAAACCGGGACTGCAGTAAAGTGACCTCTCACGGAGTTTTCGGTCTCACTGAATAAAAATGCATACAAATCTCAAATGCAGTGGAATGAGTGGGAAACTGCAGCTGCCAGTTTTGGTGCTGCAGGACTGTAGAACATTTCTCGCAGTGGGTTCTCAAGCGCTATATAGTTTTAGGATGTTAGTTTTGAGAATTGGGCGAGCAAAAATGTGCCCTATTTTCACTTAATTTTCAATGCAGTTTTTGAAGCAGCATCCGGCTCCGACTCAGAAACTGGGTAAGCAGATTCATGGCCCCACTTAATTCTGATAGGCCGTCACAATCGCTGAAACTCATGGCAGCAAAGAGGGCACTACAGGGAACCCCTGTTTCCAATTGATTGGTAGATGCAAGAGTTCCGTTCAGTGCCTCTTGCGGTCAAAATGGGAGACGTCCAATCAAAACAATCAAACTTTGAAACGTTGACATTGATTGGTAGATGCAAAGCAGATCATAAGTTGCATCTGTTTAACACAGAAAAGCCATAAATTGCCAAGGCCGAAAGCGTCAGTGCCATCTAGTGGGGCCATAGTAGATTCAAAAATTTAAAAATACGGGGGGAAGGAGGGGTGTCATTACTTACAGCATTCACAGAAATGGCATTGGTGTCAAGTGATGCTTCAAAAAAAAAAAAAAAAAAAAGTACAGAGTCAGGGACGCCCCGATGGGAGGTCACTGTGACTTTCTAAAAATTTCCTTATTCGGCAAGTTTTATGTGATGATTCGGCAAAATTGTCATCTTTCGGAGTAATTTGGAGTTCAATTCGGCAAATTGAGAATTTCCGCCCACACAAAAATTTTAAGTTCGGGGTGCCGCTTTGCGTGGTAATTTATGAGCTATTTTTCTTCCATCCTGTTTTTTTCTAATTACGATGCAAGAAAATTAATTAATAAAAAGCTGGTGTACTTTCTAAACTAGAAAACTCATTGAAGCGAAAAATCTTATGCTTTGGTTAAGAACGTTACATCATTTTCCTCTCTTAGAAGAAGTGCTTGTGCTTGTATACTTCTTATCGGATTTGATTTGTTGCTAAATAGAGCATTTATCAAGGGTTGCTGAAAAAATGCTGAAGCAAAAAACGCAAGAAATTAAAAAACAAAATACTTTAGCGTTCCTTTTAACTCTAGAAAACTTGTTTTTTTTTGGTTTTTCATTGGATAGCACTTCAACAAAGGAAGGCATGTATGAAAATGTGGATGATATTAGACAATGCTTTTCTCGAGGTTTAATATTTTAATCTCGCTGCTGGGAATATTGATCTGTTTTTCATGCATGTAGAGAAATATTACCATATAAATTGTTTCTCATATTTTTCTGTGAAAGATTTTATTCAAATTTTAGAAGTCTTAAGTTTAATGTTAAAGCTTGAATTTAGAATATATTCGAATTGGATGAAATGACCTCTGTTCTTGAAAAGTAAAATAATATAAAACAACGTATTAATGCACAAAGTAGCGGGAAAGCTGCACAGACGAGTTTCGAGGTTACAAAGATTACCTTTTTCAATGGAAAAGAAGTGAGTTTATAAATGAAAAGGCAGCAGACAAAGCAACGAGGTAGAACAGCAAGCAGCTGAAAAGTAAAAACAGCGAATACCTGAACACCAATGAAAAAACTATAAATCAATACATAAGCTATAGGAATGCAAATAATGCTCTAAAGATTTCTTAAAGGATTTTAAACCTATGCTAGAAAGAATTAGATTGGCGGAAGGTTAAGCCGATAAAACTTAAACAAACAAACGAAAAAAAAAAGAAAAAGAAAAAGACAATTTTAGTAACCGTGAACTGCTGAGAAAAGAAAAAGAGAGACAGAATGAAAGAAAAAAAAACACTTCGGTAAATGAACAAAACAAAGTTTCGAAAAAAGAAAAATAAAGACGAATTGAAAAAAAAAATAATTTGAATTTTGACATCTTTGAATTCAAATTATGTTTTTCGCAATCACGAGTGTGTGTATGTAGGCGTGTGTGTTTGTGTGTGGGGGTATGTGTTTGTGTGTAGGGGTTATGTGTATGTGTGCGTAGGCATATGTATTTGTGTCTGCGTGCAGGCATGAATGTGTGGGTAGTTGTGTGTATGTTTTTGTGTATGTATGTGTGGGTGTCTGTATGTATGCGTGTGTGTATATGTTTGTATGTGTGTAAGTGTTTGTGTATGTGTGTAGGAGTGTGTATGTGTTTGTGTGTGTGTGCGTGCGTGTGTGTAGTTGTGTATGTATGCGCGTGTGTGTAGGACATGGACGCAACCTGGAGACAGCGCCCGATCAAGACAAACTGGTGCCCAGGTCCTGAGTAAAAATTGGTGCCCCCCCCCCATGGGAAAATCAGCATAATTTCAAAGTCAATGTTTTATACTAGAAGCCTAATACACTAGAAACTTACACATTACTACAGAAACCTGGGATTTGAATACCAAACACTTGATAGTCACCATACTAATCATCGTTAAATTGCCTTACCTTAAAGTGAAAATGAATTAAAAAGCAATTTAAAACTGCAAAAATAGCAAAAAAAAAAAGAAAACTAATTCTGACATTAAGCTTTAAAAAGGCTTCTTTCTGGCTTTAACAGAGGCAAATGTGTCGATCACATCATCGAAATCTAATTTTGATGTCACAGAAATTTCAATGGTCAATAAGAAAAACGCCTGTAAATTATCCTGAGAAACGCAGCTTCTCAAACAATTTTTGATTCTTTTCAAAGCTGAAAAGGAACCTTCACTTTAACACAAAAAAAGGAAGGAAGAAGCTAATTTAGGCTATTTTAGTGCCCCTAAATTTGTGGTGCCCAGGTCCGTGGACCCGCCGGACCGTGCGTTAATCAGGCCCTGCCTGGAGACGGCTTTCGCTATAGGAACAGCATCGTGAGGAGCCCATCGACGGTGATGGTGCGGAGGGTGGCGGTGGGAAAAATCAAAAGACGCCAAAAACAGTCAAGTGAGAACAATAAGCAATCGCGATTGCTCAAAAAAAAAAGGTGAAACAATACCAACTGCATTACAAAACGAAACAAAGTTAAAAATAAATGATACAAGAAATATAAAAATAGATCATAAAAATGGAATCCAAACAGGAGAAAAGTACGGAATAGCTTTAAGATCGTTAACCAAGTTAGAACGGTTCCTTAAAACATGAAAGGATAGCCTATAGGGTGAGATCCCACTAAGCTTGACCAATCCTCATCGAGTTTCCAAGTATTGTTACCATAGATGATGAGTAAAAGTTGTAAATAAAACGCGAAAGTATAAATCTCTACCTCTTTCACGTGAACTAACCAGGGTTTCCAGGGGTTGAAAGGTGCGTAAAATTGAGTAATTTACCCTGATTGAGTTTTCGAAAATCGATAACATAAATGAAGAGCAAAAGGAAATAAAACGCTTAAGTAAGGTTGCCTATCTTTTTCGAGTCCCTAATAAGTGCTGTCAGGGACTAAAAAATATCCAGTGAGGGAGATAATCTTCCCCTCATCGAGTTTCCGGGAATTGGGTCATACATAAAGAGTAAAAGCTGTAAATATAGCTCTAAAGTAAGGTTGCTAACCTTTTTCCGGTCCCTAAGAGGGGTTGCTAGAGGCAAAAAGTAACCAAAAATGAGTAATTTATCCTCATTGAGTTTCCAAAAAATATTATCGTAAATGAAGAGTAAAAGTTGCAAACAAAATGTTTCAGTACGGTTGCCTACCTATTGCGTGCGAAGAAATCAGGGTTGCCAGGGCCTAAAAGATGCCCAAAAAAGAGTAATTTACCCTAATCAGTTCCCAAAAATTGTTGTCATAAATGAAGAGTAAAAGCGTGTAAATAAATCGCGAAATGAAGGTTGCCTACCTTTTTCCGATCCCTAATCAGGGTTGCCATGGTCTAAGGATTCCCCAAAACAAGTAATTTACCCTCATCGAGATTCCACATAAGGTATTTAAAAAAATGTAGGTACATAGCGTTCATAGAAAACATATTTTAACTATTAAAAAAATCAAATGTAATGGTTTAAAAAAAAAAAACTTCGTGTGTTTGATGTGTCTTGAAAAAATGTTCGATTTTTTTCTCTAAAGATCTTTTCAGGTTCCTCTGTCTTGACGCGAAAAAGAGCTCAGTAAATATTTGTGATCGGAAGAAAAAGGAAATTTCTGCCATTCAAACTTTTCGCAAATGTAAGTAAACCACAAACGAGTCAAGTTTAAAACTTACATTGATACCGAACACTGATTCCTGGTGCAGTACTATCTTTCAAACCTGAGCTGTCAAACTCCACAAGATAAACAATTTAAAGCGGAGTCAGACACTTAAACTAAATAAAATTCACTGGAGGGAGACTGTCGGAAATGGAGTGTTGGTTCATTTATCAAAGCTTATTTCGACAAATAATAATAAAGCCGAACCGAATGAGTAGAAAGGTAAACCCTAGCACTAGCGTTCTTCGATATGCAATATCCTTTATTTATATCAGTTCTTATCAGGACTGCAGAGTCGGAGTCCTGGAGTCGAAGTTGCTCCGATATTAAAGTGAAAGAGTTGGCAGTTTTAAAATTCTTCATTTTCCCTCTAAGCTCTAAACTCTGCCACAGCTGTGGAGTTCGAGTTTGAGTCGGACTGATTTTTTAGTAAAAGAGTTGGAATCGAAGTTGAAGGTTCTAAAAGTCTTGGTGTCTTTTTCGGTCATTTTCTCTCTGACTCCGCTGTCTTGGTTCAAATATATTTAAATAAAGGATATTTTTGTGTGCTATGCAAACCCACACTAATGAATTTGAATGAAATTTACCACAAAACTCAGTTATACCTTGCTAACGGTACACGATACACGTAAAGTCCCATTCGAATTTTTTTTTCTTCATGTCCAATTTGAAAGTTGTTTTGCTATAACAAGAATTAATTATAAACTACTGGGTTCAGCTCCCTGTTCGCTTTTCTCGCCAACACCTATTCACCACCCGTAGGTGCTCAATGCCGTTTTATGCGGATGACGATGATTTTAATGCCATTTGAAGAACTTTTTGATGTCCCGAGGACGTCCACGGGTGTCCTCACATCACTGGAACTCCTCAGGACGTCCCCAGGACTAGATATCCGACCTCTTAAGTTTTTTAGGGGTGATACAGAGTGGAATGTCTTCTCCTGGATGTCTTGTGTCCAGCGGTACTAGTATTAACCTGGTAGATATTCACTGTCCAGAAGTGATGGAGTTACAGGCACACACACAGACGCACACACTTACACATGCTCAGACAGACGCGCACAGGTTTTAATAGCATAGATTAAAAAAAAAAAAGCCGAGAATGAATTTGTAAATAAATGTTATTTATTAACAAATAAACAATGACAACTGACAAAATTTTTAAATCATCAATCTTTATTTTCTTTGTTTGTCATCAATCGCGTGAATGAAAGCATATAATAGTACTTACAATTCATTGAAATAGGCTATATCTCCAGTTATAACTCCAGCAAAACATGGAAGTTTTAAACAAGCTCCATCAGGCACAAATTATAACCGGTGCAGGGCCGATGCTGATAATGGAGCAGTGGTTCAGAGCCTACTTTAAGCTATAAGTAATGGCATAAGTGCGTAGAATGTCGTTCTGCTTCGTTTAAGGTTTAAGTGCTTAGGACTTGGCTTTAAATGAACTTTGTTGTAATTTTCTAAGCCAATTAGAACCTGTGCAAGTAGCTTAAAAAGAATAATCCAGTCTTGGTGGCATATTTTTATCTGTAAGCAGCCATGTTAGGTCTTGGTTGCTAATTTCTTTTTTCTTTTTTTTTTTTTTTCATTTTTGATGTGGAAGGACTAATTTTTAATGATTTTCCTCCCTTTCTCATCACTTTTTCTCTTCTGCTTTCTCAGACATATTTTTAGTGCATTTTCAATCATTGGTGCAACTAGAACCACTTTTTGAGTGCTCATAACCAAATTATCGTTATATCTGTGTTCGTTAAACGCAAACTAACGTATGTATTAAGATTAAAAAAAAAATGCATGAAATCGCTACTCCGAAGCTGAGATAGTACTCTCAAAATGAAGAGCACTTGAATGCCACATTGGGAAAGGGAGACAATAGTCGTCGAGGACTTTTCATAATTTATCCTCTTCACCAGCTGTGGTTCGAATATTGATGAGGAGCTTCAGTGTTCTTCCCTTTATTGGTATGCAAATTATACCTTTTTCCAACATTTTTGTCGAAATGTAGAACAGACAACCTGCTGAAGTTTTTCATCTCTGAAAAAGAGCAGGATTTTTTTTTTATCTTCGCAGAGAATTTTAGAAATAAAAGGAATATTAACGGCGAACACAACAGAGGATAAAATTTCGTTTCTAAAAGGTCAAGGAAACTAAATGCCTGCATTTCATATAACACATACATGCACAACAAAAAATAAATTAAAGAATTTAAATATAGCTTCTCCGATGTAGCTGTGCATATATAACATTAATCTTTATTTACTTTTAACGAGTTTTTACTTTTTATCTTTTCACATTCTGCCTTTTTGCCTTTTATCTTTCTACATTCTACCTTTTTATGTTTCTACATTCTACCTTTTTATAGATTTACATTCGACCTTTTTAAATTTTTACATTCTACCTTTTTATATTTTTACATTCGACCTTTTTATATTTTTACATTCTACCTTTTATATTTTTACATTTTATCTTTTTATATTTTTACATTCTACCTTTTTATATTTTACATTTCACCCTTTAGTAAAGGGATATTTTTTTCTGTGTCTAGTGCTTTAGGCATAGCCTCTTAGTACTACGATACAAATACTTGAAGCACTGAGTATTCAAAAAATCTCACCAAAAATACATGAAATTTCAAGTTTTATGAGGTATATGAAAAACAAATTGCCAGCACCTACATGCACAGCATAAAGAGAAATGAAATAATTTAAATATAGCTTCTCCATGTAGCTGCGCATGTAGCATTCATCTTTTTTACTTTTTACTCGTTTTTTTTACATTTTATTTTTTCACATTTTACCTTTTTCATTTACCTTTCTACATTCTAGCTTATTATATTTTTACATTACTACCTTTTCTGTATTTTGCATTTCACCTTTTTATATTTTGCATTTTACTCTTTTAAATTTTATGTTTTCACATTTTTCATTCTGAATTACTTCTCTTCATGTATTTGCGTTGAGTGTGCTACTCCCACACTCTATTGTAGTTTGACCACGGAGAGATGGCAGATGACCCATGAGGTGGAAACAACATCTGTGTCATTTGTAATTTTGTTATTATTTTGTAACAGATAGAATCAGCAAGATCACGCCGCTTACTACTCTGCGCTTTCTGGCTGATTCGACCTAGATATAAAGATGTTTCCGATTCAAGCCCAGCCGCCATCTCTCCGTGGTCAAGCTTTAAATGAATTCCTTTTTCGGTGTTTTCTAGTGCTTATATATAGTCTCTTAGTTCTACGATACAAATACTTGAAACACTGATGAGTATTCAAAAAAATTTACTAAAAATATACATTCAATATTTAAGCTTTATTATGAAAAAATTTGCCATCAAGTGGTAAGTCATACTTCGTTTTCTCTGAACTATTCAATATACGTTTTTTGAATTATACGAAAAGATTTATATTTCAGATAATGCTTTTGAGTTTAGATGGACCCTTAGCTTCTCTGTCAATCCAAAAAGTGTAATAATTTTTGTGATTCTGGCTTTTTTTTTCTGGATGCATTCAGTTTTTGCAATGGAAGATATTTAAACTCTTAAATACCAAGAAAAAAGAATCTAACGATTGCAGAAAATGGTTTTATTTTCTCTTAATATAATTTCTCTTACTTTTAAGCTGACAGAAAACTAACATTTAGCAAAGGAGTGCTTAAAGAATACATAATTTTTATTAGTAATTTAGTAGTAATGCTCATTATGGGGTGAGTGAGCAGTGGGGAAATTAAAAATTGAGTAACCTTTCCGAATTTTGATACCAAAATTAATAATATTTCTCAGGTCACGCAGCGGTTTTTACATTCTCTGTCCCTTACCGAGATTGTTCGCGCGACCAAAACGAATAGGAATGCTCGCGCAGGGTATCTAATCCCCAAGAAGATTTTTTCGTATTTTCGAGTTAAATTTTCTTTCAAAAATTTTAACAACGCAAATATGAAAGAAAAGTATAAATATATAATATATTTTTAAAAGACTTATATTCAATTTGCGCAATTTTTTTTTGCAAATACATGCCATATGCTCCATACAAATGTGTTTGCCACATTTTTCATACACAATTTTGATTTTCTGTCTTTTTTTTGAGGCGGGGGGCGTTCAGTACACCTTTTCTACGTTGATTTTGCTTTTTTAGAAGGGGGTACAATGTCTTCACTATAAGTTTTAATGTTAAGTCTGTTGGAAGCATTGATAGCTGAGAGTTCATAGAACTGTAGCAGAAATACTCGCGTGGAGTATGACACAGGACAATTCCAAAGAAACTACTTTTAGAATGTCCCCGCCGTTTCTACCCCTTAAAGGTTTAGGCCTTTGGATCAGCTACTCAAGGATTCGTCCACTTCTAATAAAAGGTGGGGGAGAAATTGGATTGAAAACGAGGCGATGGGTATGGCATACCTTGCGCGGGCAATCTCGGATTAAGCTGTCATAAAACTACCATTTAGCCATGAAGAGTTTTAAGAATCCAGTTTTTCACAAATATTTTAGTAATTCAATTCATTAGGGGTGATAGGATTTGAAACGATTAAAAAATGGAAAAATCTCTACTAAATTTGACAGCAAAAGTGACAGTTCTTTCTCTTCTATGACAAAAAAGTATAAATTTATAAACAGACAAAAAGCTGCCGTTCAACATAACACAGCTTTTGTATGAAACACAGAGCATTAAAAGTTTCAAGTATAGTTCACATTACTGAAAAAAAAAACCCTTTCTCACATCCATGAATTTATGATGATTGAATGATTTAATGATTTGTAGAGAAATTTAAAACAAAATCTTTAAACAGCTATTTATTTATTGCAAAGACAATCAAGCATGAAAATGTTCAGGGAATTCTTGAAAAATCTTCTATTTTTCTATACTAAGAGTTTAAGAATGAAAAGAACTTTTCTTCACTATTGAATAATTTAATTACCTTTTTTTTTATCATGGTTTATGTATGCATTCAATTAAATGATAAAAAAGTATTGTATTTAATTGCTTGTTTAAAGTAACTGATTGTTTTTTTTTATGAACGCATATTATATTAATTTTATGCTTTGATTGTTTTAGTAATTTTTCTTTGGTCCCACAGTTTGAAAAAATATTCTCCTTGTAGTAACTGAATACTCTATAGTTTTTTTTTCAGAGAAACGAAGTGGAACAGTTTGAAAAATTGGACTTGCTTATTTTATATATTTAGAGATTTCCCCCATTCATACTTCAGTAGTTATTTTTCCTTTTTTTTGCGGAAGTAATATTGAATTTAAAATGAAATATTAAACTCAAATGATTTACTTTGCAGCAAAGAAATATGGCTACTGTCAAAAACTACTTTCTGAATCAATGTATTAAATGCAGATTTAAAGGGAAGTACAAATAAAAATTTTCAACATTAATATAAATTCGAAAATCGCCCGTCAAGGGATGACGGTTGAAAATTGCTTCTACATTTGAAGGAAGCAATTGCCTGCTTGGTAATAGTTTGATAGTTTAAATTTTAACCTTTTAACTCCAGTGGATGAACTCTAAACTCCAGTAGATAGCGTTCATTGTTGACCACTTTTTCATTCTCCTAAAACGAGTTTTACCAGTAAAACAGTTAAGATACCGGATCCAGTTCCACCTCGTCAAAATTCCCTGCATGTCAAACATTACCAAAAAATATTTTCAAATTATTATGCCGTGGAGCAAGTTTCATTGTTGATGACGTCAGGAGCGTTACTCGATCATTCGCTATTATATATATGAGGATTTGTTTTCGAACAAAGGAATTCATACAAATCATTTGTCTTGATAGCTCATAGATATGGGGATAACCGATAAGTAAGGAGATTTAAAAATGAAGCAAATCTCTCTAATTTTTATAATAAAAGTAATAGTTCCTTTCCTTCTATGACAAAGTAGTACAAATTTTAATGTGTCGTAATGTCGTAGCGTCGTTTGTATTTCCTTTCATATCTGCTTTAACGTATTAAACGCATCAAATGTTCATTTAGAAATCTTATTCTTAGATGCAAATTCGTATTCAACAGAAGGTATACGCTAGAAATACAGGGTGAGTTTGATCAAATCTGCCATACGAAAGGGGGTAATAGAAGAGCCCAAGTGGAGCAAAGAACCACCCAATATCATGTCCTATCCTTAACCGTAACCGAGTAATGGTAGATATATGGAAAATGAGTAAAAAAAAATTCTGAAAAAACGACCAAGTTCTGAAATTTCTGTAGAACCTACACACAAAATAAGTACATATTTGAAAAGAACAGACTAAGTCCTACGAAACGACCTTTTTTCTCATCAAAATAGTCGCATTTTACAGCGAGCTACAAATTGTGAAACATTGGATACACTCAGACTTAAAATGGTGCCAAAGTTTTCAATCGCCATTTTCAAAAAGAACCGTATGAGCTACAATCGTCAAATGTACAAAAACTGACCCAACTCACTAGCTTTCAGATGATACAACAACAGATGATATTGGGTTTTAAGTTCAGCAGAAATTCAGGCTTTTGTTTGAAACAGTTTAAAAAACTGCATTCATTGAAAAAGGAAAACCACAGCGAAGAGTCGCACTTTTCCGTTTTAAATTTTCTGTTTCACGTGGGCATGTTGCTTTTTTTGTTTAAGAAAATTATACTCTTATATCAAAATAATAGTTTTAACATTTAATTAAATGAAAAAACACAAGAGACAACAATAAGTAGAAATAAAAGAAGCATTTCTTTCCCGTGCTTTTCACAAAGAGAAAATCAGTAATAAAAAAGTTACACTAATATCAATGATTACATTTAATCAATCTTCAAAATTAACAATGGATGCTGAAATTTGTTGCATCACGCCTGATACACGATCTTGCCCTTTTGCGAACGGAAACAACCGTTGCTCTTAGTGGAATTTCATTTCTTAGTTTCACTACTGCTTCATCAAGCCGGATGCTCAGTTCCTGCAAACTGGCTACATCTGTTTCGTAAACTTCTTGTTTTCAGAATCCCCAAATAAAGAAGTCCACTGGAGACAGGTCTAGTGGTCTAGGTGGCCAAGGAATGGGGCCCGTACGACCAACCCATTGGAGATACTGTTCAGTCAGAATATTGTCAGTCAAAATATTAATAGTAAGAATTGTAATGCATCTATTGAGCTGTCACAGCGCCTGGAAGTCATTTTAGAGCAAAAATGCCCCGCAGTAGAAAATACTGCTTCTGAATTCACGCTGGTCGATGGTACTGTTAATAATGCTCGATGTACTTGCTCTAACTACCTCGGAGTTTTTCATCTTCAAATTATTCAGTATTTATTCAGACGACTTTTTCGCAATATTAACATCATCTTCAACGACTTTCTCTTCATCGGGATGGGTTTGCACTTGCTTTTTGTTCACCCTTTAGTTTAAAATTTACGATGGACCTAACTAAATTTGGCTTTTTCGCCAATTTATTTTATTCGTTTTAGTTTTCTGTTCAAAATTCTGTACAGTTACCTATGTAAAAATCTGAAAATAGTTCCCAGTTCACTATGCCTTTTCTCCATGATAATTTTGAAGGTATTATACAATTATTAAATACTAGCAAAAGTACCCGGCGTTGCCTGGGCCAGTAATAATTGTGCGAAACAATCGCTACTTTCATTCGTTTTCTGTTTTAACTGAAAGAACTCAAAACACACCGCTTTGACGTGGTTAAAAATCGAGCTTCTTCCTTACCCATAAAAGTAAAATAACAATATGTATAAAGAACGAAATAGTATTCAGTTAGATACGAAAGCACGACATTTAAGCATATTAAAATGTTAAGAATTTTCGAAATATGAACTAACAAAAACAAAGATCACAAAAAAAGTAGTGCGCTTTAATTATTTAATTATATAGTACACAAACACACACACACACAAAAAAAAAAAAACTCTACTATGTTTCCTTAAGGGCGAAAAAAGTAGAGTTTCCAAATATTTAAATGACTTTAAATTCATGTTTTGCTCCTGAGAAGCCGTGATTCTAAATTTTCATTATGATTACTATTAATATTGCTGCTGGAAAGCAACGAAATTTTCTAACAATAGGTTTTATATCTGATCATTTAATGGGGAAATTACATGAAATTTACTGTTTTCCATCATAAATATTTTTAACTAAGATTTTTAGAAAAAAATTATAAGCTATGTTGCTTTCTGATAATGTAGCTACCTGTGGTGAAAAAATGGTTAAAATCGGTCCAGTAGTTTTGAAGTTTATCCCGGACATACATACAGAAGTAGCCATTTATGTATATAGATGAGGATATGATTCCTAAGAAAGCAACAAATTTCATGCTTGCTATAGAGAAGCCTTAACTCAAAATTTTCATTATGATTACTATTAATATTGCTGTTGTAAGGCAACGAATTTTTGCAACAATGGGTTTTATATTTAATCATTTAATGGGGAAATTACATTAAATTTACTGTTTTTCATCATAACTTTTTGAAACGAAGGCTTTTAGAAATAAATTATAGCCTATGTTGCTCCCTGATAACGTAACTATCTATGGTGAAAAAATGGTTAAAATCGGTCCACTGTAGTTTTGAAGATTACACCGGACATACATACATACAGAAGTAGCCATATAGATGAGGATGTAATTCCTAAGGAAGCAATACATTTCATGCTTGCTCCAGAGAAGCCTTGATTCAAAATTTTCATTATGATTACTATTAATATTGCTGTTGTAAGGCAACGAATTTTTGTAACAATGGGTTTTTTATTTAATCATTTAATGGGGAAATTACATGAAATTTACTGTTTTCCATCATAACTTTTTGAAACGAGGTTTTTTAGAAATAAATTTTAGCCTTTGTTGCTCCCTGATAATGTAGCTATGTGTGGTGAAAAAATGGTTTAAATCGGTTCAGTAGTTTGGAAGATTACCCCGGACATACATACGTACAGAAGTAACCATTCATGTATATAGATTATTGCGCATAATATGCAGCTAAATAGCATGACAGAACAAGAAAACAATACCGGTGACAACAAATCGTCATTTGATATACCAGCAAAAAAAAAAAAAAATGCTGCAGTTGATGGGTAGGAATAAATTACTTTCAGCACAAATACACTTGTAATTACACTAGAAATTAACTTTTACTAAAGCTAGTGATCAAGGAAGTGAAAGAAATAAACACATGATCAAATAAACGCACGGGAAAGTGCGATTCATCACATAATCATTGATGAAAATATCATTTTGTAATCTTCCCGCCACTCTTATTTATTGATATTCTACTAATTCGTGTTCTTGTGAAGACAATTTTTTAAAATCTATATGTATTGATTTTGTACTCTCTCATCAAAAAAGAAATGCACATTAAAAATAATAGATTTATTATAAGTTAAATTGAAAAAACTCTGTTATTTAAAAACTATGTTTTATTTTCAGCAAATACAGAAAGTTTCTGCATTTTACCTCAGCCAATACCGGTATTGCAAAATTGCAAAACACCTCGAAATACCGGTATTCGGTTTTCCGATATATCGGTATTGCAATCACTGAGCGAGCTACATGAGAGCTACCTAATATAAACTGAGGTCTAGTTGTAAAATATCTTATTCGCAATTCAAATAAACTATAGGAGGCGCTGTAGTCTCTGGCTAATGGCTCTTCAAAGCGTTATAGCCAAGACCTACCCACTTACGTAGGATATGACCTGTCGAGACGATTACCTGACGATTATTGACTGAGACGATTACCTTGTCTCTCTGGATTTGGGAACTTTTACCTCCATGAACAATTTCTTAAATCCTCACAGGGTGAGAACAATAAATGATGCCTTGTTTTACTGTCAAATACAGTTCTTTTCGGATTTATTTGTAGGTACAATAATTCATACAACTGAAATTTAAGGAAGCAAACTCTATAAGAGGGCTTCTTTCAATAATAATTTGTGATATATACAGGATGTTCCGTTTTAACCTGCAAGACCTTTATTTTCGAAACCGTTAGTCCTAGATGTATACTTCCAGTTGCAAAAATGTTCAAAATCAGATGCAGAGTTAAGATATTGAAAGTTTGAAGAGAAAATAAAAATAAGTCAAAAAATACAAAATTTAACTTTTTATACGGGCCCAAGGTCCTCTAACTAGTATTTAGAGAAATAATCTCCGTAGAAAACTATCACAGATGCAAAAACTTGATATTTGTGCGACCAAAACTCAAGGAAATATTCCAGTTCAAAGTTTTAAGGGACCATACAGAAGATGAGATTGGAACTTATCGCCCTTTCAGATTAATGACACGTTGTTGAAGTAAAAAAATCAAAGTATGTATATTTTTCATTGCTATTCAAATATAAATGCAAATGTTATGCCGTGATACACAAACACACATTACAAAACCTCGAACAATTTGAAAATTCACTCTATGCACACATACAATTTTAAACACGTGTTAACCGATACATTTCCCCCCAAAAGATGCTATTGACTGCGAGTGAAATGTGATGTAAGTCACAAAACCCTGCGTTTCATATCTCGGTGAATATTGGTCGTACTAACTTCAAATTTTTTGTGTTGGAATTCTTTTTCAATGGAGATTATTTCTCCAAATATAAGTTAGGGGGCCTGGCTCCCGTATAAAAAGTTAAATTTCGTTTTCTTTTTTTTTGACTTTTTTTAAATTTTTACTTCAAAATTTCAATATCTTAACTCTGCATCTGATTTTGAACATTTTTGCAATTGGAAGTATACATCTAGGACTAACGGTTGTGAAAATTAAAGTCTTGCAGGTAAAATGATGCCTTGTTATATATATATATATATATATATATATATATATATATATATATATATATATATATATATATATATATATATATATATATATATGTTCTCCTTTTGTAAAGTATATTTCTATACTGAGCAAATGTTATCCGTTTCGTTTTGACCAATTTTCTTTCTATCCCGTTTCTTTGGGAAGAGTTTTCTTGCAGCTGGCAGAAGTACCGAGAGAAAATCATATTTTCTGAAGAGTGCTATTCAAGCAAAACATGGCCATCCTACGGAAGGATTATAATCTGTATCTCGAGTGCTTGATTCAATAAAGACTAGATCAACCGCATGTAAATGCAATTTGGTCAATACTGCTTTTTTAAGGATAGGAATGTTTTGGCAGAGACATTGATTCGGAATAGAAATCTTAGTACCAGTAGATTCTGTCTTTATTAGTTCAATCAAGATTAATGTAGTTTCATAAGTGCAAAGATACCTCCGTTCTTCATTAGCTGAATTGGATATTTAGACATCAAAAGTTTATCTTTGGATCTTAATGCAAAAATGGCACTAATCACATTCGAGGTAAGGAATTTTTTAACCAATTTTAATAATTAGGGTAACGGCACCAGTCACAGACATGCTTAAGACATTGCTCGCAGATTAACTTAATTTTTTGAGCCTTTTAATGTATTCAGACTGTTTAAACTATTTTCTCTTGTGCAACAACATCTCATCCAACGTTTTATTGCTTCTGGATCCTCCGAATTAGTTAATTCTTTTTTATTTGCTCAATTTTGAAAAAAAGTCCTACCCCCAGTAGCAGACAACGAGAAATCCGATGATTCCCAGCAACAGACAGGATGAGGAAAGGATGAATAATAGATAAAATTCCCTTTTTATCTTCAAAATGTGGAAAAGTTCTTTATTTTTAGAACTAAAGCCTTATTAACATGAAACACCAGCTGACCTAGAGGAGGCTGTTCATAATCTTTCACTACTGCCTTGTGGCAGTAGACTCCAACCAACTGGCTCATGAAATTCATTCTGATAACACTAGATGTCTGCACCATATTCATGGGCCATAGCAACATCAGTTTTACCCTCCTAAAATGCTTTTTATTTAAATCCAAACTTATGACTGTCTGTTACTGGATCCTTATCTGTTGCTGATGACCTTACTCTACCACCAACTAAACATATTTTTAAAGTTGTTTTTGCATTAAACTGTGTGTAATCAAGTATCATATATTTGTACTTAAAAAACATACTGGGTCACCCATATCGAAGTAAGAAGGTGTGGTACAAGGCATCAGTGACTGCATGCGCAGCGAAAGGAGCAGAAGGTGTTGCGATCTCATAGCGAATAGCGTTGTCAATTTGGACCAGCAAGTTGGTGTTACCATCGTCGAATTGTGGCAAGCAGATTATGAGATCCACTGATACAACTTACCGAGGTGGTTGGTCTCGGTTTTTCATCACTTCTATTTCATTTCTGTTGAAATATGATTTTTATATTTGTGAGCTTGGAACGGTGTAAAACGTTTGAAGAAGTTAAATATTTTAAGGTTCCACCATAGAATTTCTGTACATAACATTCTTTTTGAAATACCAGAAAAAAGGACGATTTTATAAAATACAGTAACCCCTTGTTATATCAAGCTAGTCGGGAGACAACAAAAGAAGCGCGATATATCCGAAAACGCGATATAACCGAGGTCATAAAAAGCTACGATTTAATTAAAGTAAAAATTAATTACTCTCCACAAAAAGCCTTTATAAAAATATTAGTTTACTATCATATTAGGACGACTTTCTTAAAAAAATAAAAAGAAAATAGTCTACCAATTTTCCTTTCAAAAAAATTTATGAATATTTTTATTGTTTTCTTGTGGAATATATGAATCACAAGTTACAGCTTAAACTGCTAGTAACCTAAGTATATAGAAAATATGCTAGTTTTGTTCATTGCTTAAACAAAGAAGAAAATATTTTTTCTGAGAAATATTTTGAAAAAAATTTACTGTGTGGTCAAATGTAAAGCAACATTTATTTACTTTTTTTAAAATGATTTTTTGGGAAACAAAGGAATAGTGCGATATATCCGAATCAGCGATATAATGAGGCGCGATGTAACGAGGGGTTACTGTACGTAATAAAACACATGGCATAACATTCCGAAAATTATTTTGTATAAACTTAATTTAAGTTATTTTTTACCACATAACTGGTCTGCCGACAGAAGTTGCGTGAAAAGTCGAAAATATTTTAAGCAGCTTAAATTTAAATCGCATATTATTTAAGCATTGATTTTAGACAAAAAGAGAGCACTTTAAAACTTATTTTTTTATTGTTCGAAGAAAGAAAATTAGCAAGTGGTAAACAGCTTATAATTTTTAAAGAACTACGAGCTGCTTAACTATTATTGTCTTAGTAACTAAGCATACTATTAGAGTAAAGATTCAATAAAATTAATACTCTAGGGTAGTAGTTTACTGATTTTTATATCGTGTTTTGTGGAAATTATTATTCTAATGCCTACAGTCACTTCTCATGTCTTTTGTTGGTTATTATTTTACCCTTCCTTGAAAAACTGTGCTGACATATTTCAACCTTGTTTTTGGAACAATTAAAAGCAATATATGCGCATACATTATGCTTTTATTTGCCCCACACTTTTTGAACGAATTTTATCTTCGGCCGCTATTTTTTTCTTTTGTTTTTGAGGTACCCAACTACAAAAAATTTCAATGATAGTTTTAGTTCGTTAGTATTAAAGCTACTTATAAAAATTGAAAAAAAAAAATAAATCATTGTAATAAAGTGGCGTAAAATGAATAACACAATGTAAATAAAACACAAATTGTCATCGGCAGAAAACCATCCATGCTGTAACATAGCTGAATTCTGCATCATATTCTCCAGATGCTTTGCGGAATTCAGAGATTGCCGCAGAACACATGGAACAACTGCGAGAACATGGCGCGAAAGTCAACTGTGTTAAGGCCAACGCTTATGACTTTTACGACTTCGAGGTAAATAATGAAAATAAAGGGAAAAGTCGCTCTTTTTCGGATGGCCGTGTAGATTTATCTATAGATTAATTTAGTTAAAGAGAAGGAAAATAGTTCTTCATAGATCTTGTTGAAGAACTATATTCGGAGTATTAATTAACGAACTATAACATTGGGGAGAAATTTACAACACTATCTCTGTTGAGGTCGATTTTTGAGCTGTTTTAGAGTAAAGTAGGCATGCCTATTTCAAAACTGTAGTTAGCTTTTCTCTTCCACGTTAGGTTTTTTTTAACAACTTATATAAATGTGACCTCTTTCCACGGGAGAGCGTGTATCACATGACGCTAAAATGCTCTCCTATTGGCTGAAACTAAGCCTTTTAAATATAAATAAATTTTAAAATATTATTGTTAATAATAATTGTTAAAAATTTAATTTTCAAAATGATTAATACACTTTCATTTGTGATTAACTTTAGTTCAATTTTTTATCAAAAAAAAAAAAAAAAAAAAAATAAAAAAAAATAAATAAATAAAAAAAAATAAATAAAAAAAATAAATAAAAAAAATAAATAAGAAAATAAATAAATGTAAATGAAGAATGTGTAATAATACAGTGTTCAAAGTAGTTTTTTTTAAACTTCTTTTTATTGTGAATGCTCAGTTTAATGATGTTGCTTACCTAAAAAAATATATATTTGTGAATCCTATACATTTTTTAAATTTTTCATCTGAATTAAAGAGACGATTACATATTGTTATACTAGAACATTCATAACACGGAAGATAAGTTGAAAGACAAAGAGTGAAAAAAAAAGGAAAAAAGAAAAAGAGAGATAAAAACAATTCCCAGTGTTGCTTTTAACCTTCCTACTTCTTGAATTACCTTATCATTCTATCTATAATTTTCTTTATGTATTTCAGAGAATCTCTTTCTCATATGAGTCCTATATCACCCTTTTATGAAAACATCTGCTTCAAAAGTTTCATAAGAATCTTAACTTTACTTTTCATCTCGAGTCAGCAAACGGGACATTGAAAAGAGGTTTTCTTTTTGTCAAATCCAGCATATTGTCTTCTAAAACCGGAGACTGGGAATGAACACCTCACCTGGACAGCGCCGCATCCAGGAACGGTTGCTATGACAACCTGTGGACGCCGTAAGTTGCGTTCAGGAAGCTTGAGAGCAACAGGATCGCAGCTCCATCCTCTCTCTCCCAGACAGCCCAGGATGAGGCGTGGGAGGTATCGCTTGGAGTCAGCGCACTTCCACACCATTCGTTGGGATGTTCGACAACCCCCAGCAGCGGGACAACTGATATCTGCGTCTTATACAAAGAGTTATGGTCCCAGTTAGTGCTCTTTGTTTTTCAAGTTTCTAATAAGTTAAAAAATCACGAGGGAGTGTTTTTTTTTTCTTTCTTTCTTCATTATGTTGTTGTGTTGGTACTTAACAAAAGTTTTCTGTGGCTCCAAGAAAGTTGGAATAGGAGCCTGGAAATTGTGATTGGCTAATTTTGGTTTTTGTATTCATTTTGAAACATCGTAGGAATAGTTTGATTTGGTTCTCTGTACAGGATAACTCAGAAGATGTCGACTATGTGTAAATATCATTATAAAATATTTTTTTGAAATTGTGCCCATATAAAGTTTTATCTAGTTGTTGTATTAAAATTTTGAGTTACAGGTAAGAAAACATATTTCTTTGATTTAAATATGTTTCTTAAATAGAAATGAGTAGAAAAAATGGAAAGTATTTAGGTTACAATATTCTTTTCGTATATATTTCTGATATTTTTCATGCTTCAAAAAAGAACAGAACCATTTTGAAATTCTCATTTTCTAAAAAAGGATAACAGCAATTTAAAAAGTAATTACAAATCTGATTACATTCCATGTAAAAGAGCTGTTTTGAGAAATATTTGAAAATATTAAATATGGTTATAATTGTCTTTTGCATAGTAGCCTAGTTGTCCAAGAAAAATTATAAAGGCTGAAATTTATAAGAAGTGTGAAATAATCTTAACTTCAGATTATGAAATGTCTATGAGCTTGAATTAAGAAAAAGATATATTTTAAAACTTGAAATAATAATTTTAATATAAGCTATTGGAATTCTAATTTTAGATGTTTATTGATCAGTACTTTGCATTTTTCAAAGTGAAATGTAAAAATTGTTGCTAATAATATTTATATATAGTTTATATGAATAAATATTTCAATGAAGAACAATTTACATATTTTAGGATATAACTTCAAATTCAACTAGAAACATTTCGTGTTGCCTTTTTGTATCTAGAAAGACAAAAAAAAAAAAAAAAAAAAAACTGCAATGTGAAGATTTATAAGTGCAAAAATAAATGCTTTATGGGATCAAATCAACGTCCAAAATAATGAAAGAATTATAAGTAAATGTGTTGTCTTTTTTAGATCAGTGTGAAGAAGTTTAAGAAAAGAATTACCACATAAAGTAAAATAAAGAGATTTTTACGTTGAATATTATACTGTCTTTTCAGTGACTCAAGTCGTAGGATAATAAATTGATAACGGATAATGTTGTGATGTTAAACATGCTGCAGAAACTACAGAAGGAAGTACAACTTCATGAGGCCCAAGAGTTTATGTTGTAAATAATGGTACCGGTACAAAAAAATCCAACAATTAGTGCTATTTTTCATTTAGCCAATAAAGTGAAGTAAGAAAGAAATTGGCAGTAAAAAACGATTTTTGTTTATAGCTTTCGGTTGTGCTACAAATTCTTCATTTAATATGCTCAAAGTAAGAAATTAAATTCACAGATTGGTTTTTAAAACTAAGAGAAATAACCTTAGTGTTTAGAGATTTCCCCACTCGCCTCATATTTAATAGTAAATGTAGGTATGACAGAATGACAGAAAAATCAATGTTTTATAGTAATCAGATTAACAAAAATCTAAAATTTATCGACAATGAGTGTTAAATCATAGCAGTTTAGGAAGTCAGTGAAAAAAAATCAAAAGATCCGAGCAAAGCATCGGAAGTTGAAGCTCCGTATTGAATTTTGTATTACAACTGTTCAGCGAATAAAATAATAAATTTGTGCATGAAAGAAGCTTTTTATACTCAAATTAAAAATTACAAAACCAGACACGTTGTGGAAATTAAAGTTCAGTGTTGAGTGTTGTGTCATTCCCAGTTAATGTGAGTAATCAAGTGGTGATATTTTTATGTCTTAGTGATTCTTCATCGCGATTTCAGTGTGTATTTCCATGGGAGTCATGCCTAGTTGGAGAGACAGTATCGTCAGCCACAAAAAACGTTCCACCAAACATAAAAAGCTCGTCGAGGTCACAGAGCACAAGGACAATCCTGAGCGTACATCCTTATGACCATTGGGTCACGGGCGCCCGGCTACTATGAAGCTCAGCGTGGCCACTTACCGGGCCGGAACCGAGCGACTTAACAACCTCTTATTCCGCCAGCCAGCAAGATTCCAAGTTGAACCGATCAACAAGACCTTGGTGGATATACATCAGGAGGGAGAATCAGCCGTGTTGCCCAAAAGAAGAAGCAGTCTGGATTTTAGCTTGTTTGGAAGTAGGGATGGGGAACCACCAAAAACCCCGCGGAGTGCTACCACACTTGGTTTCTCACAGGTAAGTGGACCAAACTCCATTTTCTTTTCACTTGTTGTTTCTATTTTTACGACCCAATACTACCTCTATTGCTTCTCTATATTTGATGGCTACTGAATTGGAGATATAAATCAAGCTTATGCAATTGTTGAAAACCTTCATTGTACCAGCAGAGCTAAATGAAATCCATTTTGTTGTAGGCTAATGACTACTTAACAAGCGATGATCAAGAATAATCTTGTTTGGAGAGTACCAAAAGTCAAGAATATAATCTGGAGAAGCGTAGCTAGTACAACACTTGGTGTAGGGTGGAAAGTTCTTGTTAGTGTTGGAATGAGGAAGAATCAAAGGTGACCGCTGATTAGTTAACTAATTACTGTTTGCTCTTGCCTGCTACATTGAAGAGACAGTGCACCACTAGTGCTTATTCCCTAACACCGCTTGAGCAAGGGATGGGGTGGTCCAAGCGAAACTATCAGTCGTTTTTTCCCCTAGTAACTAATTCCTAAGAAGTCAGTGAATCGAGGATGTGTAATGACTATTAGCTCTTTATTTGGACAACGACCTTGCCCTCTCCACCAGTAAATATGTAGCGCTACATAATTCTACTACGCTTGGTTATACATTTCTGTTGCTGTTGTACAGTCTGTCCATGGTTGCTATAGAATTGACTAACGTTCAGTTAGGACGAGTCTATCTGAATCAGGAGGACAGATAAAAAATTGATGCTAGTGGTATCAATTAAAAATAATCTAAGACAGATTAATCTGAATGTTTATAATGATAAGATTTTACATTGAGTCAAAAAATTAGAATATTCAAATTAAGTGGGAAGGGAGGGGGGCATTTTCAAAAGAAACAATATCAGTACTTTGATGCGGCATTTTTTTCTAAATTCAATCCTTTAATCGTTTCACACACGGAGTCTACCACCTATTTACATTCATATCTTCTGACAATGTTTCCATACCCTCTTTAATGCGGCAACGAGGTCTATTTTGTTGACGGGCATTCGGTCTTGAACCGCTTTCTTTAGATTTGACGGTACCACAAATTCTTGATCGTATTGAGATCGGTAGAGTTTCTTGACCAGTTTAATACAGAAATTCCTTTTTCTGTTTAAAATCTACGAGTAGATTTAGAGAACTGACACGGAGTAGAATGTTGCTGAAAGATAAAATGTGTCACTGAATGTGTTGCTGCTGTGCTTCAGATGAAGTATCATGCAGTATTATTGATGAACAACGGAAGTCACACATTGTTTATTTTTAAGATGCATACAATCGCCCAATTCCAGCAGTCCACATGCACCTACACACCATAAAGGATATCTCAAATTGGAGAAAACGTTTTACACAAGATTTCTCATACGCTTTACTTTTTAAACTCCAAACCCGAATACCCTTTTTATTTATGGATATTAAAAAAAAAACAAAAAAAAAAAATAATTTGAACTTTGACATCTGGAATTCAAATTATGTTTTTCGCAATCACGAGTGTATGTGTGTATGTAGGTGTGTGTGCTTGTGTGTGTGTGGGGGGATGTGTATGTGTGTGCTGGCATGTGTGTTTGTGTGGGTAGTTGTGTGTATATGTGTTTGTGTGTGTGGGCGGTATGTGTATGTGTGTGTTGGCATGTGTGTTTGTGTCTGTTAGCAGGCATGAGTGTTTGGGTAATTGTGTGTATATGTTGGTGTTTGTGTGTATGTATGTGTAGGTGTCTGTATGTATGCGTGTGTTTGTGTGTGTGTATGTGGTGGTACCCATCGAGACTCCCCGCCCTGCTCCACCCGAAGGCTTTTCAGGGAAATGTATGTGGTGGTGTGTGTGTGGGTGTTATGAGTGTGTATGTGGTGGTGTGTGGGTGGGTGTTATGTGTGTGTATGTGGTGGTGTGTTGGTGTGTGTGTGGGAGTATGTGTGTGTGTGTGTGTTGTAGGTGCGTGTATGTATGCGTGTAAGTGCAGGATATTGACTCAACCTGGAGACGGTTTTCGCTAGAGGAGCAGCATCGTGAGGCCAGTCGGCGATGGTGCTGAGCAGAGGAAGGCGGGGTTGAAATAAAATCATAGGAACATCAAAACAGTCAAATGAGAACAATAAGCAATCGTGATTGTTCAAAAGAAAAAAAAAATATCACTGAATGTATTGCTTTTCCAACCTTGTTGCCACTGTATGAGCTTCTCTTTGCTCCAGGAGAGTCAAGCATGTTTCTGCTTTATCTTAATCTTTGGTCTTACTTCGTAGATCCGCAATTGCAACAGCAGTTTATGCAATCACCCAAGTGTAGTTGGCGTGAACAGTATGCCCTTGTCTATAGGGCATTTTTCGAAAGTTAAAATTTCATTGATCCCTCCCTCCTATTTTGTTTTAATGAACAAAAGAACAGCCTGTGGAAGAATTTCTGGGGGTGCATCAAATGCCTTAAAGTGCAGTCAGTCCTAGAAATCTAGTAAAATTTTCTTTAAAAATTGCATTTTTCTTTAACATCGCAAACATTTCTAGAGAATAAATGCATTTGATGAGGATTAATAATTTCTATAGAATCAAGACATAGTAGAATAAACCAATGTAGAACATTATTTTTTCACAAGTGAGGATTTAGTATCAGTAGGGCAGTTTTTATGGTCTTCACCAACGATGTGTGAAACATGTTTTTCCTCACTTTAATCTTTTGTGAGAATATTCTTGTGTTTCTGAATTAGTTTTACACCTATTTCTGCAATATCATTCACAAAAATTGTTTTGTCAAGTTTTTCCATTCCTCTTATAATATCCAAACTCATCCTTCCAAGTTGAAGCCTTTGTTAAGGAACTCTGAATTGATAGGAAATCGGGTAAAGAAATATTTTGTAACAGGTTTAACAAAATATTTCAACTCGTTTTTTACAAACAAACAAAAATTATATTGATGAGGAAGATATCTCATTCGCAGGTTTTTTCTTCTTCCTGATCTTTACCTTTATCAGAGTCTAGCATAATTTGAGTCATAATTCTCTTAACCGTGGTTGGAATAATATCATCTAATAAGGAAAGAGCCATAGTTTCATGAGCCAAATTTAAGATATGGTTTGAAAATTTTTTGAGAGTCACTTTACTGATTTCTGGATCAATATCATGATAATTGATCAGATGACGCATGAATACAAAATCGGGATAGGGAGCTTTAACAGCTTCCGGGGAGAGAAATCAAGGCTCGAACGTAGATTCGAGCACAAGAAAAATACATAATGTTCTTAAGGAGTTCCTCTCCTTTTTAGATAACTGAAACTGACCCTAAAGTATAGTTAAATATTGAGTAAATAAAGAGCCTTTGATATCCACCTAGCATGACTTCACAGTTCCTGGCTTACGTAATGATATCCCATTCTTTAGAATCCCGGTAAGAGTATTCTATTAGCTAATTCTAACAAATCTCGATGATCATCACGCTGTTCTTTCTGATTAAAAAGGTGTTATTCAAGAAATCCGAGCATGGTTGAGAATACATCAACAAGTACTTCCATCGTTACCAAATATATATCTTTTTTGTTGAATTTTGTCCTGATACTATGCCACTGTCGTCAAAACCATGTTGCTTGGGTTGTTTGAAGCTAGAAGCTAAATCATAAGCTGTTGATGAGACATATTGTTATTCTATTTCTTCATAAGTTCTTTTCTTTCGAACAACTCCTTTTTTCTCCTCTTTTTGTGTTAGTTTTTTTTGTCAGCAACAACCATGGATCTCGGGCGTCCCTTTTCGCACTGAAGAATTCAGAATTTCCTATCCTTTTCCTTTTTGATTTCTTTCAAAGCATTTGCACGCGCAATGTCAGGTAATGATCCATCTTTTCAGGTCTCTCCCCTCTAAAAGATCCTTTCTCCTCTTTTTTTAACCTGAAATTATTGGAAAAAAAAAAAACTAATTGTTTCAAGCATCATAGAGTTAGGCTAATTTATCAATTCAGTGTCCGTTCTTCTAGTAGGTGTTTTTTTTTGCCTGAAAACAGAGATTCTTGATGCAATAATACTGCACTTCTTGCTTTTTTGTCATATTTACAATTTTAGACTGTAAAAAAGAAAGAAAAAAAACCGCTTAAAACTTGCCTACTTGATAGTATTTTCAGTCCAACAATTTGATTGAAAATGTAATCAAGAAGATGGATAGAAAAATATCAGCTACCGGTAGACATTGGTGCTATGTTACAAGCCTAGCTTGATCGTCACAATAGTCAGGCAAAAGTTACCAACAGCACAAACCACTCTTAAGTGAAAATTAGTGATAAAAGACAACGCTGTATTTGGTTAGAAAATAAGTAAACGACATTTTGTAAAAATAGTTTCCGCACAAGGTGAAAATTAATGATGAAAGATAATGTTATACTTAGTTCGAAACTAAATAACCGATACACCTTTCCAAAAAAAAAAAAAAAAAAAAAATACAAATTAAGTTTATCTAATTACATGAAAAAAATATATGGATTTATTTTGTAATATAAATATTACAAATCCTTTCATAAGCCTTTCGTAAGTTTTTCTGATTTACTCTACAAAAGTAAATACCATGTTATAGAAAACAATGCATGCTAACAATGTTAATAAAATTCAAACTAAATTATATTTCTTATTAATTTTAAGTACACTCATGAATTTAGACGAGACTTTTTGCCGAGACATTTTGACGAGATTTTTTGCCAAGACGACGCGAGCGTCTGGCAAACACGCTCTAGACTCTCTAGACTTGAATTTTTTTTTTAAAACTAGGCTAGATTTTTTTTTAACTTGAAAAAAAAGGAAAAAATGTCTTTTCGGTGAAAATTCTATAATTTCATGCTATTTGAGGCACCCTTAAAACTTTTCCGATTGAGCTAATATTTTGCACACATCATTTTTTTGTCCATTGAAGCAAAATAAGGGAGGGGGGAGAGCTAAAGTTTTACAAAGTTGAAAAATAAGGGCCACCCTAGTGAACACGATAACTGAAGATTATTTCCAACACTTATGAACGTAAGAAGCATTTTTCTACTATTATTTTGGACGATTCACTTCTATTTTTGTTCATCTCAGCTAGTAGTTACAATTTGTTTCCTCATTTACTTCAGTTACTTTTTAGTTGGTCAGTCCTTCTATATTCCTCTAAAATCTTACATACCGTATATTGCAAAACGTTTCATTTTAATTAAGTTGGATTGTTTTTTTCTAACTTTAAACAGTGATACAATATGTTACTTCGTTTTCAATCTATTTATCAGTTTGACAATTTTAAACAATAAAAGGTTTTAAAAGGGCGTAAATTATCCGGGCGCCGAGCTTCATACTTGTGACAAACTATCTGTAAACAAGTATTCAAATACATGAAATACACCGCCAGCTCAGTCATTTCCAGCCGAGGACTGCAGTTTCGTGCTTATTAGCACTCATCAGCCGGCATAGGAAAGTGACTGAGCTGGAGATGGAAAACCTTTTATGGAAGCCAAGAGGGCCAAACAAAGTGGTAGCTAATGTTTGTTGTATTTCTGCTTTAGCCCTGGCAAAAGGGCGGTAATTTACTGAAGTATTCAAATATTTTCGCTACTTTTTAAAATTTACATTGAATAAATAGATTATTCTAATTTTTTGACCCGTATAAAAATTCAATATAATTTTCCAATGTGTTAATGATTCATAAGTTGTTAAAATAATCTCTGCAAAGTTGTTTAAATTGATTTACCCATTCATGAATAACATGTTTTATTATTTTCAATTTGTATGCGTTTATTTTTCCCGACTCAGCGACAAGTTTCGTTCAAACAGTTCAGATATTCTATTATTTTGAATTTGGGTCGTAGGACGGTGACTCACCCTAATATTTATATTTGAAACTAGAAAAACAGGGGGGGGGGAGGGGATTTTGTGTCGACGAAGCGGGAAGACACCAAAACTTCGAGATACATTTTAATAAAAGCATTGTTCAACAATGACCATGATCAACAATGAACTTTCAGTTAAAGGCGCCCCTACATTTTAGCATGAAATTTGTTAAAAGCAATTCTAGTTCACATTTTAACTACCTTGGAACAATGGGAAAAATTTATCTGACGCATAAAAATCAATCTTTTTTACGGATTTTTTATTCTAATTTGTTCGAGTATTTTTTCGTCCTTATATTAGAGGATTTATGCAAAATGTTGATTAAAACTGGAACTAACTACCAATAAATGGATAATTAATTAATTTGGTTGAATAATGTTGCATTTTTATCTGGTTTTAGTTCGCGATTTCAATAGTATTCGATCGCAGGAAGTGTGTGGAAATTGAGTTGCACAATTTGAACAAGATGCATAAATACATACATAAATGAATGTAGGAAAAGTGAACTAATAGCAGGAACTCAAACTTATAAACTTATTATTCACTTTTATGTTATTAAAATACAAACCTTTAGAAAATAATTAGAGGTATTTTATGAACAGTTAATATTATATCCGTCTCTATTAATGTGCTAGTAGTGTTTAACGCATGAGAAATTTCGAATCACATGTTTTGTCTATAAAATATTTATTTATATTAGCTTTTACTAGTAAAACGCCCCTAAGAATTCCACTCTTTGTAAATATTAAAATTTTGCCAAGATTTCGGTGCTTTGATAGCAACCAGGAATTATTTACTGAACCACTTTCAGAGCTTCAAGGAACCTAAGAGTTCTGTAGAACCCATGTGAAAGTACCTCTGATGTAAACAACAGGTAAAGACTTTTCATTGCTAAGAATTTAGATTTTTTTAATATTTAACATACGTTTCATAATTCATTTTCACCTTTAACTATAAAAACCAAACGCAATCTTTGGCTCTAGAAAATTTTTTTTGATTTGCTCGTGAAAAAAACCTGAAGTTCAAAAAGGCTCTGACTTAAAGGAGAAACAAATAACATATCAAATTATTTTTTTAAAAAATGTAATATTGAATGGTTTGAGAAACTATTAGAGGAAAAAAAAAGCCAAATAGTATGTGAATTTTAGGAAAGTGATTAACTGATTTTTATGAATATAAACCCATAAAACTTAATGCACATTAGTCCTTCAAATTGAAGCAAATCTAAAGCTTTTAAAACAAAATACAGTCACGAATGCCAATGTCAAATCACATCTTGTATTTTCCTTTTGAGTTCTACCGTGTTTAAAAAAAGAGTTACGTCAATATAAAAGAGTCACAGGACTCTTTTTCCTGAGATTTTGATGGTCAAGGTATTTGTTAAATAACATCACTTTCTAGGAATTCTACAAATACGTTTACTCGAAGTAAACGGTCTCGTAAAAATGTCCATGCATTAAAAAAAAAAGTCCCTTCAGCGTCTCGGAAAAGTCTTATATTAGCTTCTATGACCTCACCGTTTTGACCCAAGTCGTTATAGTGCATAATGCAAGGAGGAAAATATCAGATTTGTCAAGCTTGCTTATTTAAAAGCAATAGAAATAGAAGTTATGCTATATCTTGATTTATCTGTTAAGGTAACTGTGGTTTACTGTTGTTAAACCCAGTTCTGATTATTTTAAACAGATTGAAGCAATCTCTGCTTTCACCATAGACATTCAAAAATTATCTGTTATAGTATTCTGTTTTTAAAAATCTCTTTTTCTAGATATAAATTCTTTTGATGCAACAGTTGTATTTCTTCTTTTGGTGTTTCACATTTATACCGACAGCAAAACATTGAATAGTCGATTCTGTACCTCAGTCCCAGAATGACGTAAGTCACATTATGATAATTTTACAGGAGAGGGAGAAACGCTATTATAACCCTGATAAAAAGAAATGAAAAGGATTTTTTAAAAGAATGAGGTCGTTTCCAAAATTTTAAAAGTATTTTTTTCTGAAAGAGTATGCTTAAAAAAATGAGATCTGACCATTTTTTATAATAATTTGACAAAGTTTAATATTTAAAAAAAAATACTTTAATATTTGGGCTTTTATTGTTTGCGCTCCTGCCGATGACATCACAAATGATGAAATACCACTTATTGTTGCCATTAACAGAGCATAAAATTTATTTCGCTATGGTTGATAGCAAGCGTAGAGCGCAATATTTGATTCGCTTCTTGATTATCATAACGTTGAAACATGGTAGAAAGATGCGACAAAGTGCATCATTTGTGACGTCATCAAGACCACGCCTTGCTTAAAAAATCGGACATTTTGAAAAATTAATTAAAAGTAACTGTTGGGAAAATGAAAGTATTTTCTGGGAGTTATTTTTTTTTGTTTATTCTATAAATTTCAGGGACTAAAAATAGTACTTTTGACTGAAGGAAACAACCCCATTACGTTCATATGGCTCGATGCGGAATTAGCTTCTGTATACAACGCACTAATAAACAGAAAATCGCAATTTTTGGACTTAGTCAGTCTGGCTCTGATGAACAGAATTTGCCACGCTGAAAATAAGATAAAAATATGGCACAGCAGTTTCAGTAATGGATGCAGGTCCAGATTTAAGCTGTCAAGCAGTGTACTACCAGTTACAGTGAACAGTTTTTGTCATTGATCTTGAGAAGCAGTTTGTATAACTTTAAAACCTTATTGTCTAAATCTTTTTACACCATTTCAAGAGATTTAAAATAATTTCGGTGGAAGGACAACCTATTTGTATTATAATGTTCACGTACATCATTATACTTTTATCAAAGTATCCAATATTCACTTAATCTGCTGAATGCCCTTTGCTTCGGACATTTATTTTCAATATGAAACTGTTTTGAGAAAAAAAAGGATGATAGTTGTTTTTCTCTTTTTTTTGTGAGGCTTAAAAATTGATTACAGATTTTGCCGTTTTTGTAAGGTTTAAGTGATTGTGTGAAGTGAAGAAGCAAAAAAACCAAATTTTTAAAAAACTTTTTTTTTTCTATTTTTGCAAAGCCAAATACTTGCTTTATCAGAAAATTTGAACTTTATTCTAATTTTTAAGTATTTTTCTGATTTGATTCGTGTATTTAAAAAAAAAAGTCCAACGGAGGGTAAAATTAATTTAAATGACAAATCGCGCCTGCTTTTGAGTAGGTAATATTTTTTCAAATTTGTGAACAATTTTACGTGGAAAGCGTGCATCGTATATCACACTTCCAATAAATTTTTTATAATCTAAACATTTTTTAGATAGAAAATTTATAATAATTTTACTTTTATTTTGGTTAAACCAGTAATTTTCAGTGCAAATCTTGTAGCAGCGATGCAGTAAGTTTTACCAATTTTCTTCCTCAATTAAAATAAAATGAACAAATTACTAATCCCTCTTGTAATATTAACAGTAATATAGTTTTTCCGGAGTATAATGCAATTTTTGTTTCATATTAAGCATCGATTTTCATTCAAATTAGTTGTAGTATAGATCTGAACAGCCCTCCCTAAACTATAATGACTTAAAGTATGACTCTTACATTAAACTGCAATTTGAATTACAGAAATTGCATTGAAATATTTTCCCAAAATGATCCTTTTAAAACGTGTTTGAAATATACGAGTTAAAATAGATTCAACTTCTTGCATTACTAGTTCGAATACAACTGCGTAGTTAGAGCTGATTTGAGAACAAGAACTCATCAAAGGTAATATTGATAATGATATTATATAATTAGTTTAATTAGTACTTACAACCGCTGCCATTTACTTGAACCATGAAATGTTTCCGATAATTGGAATGTGCAACTTTTTTTATTTGAGTACTTTGAGATAATACTTGATGATAACAGTAATAGTTCTAGTTTATAAGTAATTGTTAGTTAATTTTTGCATCGATTTAAGCTAATCTTCGTCGAAACACTGCAGAAAAGATATCCTACTGGGAATTAGATGCAGTAATTAATTCATATAAAGGATTATAATCTCGTTCTAAACACCAATTTAGCGCCATTCCATTAAAAAGTTGCCAAGTTGTCCCGCACTTGACAGTTCATATATTTCACTAAAAATTAATAATTTTAAAGAGTAATAAACAAAATATTTTGCTCAACAAATAACACATACACTTTTAATTTTTTAAGCAATTAAACTTTTAAATTTAAGAATAAAATGTCGGTTATTTCGTGGAATAGACCTTTATTTTTTATTCTAACCTAAATATTTTTTTGTTGACATGTCTTTGAATAAACCTAATAATGAAAAAAAAAAAACATTATGCGTTTATTTGCTGCACTTATACAGATATAAGTTTTAAAGATCACGATAAATATATTTGAGGCAGTATAAAACAGTAAAATTACGAGTAAACTACTAAACTTTTGTAGGCACTATTGTACACAATTTGGGTTTATTACGCTCAAAAATTGAATACTTAAAGCTTAATCTTAGATTTCTGAACTAATTTATGTTTATTTTTAAATCTTTGTAGCGAATTTAATTTTATTATTAGAAAGTTTTCCTCTTATATGGGGGGGGGGGGGGCGGTTGGGGGGGGGATCAGAAACTGAAACAACTTTTCTGATCGGGATGTTCTAGCTGTAGAAAATAATTTTAGTATGTTTTGAGTATGTTATGCAAATATGCTGCTCAAAAAATTGATTGTTGGTTACATCCTCATATATATAATAGCGAATTTACTGATCGAGTAACGCTGACGTCATCTGCGATGACACGACATGATAATTTGACTATATTTTTTGGTAATGTTTGACATGCAGGGAAACGCTTTATTTTGACGAGGCTGAACTGGATCCGTTAACTCAACTGTTTTACTGGTCAACAATGAACGCTATCTACTGGAGTGTAGGGTTAATCCACTGGAGTAGGGATAAAATTTCAGCTATCAAAATATCATCAAACATGCAATTGCTTCGTCCAAATAAAGAAGCAATTTTCAACCGTCATACCTTGAAGGACAATTTTCTAGTTAATAATAATGGTTGTCAGGGGAAAGCGTTTAGAAGAACAGGAAGAAAGATTAGCTGTGTGTACTCATGCACTGGGTAAGAAATCATACTTTCAAAAGTCCTATTTTTCTTCTATGAAGTTTTGATATTTTTTTAATTATAACTGCAAAACTTTGATCGATGAGGAATGCAGTGTAACGCTCGATACGGTTCGAAAGATGAACAGAGCAGTTCATCATGCTTGTTACCAATACTACAGGAGTGAACTTCGAGAGAATAATTGTGAAAACCTTAAAGTAAGAACAATAAAATAAAAACATAATATTGCTGTTTAAGTGTAAATATTTTGCAACTTAATTACTATTAACTATTAATTATTAGTTAAATTTGGTAGAAATGCTTTTTTAAGTAGTGAAATACCTCTACTCTAAGTTAGTATGAGGTTCAATGAAGATCTTCGCTAAATTTTGGCTGACAGTAGATTTGTTAGCTCATTTCTGTGGTCAAATTAACCAATATAAGTTGCTAAATTTGAACCCAACCCCAGCTCCAGTTGGTGTGAAATGGTCGCAATATTTCTCCAGTAATTCAACTTTCATCTTTCGTGATGGAAAGTTCTCTGAAGGCACTCGGGGAGAAATGAGGGTGAAATGTGTAATGTGCCAAATTGGAGCTACTTAGAATTTTTCGGAGCTGAAAGAGCCAGTAACGTTTGCGATTTCTGTAAACATTTTTTTCTCCTGTAATAAATAAGTAATCTACCATTTTGCATAGTTTTTTCCGGGTTTTAAATAATTTTTGGTGACTTTTTTTTTGACGAGGGTCCAAATTTACATCCCATTTTTTTTCTGAGGTTCATTAAAAACCTTTTTGTAATTATCAAGTTTTTGAAATGAAATCATTGATATTAATCATTGTTTTGCCTTCTCGCATTTAGGATATTAGTTAGAGATGAATTATATTAATAAAAGACAAATATCTAGAAATTTTGGAAGGGAAAGCAACTTTAAGTTAGAAACAAAAGAGGGTACCCATGTTTACACCTTTTCCTCTTAATATCAATCAACATATTTTTTGTTTTTACTTGTCTCACTTTTAAAATGAAAAATGATCAAATAAGCTATGTGCTAAAATAAATTGAAATTGAAAATTAACATTATCAAAGCGCATTATAAAGAAACTACAGCCTATAGCTATTTCAAGTCTACAATGGAACCTCTTCATCAGTGCAAAAATGTTTAACCTACATCAAGAATTTCGAGAGAGAACACCTACCCTCACGAGCGCAACTTGTTTGATCTCTCAAGACTTTCGTGTTGTGTCTTGTGTGCTGAACATTTTTGCACTGATGAAGAGCAAAGACTGCACTGATGAAGATTATTTGTCGTCAAATAACTAATACTGTATTTTCTTGATAATTAGGGCTTTATTTAGGTTGATTTTTAATTTCAATCATGCTTCACCCATATTTTAATTCTTGTAGTGCCGTCGAACTCGCTTATAACGAACCCTGATTTAACGAGAATCCGTATTTAGAGAGGAAGTCAAAAATACTTGGTTCGTACAGCGTTAAGTGCACGGGATCATAACTCGCAAATAACGAGCAAACTCTGCTAAAAGCGAGCAATATTTTTGTGATTCGTAACATTTCTATTGGCTTTCAGCTCAGCTTATCCTTTTCTGGTAAATTTTTTGTAACATTCCAAAGTCAACCAAAGTTAGTGATAAATCGAAAATCCCGAGAACAAGCGATGACAGGACTTCTTTTTAATTTGTGGAGTTAAGAAACATATAAAAATTATTTTGTCTGTATGTGTGTATTTCTCTTAAACAGTGCCATAAGAAAGATACATTCAGACAGTTAAAGCAAAATAATTAACTTTTGAAACTGAACAGTGATGGAAAAGAAGAAAAAAAGCAACTACGATGAATTTTTATCATTTTTAACGAACTCGCATTTTACGAGCACTCGGTTATAACGATCAAATGTCTTAATCCCTTTGCACTCGTTATAAGCGAGTTCGACTGTACTGTTTCTATTGGTACAACACTGACGAGAAACTCCTAAATTATTTTAGTTGGTAAAATTGGGAGTTATTAAATTATAATAAGATTATAATTTAATATTAAATCTTATTATATTAAAATATCTAAATAATCTAATAATCTTATTCTATTAAAATATATCAATTGAAATTATAATAATTTAATATTATATTTTAAAAGATTATAATTTAATAGTGTACTCTATTAAAAGACCTTTCAAAATAAATTTTCTGTCTTGTTGAAAGTTATTCTGTCACTTACCGTAACTTTGAGACATAAGGAATCGAGAATCGAGACATAAAGAATTGAGAAAATCGTGACATAAAATAAATAACTATAGTAAGAACAGTACAGCTTTGAATCGGAAAACTAAAATTTCGAAATATTCCCAAAGACAGAGAAGACAAAGAAGTAACTTTATTCTGAAAGGAGATTGTAAGTTCATGAATGTGACCAAAGAAAAAAAATAGTTTCTAAAGCTAGCAATGATAATATTTTTTTTTATAAAAAGAGATACTCAATACCTTCATATTTTGAAATGATCGCTGACTAAACTCTATTTTCGGGAAAATTTTATTTATGAAGGAGATCGATGAAATAATTTAGCCGCTAGAACTACTTGTTGCAGCGTTGATTTTCAGAAAGTTTCGGTGTTAATCAATCTAAATAAGCAGCAATGATAAAGTTTAGTATCTGATACCAGACAATAAACGAATAACAGTTTTCATAAATAAAAAACCAAGTTTCTCCTATTAATTGCAATGATTGATTCTTAAAAGTGTTTTATTCCTGAGAACTCCAGATTACCAGAACTTCAATTAAAAACTTATTTTTAGGGAGGAAAAGTTTTCTCTTTGTTGTCCGAATTTCCTATTATCAACAATGCATTTATAAGGGAAAGTCCCTTGTTTTAGGGGTAAAATCATCGCTTTGAGAATTAACTTTAAGTTATGCAAGTGGAATTTTTTAAAGCTTTGAGTGAAACGCATGCAAATCTCAAAGCCTAGGTAGGCTTTGAGAGAAAAAAAAGTTTTGAAAAGTTTTGAATTGAAAAGTTTTTTGAAGTCACGCCGTATTTTGGTCCTACCTAGACCAATGTACCACCTGTTTCCAAATAACGGATGTGAGTTTCTTCGTCCATTTGCACTATAGTCGAGGCAAACCTAACCTGCATTGCGAAGGCAACACAGATCCTAATCACATTCGGACGACGTTCCTTGGTTAGGTTTTCCCTCAACTATAGTAATCTCCAATCTCATCAAAAACAACCCTGTTGTAAAAATTTCCCCGCCAAGAAAACCTTTTACTTTTCCGCACAAAAAAAGAAAGCCTGCATCCTAAACCCAAAAGCCCTCAGCCATAAAAAGTTATGATATCTAGTTTGCCCGCCAAGTATCTGCCAAACTATCATCCTCCCTCTTCTCCTTTTTCATCACAGCTACTTCTATTAGAACCTCCTCCCACCTTCAACTCCTCAGAAATATGGATAGATCTTTTAAATTGTTTATCTTGTTTGGCGGGAAGCTTTTCAAAGTGAAGTGGTTGCTTGGTGAGCAAAAAGCTTCCCGCCAAACAAGATAAACAATTTAAAAGATCTATCCATATTTCTGAGGAGTTGAAGGTGGGAGGAGGTTCTAATAGAAGTAGCTGTGATGAAAAAGGAGAAGAGGGAGGATGATAGTTTGGCAGATACTTGGCGGGCAAACTAGATATCATAACTTTTTATGGCTGAGGCTTTTGGGTTTAGGATGCAGGTTTTCTTTTTTTGTGCGGAAAAGTAAAAGGTTTTCTTGGCGGGGAAATTTTTACAGCAGGGTTGTTTTTGATGAGATGTCACATCTTTTTGCATTGATATTATTACTTTGTATTTTTAGAATTGAGAACATCAAGTCAAAAAATTTTCAATTGAAACAACGCTGTTTTGTGTTTTTAAGGAACAATAATGGCTAGCCTAATTTTACGTCAAGTTATTTTCTGACTATTAAGATTCTATGTTCATTTTGCGAGAATTGGGCGGTTTGAATTTTATTACAATCTTTGTATCCTCTCTCTGTTGCAAAGAAAACTTCTTGGATAATAAAATACTATATTTTAAATTATATTGCTTTCGAGTATTTTACAACTTCGCAATAAATTCTATTACAGTTTCTTTATTTGACAGATTATTAACATTTTCATGAAGGTTTCTTTAAATGTTTTACAGCTTGAGGGCTATTTTAATCTATTTTTTTACTTTTTGTTTAATTACATTTTTTTCTTAAATCGTGGATTATTTTACGTTTTATGGGATAATTTTAATTGTTTGGTGATTTATCTTTTTCTTGATAGAAGTCTTTGTCTTGTTTAATACTTAGTTTTGTTTAAAAGTTCATTTAAAAAACGAAATAACGCATGTTATCACCAAACAAAAAAAAAAAAAAACTAAGCCATTAAATATTTTAAATCTGAATGTGTCAGAAGATCTATACAACTTTAACTCGATGTCAATTTGCGGATATCCCAAATTTGCCATAGCGAATGCGCATGTTGCGCGCGGACTAAGCTCATTAAAAGTCTTGCTTAAATTAATTGCAAAAATTTTTACAGCTAACAAATTACTGCAAAGCACGGATATCCACACACGTATTTCATATATTTTCAATTCATTATGTGTTGTTTGTGAAAAATCCATTAATTTAGAAAATAAGCAAACCAATAAAAAGTGCTATTTTTCGCTTTCAATTAAAAAGTTATATTCATATGCGTACAGTTTCATATAATTTGTCACGTAAAATATTGTAATGGTTTAACACCAGTTTCGCGAAGACATTTCTAATTTCTTCCGTCCATATATATATCAAAACTGAAAAAAAGGAAGAAAATAAATTTAGTATCGGCGAAACTGGGGGGGGGGAGGACAGCATTCTAATCTTATTCATTAATTTGTTTCTCTGCTTAAGTATAAACAAACAACATAGAATCTGAAAACAGAAAGCCCAATGAGCTAAGTCTGCGCACATGCGCAGTCGATGTGGCAAATTTGTGATATCCGCGATTTAACGTCTAGTTGTAACTGTTGGATATGTTTTAGTCTTGATTGAATTTCATTTCCTGAGACAACTTTGGAATAACTGTTAGATCTGTTCTAACCTTGCAATTGCAGTCCGAGATGAACAAACCCTATGAGCTGAGAGTAAGTACATAATAATTTAGGGAAAATTAGTGATTTTCAAACTTCAATTACTCCGGCCCATGATGTCCCTGGGGGTTGAATTTTGTATATGTACTCAATGGCCCCCCAAGAATATGTATACAAAAAATCATTACCGTAGCCCCCCGGGGGGCTGTGATAGAATCCCGGGAAGGTACAATTTGGGGGGGGGGGCTAAAAACGAGGGGGAAGGGGAGGGGGGTCAAATGGCACAAAAGGCACATCAGTAGGGCACAAGGAATGTGTGTGCGAAATTTCAGCTTGATTCCTTTTTTCGTCTGGGCTGTAGCCCTGTCAAAGAAAGCGAAAACTTTTTTGAACAGCGATTTTATAACTTTAATACCTCCTCCCCCTGATGGTCCAGGAGATTGTATTTTGATTTACGGCGTCAGAGGCCACTAGAGATTAAATGTACCAAAAATCAACTCCGGGGGTCTTCATGGGGCTGAGATACAGAGGGGTGAAAAACCCAAAAAAACCTGAATTCGTTCTGTCGTGTAATCTTGTTCTTGGTCGCTTTTATATCCTTTCGTCTTTGGCGGTGGATTTGCTTCTGTTGGCTGCTGTCGTTTGGTTTCCTTGGCGGGGCGGGACGCTCCCGCGTCCAGTAATATTTTTAATTTCGGTTCTTACAGTTTTCTGGATTTTCAATTTCATTTAAAAACTAGTAGTACCCGCACGGCTTTGCCCGTTGTAGAAAATCAAAAGGTCTTTTGGTTCGCCTGTATATTTGCAAATAATGTATGGTGAATTTCTCGCCAATTGGCTTGCCCATGTTACAGTTCCACGTTATGATAACTTGGTACTACTTGTCTAACTTATGATAATTTTGCTCAGGAAAATGTTCTTAAAATTGGAATAGAAAAAGAACAAAATCGAATTTTCGAAAAATCGCTTCAAGGTGTACACCCCTATGCTACAAACTAATTTTGTGCCAAATTTTATAAAAATCGGCCGAACCGTCTAGGCGCTGTTCGCGTCGCAGAGATCCTGACAGATATCCAGACAGAGATAATTCCAGCTTTATTATTAGTAAAGATGAAAGATCAAAATCTTTATTGCTTTTAGAATTTGCATCAGTTCTGGTGCTCTTAAATGAGTGAGGGGGTGAGCTATAAAAGTCAAACTTAAAGGGTGTTCATTATTTTCAGACAGAAAGGGATGAACACTTATGTGGTTCAAGGAATACTTATCTACACTTTAGACAAAGTTTTTTTCCTTCGAATGGCAAGCTGCGACTGGTGCAATTAACTCAGCCTTTGGCATCCAGGGATAAAATCTTGAAAGAGGAAAAGCGAAATCAAACTAATTAGGATGGATTAAAAGTCTTTCAGATAAATTAACTTCAAACCTATACACATTAATTAGCTGAAACTACATTAAGAATTAAATGAAATCATTAAAAATATCTTAATTCTAGAAGTTCTAAGACTACAGTTACTTTTGCTTTTTTGTCAATAAATATTTCAGTGGTGTGTCATTTTATTGGATTCAAACCAGTAATTGTGTTCAAAAAATGGCGATATAAAAGAATATTAAATGCATCGTTTCATTTAATTTTAGTATGTTAGTGAGAGAGATTGTAGGCTCCTTATTAATAGGTCTTTATGAAGTCTTGCACTGATGAAGAAACTAAAAGAAACTCAACTTCGGATTTAAATATATAATTGTTTCTTTATTTTCATCTATATCTCAATATTTCATCACAGTGTTAATACATTTATAAGTGTGCACTTTTCTTTAGTTCTGACAAGTTTAGACGATTTATATTAGTCACTAGCGCAGCCAGAATTAACTTACATGGAGGTGAGGGTTTGGTCATAACAGTCCTTACAGGGATATAAACAGTCATATGAGTCAGTGAGAAGCAAAGGGATGTAAGTGGCAAAATTAAAAATTTAGAGATAACCAGTACACATGGTAGGTGATCTTCTCCTTTGTCTTGGGGCAAGATGTGGTACTAGTAGCCCTGGTAGTTTCTGCTATACAGCATGATTTAGAAAAAAAATCAATGAAAGCCTACCAAGGATGTTGTATTTAAACGGATTTCACTCAAAACTTGAAAATGTCCACTTACATCCCTTTGCTTCTCACTGCCTCATATGATAATTGACAATATATCTATTACAACCAAAGGTTCTAGTCTAAACCTCCCTTGAAGGGCCCTTGAAAATTTTTCTTTCCCTGACGCCGTTTCCGACTTTCGATCTCAATGTCATTTAAATCACTTTGGCTAATATTTTACCAATTGAAGAAAAAAAATTAAAAGACTTGATGAGATAAGGATTAGAATAAAAAAAAAATATGTATAAATCCTAAATAGTCTTTTTTAACAGATTTTCTTTATCAGCGCATCAAATAAAACCGGAAGCTTATGTAAACGTAGAATAACAGTCACACAAGGGTTCCTGTCGCGTGACGGTATTGAAAAGTCACTGCAAAACCATCAACATGTTGCAGCTGCTGATTTACTATTTCTATACGATCCTCTCCATCAGCAAGGTTTTCCCTATTAACGAGATCTTCTCTATCAACAAGATCTTCTCTATTAACAATATCTTCTCCATGTTGGCACCTGGACAATATGTTGTCTATTAACAATATATTATCCAGGTGCTTCTGCCTGAAATACACGACGCGTTCTATTAACATGATCTTCTCCCGGTCTTCAACCTGAACTACAAGATTTGCTTTATTAAATTGATCTTCTCCAGGTCCTGCTGCCTGAACTACCCGATATACTCTATCAACACGATTTTCTCCCGCTCCTGATATCTGAATAACAGGATTTTCTCTATTAACTTGATCTTCTCCAGGTCCTGCTTTATGAACTACACGATGTGCTCTGTTAACACGATCTTCTCCTGCTCCTGCTACCTGAACTACACGATCTACTCTATTACACGATCTATTTATTTTATCTCATTTTGCGGCTGTGACCATTGTGACTGGCAGTGGTCTTCCCTAGTAACGAGATCTTCTCTATCAACAAGATCTTCTCTATTAACAATATCTTCTCCAGGTGCCTCTGCCTGAAATACACGACGTGCTCTATTCACACGATCTTCTCCCGGTCTTTAACCTGAACTACAAGATTTGCTTTATTAAATTGATCTTCTCCAGTTCCTGCTGCCTGAACTACCCGATATACATACTCTATTAATACGATTTTCTCCCGCTCCTGATATCTGAATTACAAGATTTGCTCTATTAACTTGATCTTCTCCAGGTCCTGCTACCTGAACTACATGATGTGTTTTATAAACATGATCTTCTCCCGGTCCTGTTACCTAAATTATAAGATTTGCTCGAGTAACACGTTCTTATCCTGGTCCTTCTACCTTAATTACAAGATCTACTCTATTATAAAATCCTTTCCCGCTCCTGCTACCTGAACTTTACGATCTGTTCTATTAACACGATCTATTTATTGTTGCTCATTTTGCGACTGTGACCATTGTGACTGGCAGAGGTTTTCCTGTAGCTTTTCCATGACAATCTATGCTACCAAGGATAGTTATAAGAACTGTCTGCACTGAATTGCGAAGATAGCAACGGCCTACAGATGACAAGAAAGTGACCCCGGAACGAAACGACTTTGAACTTTTTTGATTCGAGGAAGTGGGTTAAAGTAGCGCAGTTAACATGCCATACTGAATAACAGCTCTCACGTTAACAAAAAGATGTCACAGAGATATTATTTCATTTTTGCAAATAATGTAGTAATATTTTTTGTCGTTTTTTCAACGAAATCAGACCCTTTAAATCTATAAAATGTGTTTCGTTTTTTGCGCCATGATTTCATAACCAGTAATTAAATGATTGAATACTGCTATTAAAGCCATGTTAAAATGCTTAGTAAATTTTACATTACGTATGGGTCGAGACACACCATTGCAGTGTTCAAAAAAAAAAAAAAAAAAAAGAAAAAAAAAAACTTTCTGTGACATTATTTTGCTTTTATTATGTTCACGGGAACGCAGGAACTTAAACAGACAAAAGAGCCTTCAAATCTATTAAATGTGTTTCAATTTTTACTCCATGATTTCGTAATCAATAATTAAATAATTGAATATTACTATTACAGCCATGTTAAACTTTTTAATGAATGTTTCCTTACGCATGGGTCGAGGCACACCATCGGAGTGTTAAAAAAGAATCTAAACTTTCTGTGACATAATTTTTGCATTTATTCTGTTTCTGAGAGCTCAAAAACTTAAACAGGCGAAAAAAAAAGAAAAAAAAGGTCATCTGTGAGACTTTTTTGCCATTGAAAAACACCCCACCCCCATTTCAGTGTAGAAAGTTATCTATATTATAACGTTATCAGGCACTCTATCACTCATAGTACTCTTCTGGAATTGAATGCAAAGTAGTAAATAGTCTTTAAAAAAAACTTTTTGAACAAATGATGGGATGGGTCGAAAATAAATATCACATCGTCGTATATATAATATATATTTAAAAAAAACGTAATTCCTGAAAAAAAAAAACCCCTAACTTATGCTGGTTATATCGTTCAAGAAAGAGTTAAAGCACTAATTTGAAGTGAAAATAAAATGTACGTATTTCGTTCTTTAAGTTAGACCAGCGAGTTTCGGTGGTGAATCATACTTACTAGATTAAATATGTGCATTTACTATTACTAGATTGAAATAGTTTCGTAGAAACATGCAATTAAAAAAGAAAAAAAAAAAACAGGAAGCATAGGAAAAGTAAAAAGCGAAATAACAAAACCTCAAAATAAAAACAGATAAAATGAAATAATTACAAGCTATGAAAAATAAACAGTAAAGACTAAAAAAAACGTAGTCCAAAGAAATTTTATGTTAGGTGAATAAATAGTTTAGCTACGACTTCCTTCAAGTGAACGGTTCTTATATAAAAAAAAATCAGAATGCCTTTTCTTGTTTTTTTACGCGAACTAAACAAACATGAAAATAATATCAGCATTTCAAAAAACCTAAAAAGGAAAAGTTGACAGACCTTCACCAAAAGCCCTAAAGCTTTCTTAAAGGATAGATCATGCAAAACCTCTTGAAGCGATTTCGAGTATTTTCGCGATATATACTTTGTTTCAACGTTGCAGGAAAAAGATGAATTTGATATATTCAGACGTTTATTGAAAGCCTATTTATATTTAATTTTTTATAAGAAACCTATTGTAATTCCTACTTTTTTAGAAAAAATTTATTTTGGCTTACAAAATTTTCAATTTATTCTGTATTTCACTTTTATTTAAAAATGAAAATTTAATTAATTGTACATTTTCCAAAACATTATCTTCAGATGTTTACAGGTGTTCTTAGTGTGACCGTCTTTGAATGAGCCACACTACTGTCGGTTCTCGAAAGCAAAGACTATCACTCAGGACAGATTCCATTTCTAAAAGGGGCGACTGGTTGAGGATGGGCACTAACCGCTCGCGCTTGCTGTCTTTGAACACGGCATTTGGAACCTTTTACTTCCGGGTTTCTCTCCCTATTTTGATAAAATTACAGCAGACCTGACGCATGCGCAAATTGGTGCTAAGTCTCGGCTTAGGAAAATGAACAGTAAGTCCAGGCATAAGCGTCTGTTTCCAACGAACCAGCTCTTGTATACAGCACATAAAACGTCAATCAGGCAGTGTTGCATATTATTTGCAATTATTAAAATTTCAATTGCATTCGTTTTAATTTTTACATCATTTTCATCCATCCTTGAATTTGAAGGAATGGGGTCGTTTCTAAAATCTTAAAATTGTTTTTTTTTTCTGAAAGAACATGCTTAAAAACATAGAATCTGACCATTTTTAAAATAATTTTTCTAAGTTTAACATAAAAAAATAATAAAAAGAAAGAAAACTTTAATCGGTGCGCTTTCATTGTTTATACCTCTCCCGGTGACATCACAAATGATGAAATGCCACATCACTGTTGCAATTCGCAGAACGTAATATTTAATTTGCTTCCTTACTCACGTGTACTGGCAACGACATGGTTGATATCAAGCGTAGATCGCAATATTTTTTTCGCTTCTTGATTATCATAACGTGGAATCACGGCAGACAGAAGCGCCAAAAGTACATCATTTGGGACGTCATAAAAACCAAGCTTTGTTTGAAAAATCGGACATTTTAAAAAATTAATTTCAAAATAACTGTTGGGAAATGAAAGTATTTTCTGGGTCCATGTTATTTTTTTTGCTTATTCTATCAATTTCAGTGACTAAAAGTAGTACTTTTGACTGAAGGAAACAACCCCATTGCTTGGGTACTCACTCCGTTTGAAACTATTCCTCTTTCTTCAGAAGATTGGAAATCTGTCTTTAATTTAGTGTTCATTCTTACGTCCTTATTTTAGTTTTTGCTTTGGTACGCACGTTTTTCTAATCCTTCAAAATTTATGCTCAATTAAATCTTCTGTTCTCCAATCATATGATACAAAAAAAAAAAAAAAAAGTAAAACCGTAAAACACGATGTAGTTTAATTTTTTAATATGTTGTTTGGGTCAGTTAAAGTAGTGTAAATCTTAGTTTGCAGTTTTCAAAAACCTGGGCTCGCGAAATTCTCGAAAAACTGCGAAATTTTCGGACTTTTTTTAGTTTTTCCTTTATAACTCCTTAACTATCCAATTTTTGATACTAAATGTGAATACCGGTTTTAAAGCACTTTAAATTTTAAACAATTTAAGCTCAAGTGGGGTTTGTACGATCAATAGTTTAGGATATATCGTACTTTGAAAACTGGCCATTTTTGTCGAAAAATGAAAAAAATATGATTTGATCACATTCCACGCGAAATATGGACATGAATTCCCACTTTAATCGAAAAAACCTGGATATTCTGTTATAGTACATTTAATTGGCTTTCATTTAAGCCAAAAAGAAAATCTGCAGATTCAATAACAAAGAATGATATAATAGGACTCAAATGCCTGTTTATATTCGTATGTATGCTGGAAAAACACTGCGGTTATAGAAAACTTAAATAGGTCAATAATTGACAGCCCTATGCAAATAACTCAAACATTCGTATCTATGCCATTAACATTGATGAATGTTCCGCCGTATTTCGTTTTTCGACTGGAAAGTTATTTACTGAGTTTGAATTTGAATAGATAATATTTTTAAACAAAAGATTTTTAGCACAAAACACTTCGCATTAGAATAAGAGAGATATGGACAAAAGGAAAAAACAGAATGATTTCAAAAGGGTGAAACCATTTACACGTTAGTTTTATCGTTAAAACGTATCTTAAAAATTAACTACACTTAATGTCTTGATTATATGGTATCTTTGAGGGGTACGGTCGTACTCTGGAAGTGGAAAAAAGAAGGATATGTCGATTTTTTCTCATTTTCTCATTTTTCAGATCAGATTTCATTTTATGTATCAGAAGTACTAGAAAATCGCTCTTTAAGATATGACGGGTAAAAAATTGCTTCTACATTTGAACGAATAAAATTGCCTGTTTGGTGATATTTGGATAGTTGAAATTCTAACCCTAACTCTAGTGGATTAACCCTAAACTCCAGTAGGTAGCGTTCATCGTTGATGACTTTTTCGTTTCTTCATCCCCCTGAAATGACACAGTCTTACCAGTAAACATTTATGTTTCCGGATCCAATTCAGACTTGTCACAATAAATCCTTCCCCTGTATGTTAAACCAAGGCCCCACTAAATTTCGGTTACGCTTACAGCCCGTGACAATCGCTGAAAATCATAGCAACAAAGAGGGCGCTACAGGGAATCCCTTTTTTCCATTACCTTGCCATTGATTGGTGGATGCATGAATTCTTAATTCAGCGCCTCTTGCGGTCTAAATGGGCGACATCCAATCAAAAGTAAACCAACTTTAAAACTTGTCAAACAAACAAACAAACAAAAAAGAATGTATTTTATATAGAGTTTATCTTTCCCCTGAATAAAGTGCACATTGCACTTTATTCAGGGGAAAGATAAACTCGGAACTGCACCATTTGGCGACCTCAATCACGTGATAGGTTCGAAAAGAACAAATTAGTGCTAAGCAGACGACGATTTGAATCCTATTTATTAACTATTTTTTATTTAATAGAAAATCCCCAAACGTTTCAAATCGACAAACCTTCTGGAAACCTTTTTGTTTACTTTCGCTCTATGTATTCAGAGAACAGAGTTTTGGAGCGCACGAAAATTGTCCATTAACCAAAATTTGGGGCTCCGTGGTTCTGTGGTAGAACCTTCGTCTTCTAAGCCGGAGGTCTTGGGTTTGACTCCCACCAGTGCCCTAGGTGTTATTTCTTTCTCTTGCGTTGCAAATCTTTCCTGTGTGCCGGAAGCATGGCGCTTGGCAAATAGTCCTCTATGAATGTGAAGCTGTTTAGCTTCTAAATAAATAAATAAATAAACCAAAACTGCTGTTCAGAGGAGAATGACAATGGTGTGGGCTAGTTTCAATGCTGCTTTTTGCACAAGCAGCCAGAATTTTCTGCTACTAAGGAGAATCACTTTATCGATCCACTTCCTTGTTATATTTAACAGGAACTTTAAAACAGCAACAAGGTAAAAGAACATGTCATCCTAGCCGCTAGACAGTGGGCACTCGGATCTGATTTAGTCTTTATCGTTTGGCAACGAGCAAGTTTTATTGATATTTTTTTTTCGACGTTCTCCAGATCTATGTGAAAGCGAAGCGGCTAGAAATGCTGTTAACGCTACAGATAGACTTTTAAATACTGTACAAAATGAAGGTTTACTGTACGGAAATTAATTGTGTCAAATTGAGAATGAATTATCGCATGTTTGTCACTTGGTTTAATGATGGTAGTGAAACACAGTTGACCAAGACAACCCTGGCGCGAATACTGAAGGTATACTTGATTTTATTTACCTATTATTAGATGTCGCACGTTTGATAAACAGATGCGATTAGTTTTGCAAATGTTGGACTTCGTTTCAGTTAATTCATCTCAAATGTAGAATGACAATTACAGGGGTGACCCGGTTTTAAATTTTTGGGATAGGGCGGGGGTGAAAGGAAGGGGAATCTTTAATTTGCCAAATAAGACTCCAAATGATAAGTATGCACATACTATCATTATGAATGTATTTAAAAAAATGCAATTTTGCAATGCTGTCTCCAAATTATCCGAATCGCCAGGCACAATTTACCGAATAAGGGTACTTTTGGGAGGACACAGTGACTTCTTGTGACCTCCCATCGGGGCGCCTCTGGACAGTAGTTTAAGTCATTTGAAGTTATTTTATAACAAACTATAGCAGAACTTCGGATTTTCAAATAGCTCAGATATTTAAAAATACCAACAATAATTTTTTTTTAGAAAAAAGAGTGCCATTTAATCAAACTAAATGGTTATGTAAGATGGACAAACATAGTATAAAATACAGTACATTCCGCTACAATATGTAATTACATTAAAAAGATAACAAAAATTAACACTCATTGTTTACTGAACCCCCCCCCCAAAAAAAAAAAGGAAAACTTATTGAATCTTTATATAATTTTATAGTATTTTTGACGTAATCAATATATTGACGTTCGGATTTTTGACATTCAGATTTCCGAGATTCTACTGCACAAGTAACTTCCCATAAAATCTTCTCAGTAATAGTAATAATTTTTTTTCCACGTTTAAATACAAATCCTTATCTTGAAATCAAAGTTAACGTAATCTTCAATATGTTTGCTGATATTGGCGCCAAGAAAGCGTCGCCAAGAAAACGATGTATGACGACATATGTCATACATCGTTCTTAGCGATGCTTTTTTAGCGCCAACAGGAAAAAATCAGATAAAAAAAACATGATCAAAGCACTTCAGAACACAATATATATAAAAACAACATAAAAGCACAACAAAAAACATCACGAATATATGCTTCAAAATGTACAGGGCCGGGGGTTTTTGTAAACATATTAAAATACAATGAAATAAATTATTGTATTAATTACAAGTCGAAATTAATGCATTAATTTTTTTTTCATCATTTCTCCGGGATACGAGCCCTCGGTCTCATAGTACTTTCGTAATGAGACCTCGGCTCGCCGGCCCTGCCTCAGTCTCATTACGAAAGTACTATGAGACCTCTGGCTCGCCAGGTTATCCCTCCGACTGTTAATATACATTACAGTCGGAGTATGGTCACAGTTATGTATATTTTCATGGAGACACCCAAAGGGTCGCTCCTTCCGTTCAGTGTACAATAATGACACAGTTTTAAGTGTGAAATATGCACCATTATTGTGCAGATTTTTTAATAAAATTCAGCATTTTTAAGAGTACAACCGAAAGAACTTTCAATTGTTAACATAAAATTCAGTACCTAAAGGAGGCACGTTAATAGAATGTCTAAATAATTCGTGGCATCGATAAGAATTAACTTTTAGAACAAAATAACCGTACTATTTCTGTAAAATTAATTTACATACAGTAAAAATAAAGTTAAAAACTACAAGAACCCCTCAAGGATTTGTAAAAACAAAGAATTTTGGAAGTGAGAGGTTTTTTTTTGAATTCTAAAATAAAGAACTTACCTTTTTATATGGTATAAATATTCACACTCAGTTTAAAACAATACATCATATGACAATGGCACGTTACAGATACACACCACGTTGGAGTTAACTTTTAATTAACCTTCAAGTTTGAAGAAACTGGCATTTTCTAATGTTTTTATTTCAAAACACAACTACTGAATTTAAACTAACACAAAATAAGCATTCCTGTAAGGTATATTGCACGAAACAACACCACGTATCTCTCCTGCGTGAAACCCAAACAACCCAAGTAAACAAGTTTGAACAGATCTGTAAGATTGCCTTCGGGTTGCTAAACACAGGTTAGTTTGGCAAGGGATGCCATGCATAAAAAATTATCGCCTCATTGGCGAGAAAAATATTTTAATTTTGTGCAAAAAAAATCGAATGTCGCCAAATGGGGGGGTATATCACATCTGTACCTTTAAACTACTTTCCGGAAATTAATAGTGATAAATTGAGTATGAACTGCCGTATTATGGTCATTTTTGGCTTAAGAATGATTGTAAAATAGCTTACCTAATCATCCCTGGCTCGAAAGCTGAAGGTATGCTTATTTTTATCTATCTAGATATCTCAAGATTAATTAGCAGACACGATAACAGTCCTTGCATGTGTATTTGATTTTCTTTCGTTAAATAAACTGTAAATGTAGAATTACAATGATGTAATTCGTTTAAAATTACTTTATAAACAAATTACAAGTAACTTTAATAAAAATTGTCTCTCATTCTAACCACGGCAGATATGCTCTTAAAACTGAAAATTTAAGTACTGTTGGGAAATTGAATAAACTGAGTATGAACTATCGTATGTTGGTCACTTTTGGTTTTAAAATGATTGTGAAATACAGTTACCAAACCATCCCTGGGTCGAAAGCTGAAGTAATGCTTAATTTTATCTACCTATTACTAGATATCTCAAGATTGTTTAACAGACGTGGAACAGTCCTTGCATGTATATTTGATTTTCTTTCAGTAAATAAACTTTAAATGTAGAATTACAGCGATGTAACACATTTAAAGCTTCTTATAACAAATTTCAAGAATTTGTTTCAGAAATGTAGGTGAAAAATAATAATTAAAAGTGCATAAATACAAATCCTTTTCTTGAAATCAAAATTTACGCAGCGTTAATTTTTTTACAGATGTTTTTGCAAAACCTTTAAATACTCAAAACGATGTTAAGAGGAATTTACCTACTTCCATTCTAACCACGACAGATATGATCTTAAAACTGAAATTTTAACGACCGTTGGGAAATTGAATAAATCGAGTGTGAACTATCACGTGCTGGTCAATTTGGTTTAAAAATACTTGTAAAATACACTTTATCAGATGATCACTGGCTTGAAAGATGAAGTAATGCTTAATTTTATCTACCTATTACTAGATATCTCAAGATTGTTTAACAGACGCGATAACAGTCCTTGCATGTATATTTAATTTTATTTCAATAAATAAACTGAAAATGTAGAATTACAGCGATGTAAGTCATTTTAAGTTACTTATAACAAATTTCAAGTATTGTTTCAGAAATGCAGATGAAAAATAATTAAAAGTGTGTAAATACAAATCCTTTTCTTGAAATCAAAATTTACGCAGTGTTTATTTTTTACTGATATTTTTCCAAAAACCTTCAATTACTCAAAACTATGTTAAGATGACATGCCTCACTTTCATTCTAACCACGACAGATATGCTCTTAAAACTCGAATTTCAAAATTATATTTTTACTAAACCCTGACGAAAAATTTTTGCTAGCATGTAAATATGCTAAGTATAAAACAACTTCGTTTCCTTATCTTAAAGGATTTTACGATGCATTGTTTTTATTTGTATGTATTTTCATAGGTCTTAAATTTATCCATTTTCCGAAAGAAAAGAATGTCGAACTGAGTGAAGAAATATCTTAATCCGTTTGGAAACAAAAATCTCGACCACTCTATTCACTTTATTTTGTAAATATGCATCAAACATTCTTTTGCCTTAAAAAAGTTCCATGCATAAAATTCGCATTCGTAAAACTCAATGTGGAGTATCGAATTTTGTTTTGAATTCTTAGAAAGCATGGAATAAGCTTTCTTCATTCTTAAAATATCGAATAAAGTAGTTTTAAAGGAAGGCTTTGAAGCATAATGAGATTTGTATTGATTTTTTCAATTGTAATTCCTCTTGGATGAAACTATGTTTGACAATAATGCTTTCTTTTTTTAAATAAAATCATTGTACACTTTAGTGAAATTTATATTTTTGGAATTACGTGTAATAAAACTCTGCTATAAACTTCGGATTAGTAATTAGTCACTGAAAGATTGAAATGTAGCAATTGTAAATTTGAAGGGCAGTTTATCACAATGCTAAAATTAAAATGGAAAAAGACCTGCCCCGACTGCGACTCCTAGAATTTTAGAAAGTTCAACTCCGACTTCTTCACTCCAAAACCAATCCGACTTCAACTCCACGACTCCGACTTTTACCTCCTGGACGAGTTGCGGCTCGAAGGATCGATTCAGATTCAAGTCCTTTTCCCCAGAACCAGATCGACTCCAACTCCACAGCCCTAGTTTATAGTATTGTTGTAATTAAGTACAAGATTTGTTTAGGTGTTTTAATGCTGAATCAGATTCTCATCAAATACTCATGCCGTTTTTAACGCCCGCATTTAAGCATTCAAAAAGAGTTTGTAAATATACATGAAGATGAGTTGGTACTAGAACACCTTTAAAGAAATCATTTTTGTATTTTTACGCCCTTAAGGAACACACGTTTTTTTTACAAAATGAGTAAATACTTTTGTGCAACAAAGTAACGACGAACTTCAACGTAAATAAAACCCAAATTAACTATTGACTGTAGACACGTGTTTCAGTGTTTCTACAAATCCTTTTTTCAATGCAAAAAGTGAGAGTTTGGGATGTAAAGGGGTTTTGTTTCTTGAGAAATTTAACGTTTTTTTTGTTGATGGAAATTATGTAGCTAAGTTCAACTCCAAGTGTAATGTTTCATGTATGTTTTGTTGATTATGTAAAACTTTCAACTCCAGGTATAATGTTTTGTTATTCTCTATTTTTCACTATTTATACTGTTTTTTTTACCTCGTTTCTTTTCTTGAATGAATTGACATCCCAACGGTCGCACTTTTTGTGCTGAAAAAGGGGTTCCTAGAAACTTCGAGACGCGTGTTTACAATCAGTTGCTAGTGTAGGCCTTCTGACCGTTGCATTTCATAAGGGGAGGTGGGGCACGTTGGTCCACTTTTTTACTTATCATTTTTTATCTCATCAAAAAATTTAATGATTAGTTCGATTTTCTACAATAAGTTTCACAAAAAACACTTCTCAACACTACAGATTTTTTGGAAGTGTTGAATTGATAAACTTTTTTTTACATTATTTTTTTAACGGAACCTCGTAAAGTGGACCAACGTGCCCCACGGGTGGGGCACGTTGGATCGCATAACTCAAACAACATTTGTTATAATTTTAGCGATAATACTATTAAACTTTGTAACTACCTTATTCTCTGTCTTGTGTAGAGGGAAAAATATTAAGTTTAGAGATCAATGTAACATATTAGAATGATTTTTTGATAAATCATTTTTTTTAAACAGCAATAACCACCATTAGTACGCAATTATTTTTTAAAAATCAAAAGAAAAATCATAGAATATTGTTATAATTATTGAGATTCAAGAGCAAAAAAAAAAGTTTTTTAATTATCTGGGGTAGATTGGTTGGGTCCAACGTGCCCCACAAAGACTGGAAAAACCTACCCCACCTTCTTGGTCTGGAAAAGTGGTGTCATAATGTTTTTCTTTTTGACAAAAAGTGAAAAAAGTGCCAATTATATCGAACTAAATGAACTTACATTAAGAAAGAGGTTCAATTTTTGTCCACAATCTTGATGAAACCATTAAAAAAAAATTTAAGTTATAGGTTTCCGAAAATTACTCTGGACTACTGAAATAACACTTTCTGGAATAAATTTTGTTCAATATAACTGTACCATGTGATTTCATCATAGGATTTGTAGGACCATTGGTGCTATTTGTTGGTCATAATAAATATTAATAGCATTAAAATAATTGAGACCGGTCCAACGTATCCCACCTTCCCCTACTGTTACACATTTTTTTATTTCACAAGTATTACAAGTTTTTCCAAACATTCTACTAAGATATTCGCTATCGTACCCGGAAGTTTTATGTACCCGGAAGTTATCGTACCCGGAAGTCAAACATGCTGTACATCAATGCCAGAAAGACATACGGCATATTATGGTAATTTTAAAGAGAGAGGAAAAACTTTTTTCTGGTGCATGCAATGGATGGGACACGCGATCTTTTAACCCTAGTAAAATATTGAAAAATATTTTTTTAAAAAGAATTAGGTTTACTTGGTTCGATGCGGAATAGGCTCCTACATACAATGCACTAATCAACGAAAAATCGCAAGTTTTGGATTTACGTCAGTCCGACTCTGAGGTAGAGTGAGTAAAACGTTTCATGTCAGTCTTCGAAACGTGTAAAAAAATAAGTAAAAACATAAGATTAAAACTAGAAGTCGTTGCGAGAAACTGAAAGTACGCAAATGTTTCTTTCGGGAAAGTTGTGCTATAAAGTATTTCTTCTTTATAAAAATGTTTGAGCGTAGAACAATTCAAATAAGAGTAGTTCAATGTGTGACTCTGAAATCAAAAACTTCTGAAATATATTTGTTTTGAATACAATGGGAAATCGTGCCGTATTTTTTGAATAACGAAATATTCGAGAAATGTGTTGGAAACTTAAGTGTCTCGTTTTTTCTATTCACATGGGAATGTAGGGTAATGACGCTCACTAAAAGAGAAGCATGAACAACTAGTCAAATTTGCGCATAAAGTTAATACATTTTATGGCAAAATAGAACTACAAAGCTTAAGAAGCAGTTTGCAATCAACTAATTTGCATGAAGTTTTAGGAACTTTTAGCCGTTTTTTTTATAATGCACACCGTGCATTAAGCGGTAATGTTTGACATAGTAGAATAATTGCGCCCAATGTTTGTAAACAACTTTTAATTACAAAAACGTCACATATCGCAAATCAGCAAAGAAAGTGTCACAATTCAAAATTGGGGAGAAACATACTAGCTGTTACATTTAGAGTCTAAATTTAATGATCTGTGTTGCCTCAAAGTGCATTTGCATAACTGGAGCGTGGTGATGTAAAAACGATATTGTCAATACCGACGCATCATTAAAATTTCATAATTTAGAAGAAAATTTTTCGAATTTTAAGTATGCTTTATTAATTTAGACAAGGAAAACTAACCAGTAAGTAAAGCACGAGTATAAGTCAGTGTTAAGTAGTGGCAACTTCAAGGTTTATATTTGAAAAAATAGAATTCCAGGTCCTCAATGGATTCAAAAGTGCATCAAACTTGCACTTTTGCATGTGCAGGAGGTAATACCTCCTGCACGTTTGAATCCATTGGGGAAACGGGAATCCTATTTCTTGATGAAACCCTATGAAATCCTCCTTGAAATCCTATTAAAGTGGCCACTACTAAAGCACTGGCCACTACTGGTGTGTTTACCTTAAACATCACATTTTTCTGCTCATATTGTAATATTTGAGACTAAATAACTTAAATTTCCTATGGCATAAAATATTGATTTTCTCCAATGCTGTCTTTTCGAGTTGTGTAACTTTCCGTGCGGGGGTGCGATATTTGTGTGACCAGTGTGCGACCACTTTTCACATCTTGTAACCCATGTAAAGGAAAGATAAATCACTCTTCGTTATCTCTCCCGAATTCTTCGCAAAAGCAGCAGATTTCGGTCAGCATATCTTATTCGATTGGAAGAAAAAATCATATGATCAGCATTATCACACAGATGAGACTCATGAATATGAGCTGATTTCAGTCGCTGAGTTGATGTTATATACTTGCTGGCTTACGTGAACACCATTACCCTTCAACGCTATGCTCGGCTTGAATGCATTGTACTTGGTGCAACAAAGCACTAAAAAAAAGTGTTTTCATGAACGTATAACTAAACGTATGTACAGGGTGATTAAAAAAAAGATGAACAGATTACATGATACATCAGCCATACCGCAAGAATCAAAATTTGCGTAGGAACAGATGGTTGCAAACGCAGACCATATTGTTCTAATTAGAATAGCTGAAAAACCATTGTATTAGAACAATATGAAAGTTCTGCTTCCAATCGAAGAAAAGAAAATTTAATTAAAATAAGCATAGCAAAATTTTTCCATAAAGATAATTATGAAAAAATAGCCCCACAAAGAGCATTCCTCCCCTATGGTCCAAACTAAAGTGTATCAACTTTTAAAGCCGTTGGAGCTAAGATGCTCCTGAGCATAGCAAAACAGCCATTTCGTACGATTTTCAAAATCGTGGTTTCATGTAACATTTTGATCTTTAGCTTCGACGTAGAAGCATTGCACGGGAGTCGTGAATGATAAAAAAAGTTAAATAGAAAAAGTTAATCAACTGTGTTATGCTGAATTTTGTATCCATGTGTAAATGTCTCTATTATTATCTCCTCTTTATGAGGTTTTTAGTTCAGTTTTTATCCACATTGCTCTGTAAATCTCGATTTTCAGCATTAGCATTCATGAAGACAAACTATAGCATAAGGAATTGAAAGTTACCTCAGCTGAGCTTGTCAAAGTTGCAATCTAATATTCAGAAACTTGTCAAGGTCAAATAGTGACTGCTGTCTCATCGATGTTTTTTTTAAAGTGACTGGGTTTAACATGCCAGCCTCACCTAAGCCCTAGATTACCTAAAATTTAGTTTTTTCGTTTCATTAACTTCAAATTTTCTAAAAACATGTGTAAGAAGGGTTTTGTGAAATAACAGTAAATTTTGAGACAAACTTATCTGTATTACCGGTATTCTCATTTTATAACCAACTTCAGCTATCTTAACCAGCTTTAGATTCGAACCCCGATTGTACCACTTGTATTGACCACACATGGTGTGGGCGTGGGATGAGTGGAGGGGGCTTTACCTCAGTTCAACGTCTATGAGGGATGGGTGGAGAGGCTGAAAAGTTGAGAATCCTGATCCAGACGATGTTCAACTTTGCGGAAAACATTAGCGTAGCCAATATTTACCTTGTTAGGTTTGAAGGGTTTGGTCATAAATCTTTGCATGCCAAAAAAAAAAAAAAATTAAAAAAGACGTATCAAGAGCGGAAAGATGTATTTAAACCATCATCTATAGAGGGTTGATCCCCGAAACCTCTCTCGCTGTGACCAGGTATCAGCATAATTGTTTTTACCATTGAGAAGGAATACTAATGGAGGGAGCCACAGCAAATATCTCAGTGAAATAAGCTTGGGATCCAATGTTTCCCAGGTCAGGTGACTTGTTTGGCTGGGAAGTTGTCGCGTTTTGGCACTCAATCGCTCTTTTGGCATTAAATATTTTTCAGACGACGGATCGAGGCTTATTATGAAGTCGGGGCTACAAATCAGAGCAACTCTGGCTCCAAATCCTTTACCGCATAATAATAAATAAATAAATAAATAACGGATACAAATACAGGCCTATCATTCAAACTCCCTCTCCCCACTTCTTTCCGGATTTTAAAATATAATGTAACTGCATTTTTCATGTATTTTGATGTTTATTCCCTGAAATGACGGGCATGTACAAATAGTTTAAAGTGTTCTGTTATTGACTGAAAAATAATGGATTCATTTGTATTGTAATCAACGTTTTGAAATGATTTCATACGCAGGCATACTAGTATTTAAGTTGAAGCATAAAAATAGCAAATCTTTATTCTTGCGCATCTGCTGTTCACAACAGCTTGGCGAGAAGATACTCGCCAACAAAGCAAATGTACATAAAATGCTTAAGAGCCGTTAAAATAATTACTAGTTAAGTAAAAAGTGTTTTTATGGAACTAAAATGTTATTTGCACTCAAGATATACAATGTTTTATAACTTTTATAGGTAAAATAAGCACAAAAATTTAAAAATTATAGGCAACTGTGGAATATGTACTCGTTGAATGCATATAAATGTTATTTTTTCTTTATTTAGAAGTAAAAAACATTCGTACATGCTAGGGAAAAGTTACTGGACCTCCTGGTGTGACTTTTTCCTCACAGTTTACAATGCTAGAATACTGCACTATTACTATAAATCTAATTTTTCCCTTCTACAGTTAAAGGTTGTTATCATGCATGGCTTCAGCTAATGAAAACTTTTTCAGCGGTTACGGTCAACTCGAAATTGCTCCCCATGTCACATGGTACTGTTGCCGTATCGGGATAGTAGGGTTGCACTCTCTCCATCTATTCCTTCTCAATGGTTTTTACCGATGCTATCGTATTTATTTATTTGTTTAACGTGTTATAACATTTCATAAAATACCACTAAAAATACACTTTCTGGACCTTTATCCTGACTTCATTTAAACCAATTTTGACGATTTGAGTGGAGAGTACGGAGAGAGTTTCCATTAAGACATTTCAGCAATGGAAAGTGGGCATCAGGGGCAAGTGGAACTCATCTATGCTTGCAGGCTATTGCTGGAATGTCATGCAAAATACTCCAAAAGCAGAATATAAACGAAAATTATAAAAAAAAAAAACGCTTACATTGAATGATTACATAGATGGGATATCAAAAGAGACGTTCCCATACATAAATGAACAGTCGAGCCCGCTTGGTTGAATATCGGTTTAAATAATATCCCTCTAAGTACCAAAACGTTATAATTTGTTATTTTAATTCTGGATAATGGAATATTACACTTACTAAAATAACTTTTTGTGGCAATTGGGCTATTCCATTAAGCTCCAATGTATGTAAATATAAATATAAATATCTAATATATATATATATATATATATATATATATATATATATATATATATATATATATATATATATATATATATATATATATATATATATATATATATATATATATATATATATTAGAACAAAGAGCTAGCAAATAACTTCTGGTACCATATTTTTGTTTTTTGACCTCAAACTGGTCGGAATCGACTATTTTCTGTATATGATAGAGACAACTTTAATTTTTATTTGTTTATTTATTTAATTAGATCATTTTTTGTTCAAGTGCTGCAATAATTTAAAGATTTAAACACTCATGAAAGCAAAACTACTGTATTCAATTACATAACTAAATAGCTACAAACGTTGGGATAAAATTTGTAGAATATTTTTAAACCGGGTATCTTTAAAGAAAAATGGTAGAAATTTAAACTTCGTACGCTTATAAAGAATGAAACATAGAGAAAAATTATAACTAAGTACACCGGCTCTTTTTACAAACTAATTAATAGTAAAGAGAAACTTCATTGAAAAAGTTAGCGCCTGCAGTTTGAATTGGATGAAATGACAATAGGTTACACAAAGAATGAACAAAGGAACACACTTCAACTTTTACCCTTTATTCACCAATTAATGGTGTTTCACAAATTTCAAGCTTTTAGAAACAAGACCTTCTGTTAGGAAGAAATTGCTTAAAATAACTATTATCTCCGCAAATGTCAGTGGGTCGTGCAATTTAGGGAGTGTAAACCTGACTTCTAAGCTTTTCAGAAATTTCGAAAAAAATCCCGTTTTTTCATCAAAAGGTATTTAGTCAAAAACAACATTTTCATCGATTAAATTTTTTTATAATGCATGGTTGTGAGTAGGAGGATATTTCAATTCATTTGAATTTAGCTCTTTTGTGTTGATGTTTCAAGCATATATTGTAGGTTAAAATTTTTGCTACTTGAATTCATACATTTCTCTAGTCATTGCTTTATTCCAGGTTAATTTTAGGACTGAACGGAGGGTTTCTATTAGCTTTCATTGAACTTACTCTGTCATTGATAGGTGGAACAAGAGGTTTTTGGCTACTTTTGGCTCGCGGGTCACGGGTTGAAGCCCTCTAGTTTAAAGCAAGTACAGTCAAGGACGCCCATATGGGGGGCAAGGGGGGCTCAAGCCCCCCTTTGAAATTAGAACTTCCTTGCTTTTAGTACTTTTTTCTTTGCAAAAATGTAAAAACATTTCTTCTTAAGCAATTATTGAATAAGTTATTAAAAATGTCAAATTTTAATAACTATAATATGTACTGAAATCGGTTTCTTTGAGGAAAATATCCTGCTAAACCATGAGGAAAATATCTGAGCCCCCCCCCTTAAAATTTTGCATATGGGCGCCCTTGATTACAGTGAACTCTGTCTATTCTGAACCCTCATGGAACCTAACAAAAGTGTTCAGATCATGGGGATGTTCATCACAGAGGGAGACTGGGTAGTGCATGTATTATGTATTATGTTCAGTACTTTGCCTGGTAAGTTATACCAGTTGGTGAATTTTGGTTTGGTGACTAGTGCAAGTGAATGTCTAATTCAACTCAGTAGGAGCTAAATTCTTGCATTTATTTCTTCCTTTTTTAATTTAAAAAGTTTTACACAACATTAAACAATAAAATATTACAATACAGCTATTAGTAGGTATCTCCAGGTATTGACCTGGAGAAAAGAAGAGTAATTTTTAATATGTTTTTGCAGTTTGCATTCTCGTGCAAGGTATGTGTAATCATTCAAGTGAAAACACTTTCGGCTGAGGATCAGCCGCGTTTTATATGAAGGTAATCGTACTGTTAAGGTCAGGAATAATACTTAATGCGATGTTTGGATTCTTGAAATAAATTTCAGTGTTAAAAACCTTCCGGTTCATATTGCTCATCCGATTGATTTTATGTGATACAGTAATATCCAGGATTCATTTTTTTCTTCTTCTCCCCTCCTTCCATTTGAAAGCCTTCAAACATTGTGATGACTGTGTGAATGTATTTCAGGCTTAAAAATTTGATTCATAGGAATTCCCGAGTACCGATTGTGAACATGTTCAGTATATAGAAAGGTAATAATTGAACGGGGTAAAAAGTAGCGTTCATAATACTGGAGTGCTCATATTATAGGAGGGTGTTCAGAATACAGAGATATCAGCCTATGTTAAGTCTACGGGGGTTCGCTGGGACCACCAAAATGTGTTCAGAATATCGGGGTGTCCACATTAGAGAGTTGAGATAGAATACCGTACACACACACACACACACACACACACACACACACAAAATAAATAAATAAATAAATAAAAATTAAAAAAATAATAAAAAAATAAATTTATATTTTTTACAATGTTGGTGATTATAGGAAGTTTTTTAATATTTCCGATGATAAATCTGTGACTTAGAATAACTAAAACTGTTTTGAACGAAATAATTTAAAATCTAATTTCGGGCAGTTTCGAAGAACACTTCAATTAACCGCTTCGTCGAAACATTTTCATTTAGTCAATGTATGATCGCCACTGTTTTCCTTGATGTTTTTAAACTCATTTCACGAGTTTTTATAATATAGAATTCTGTGCACTAGTTAAAGCATTATAATATGCAACTTATGTATAATTTTTCTTTTGATATTTTCAGAAGGTAATTTTGAGAAAAAATTTAACTTTCTTCAGAATTTCCAAAATTGTCCACTACCATTACTGATGTTATGTGTTTTTCTATGTATTTGAATTTCAAGTTAGTCCTTTATTTTCATTATTAACGAACTAAGTATAAAAGAAACCGCAGGAGAAATCGGCGAGAGTTCGTCATCTGAAGAACCATTATTACTGTCATGGTCTCTAGATTTGGAAATTCTTTCAGTATTATTTTCTGCATAATTATTTACAATTTCGTTTTGATCTACATCGTTATTTAAATCTTTTTAATGAAAATTTCTTACAATATTTCATTCTTTAACATTTTTGAAGGTATTCATTCCTGATTAACGTTTTCAGATTTTTAAAAAAATTTCATCTGTTTTCGTTTTTTAAATTAATCGTAATTGAGGGGAAAAAATCAATGAATAAAAGAAACATGATTTGATTTTTCTGCCATTTTTTAAGTAGATTGAATTGATGAATCGAAAAGTTCCCCTTTCATTCATGATTCTACAGATATTCAGGGTTACCGTGTGTCACAATTACTCTACTTTTATCTTCCTCCCCCTTTTCTGCTATTTTAGTAGCGCTGTTCATCTATTGGCATGTAACGAATGGAAAGCTCCTAAAGTATTGTGTAGTTATCCAAAATTCTGAAATAATACTTATTAAAACTATTTTCAAAGAACTATTAAATTGAATAATTATCAATGTTCAAAATTAGCCTAAAACACAGTGAAACCTTAAGCTACTCGTGAAATAAGTTGAAAAATAAATTATATAAATATAATTTTTGTAGTTGTGGAACATCAAATCAGTAAAACATGATACATATGCATTTAAAGACTTCCCATATTTTTTTCTGTAGCTTAACGAGTTTTATAGAAATTATTATATCGCATACACTATTACAGGTAGAAAGAGTGGAAGAAAAAAAAAGTATATAAGAACATTTAACTGCTCATGTAGGAAAAGAAAATAAAGCTGAAAACAATTTTCAGCTATTTAGCTATTTAAATAAAAAATGAAATTTTTTTCACAGAATTATATTGGTAAAGTTGATAAAGAAGAGGGAAAAACGTAAACATGTAACATATTCAAAGTTCAAATTAACTAAATCAAATTTCAACACTATACTATCTATTTATCGAAGAATATTTATCGTTTGGGGATGGGCGAGCGTTATATGGCTACTGTACAATTTTTTTTTATGTATGGTTAAATTTATAAATTCAAAAATATTTTTCGTTGTTTATCAATTACTAGCTGCGTCATCCGGCTTTGCACGGTCTACCTCGAAAGTAAAAGTTATGTAACGCGTGTTCAACAATCTGGTTTGAACAAAAAAATAAATAAATAAATAAGTAAATAAATAAATAAATAAATAAAATAAACAAATAAATAAATAAATAAAACAAAATTAAAAAAAAAATCAGTAAAATTTTGCGGCAGATTGCGGAGAAATAACTAGAAAGGAAACATTTTAAATTCCCTCATCAAATCAAAACCCAGAATTTTATTTGTTCATAATCGAGAACAAAAATGGCAACAGATCTTTTTTCTCAATAATCTTCTTCACGCTACAAATATAAATAAAAGCATTGTTACGTAAAAGTAAGTTGAAGCACTAAATTATAATTTGAATGGATGAAAACCTTTGAAAATTAAGGATTTTATGTCGAAATCCAAGTATTATAATTAATAGATTTCAATTGATATCTACGCTAATTATGATCGGAGGATTATGTTAAATAGCCAAACATAAAGACGGGAAAATTACGAATCTATCGATACCTAGTTCAACGGTCAGTTCACTGGCGTTCGGGAGATGTAACTCGGACGTAGATACATAGATATATACGCTCATTTTTTAATTATATAAAACAAAACAAAAAAATGGAAGAAATGATTGGGAAACAATTGTCAATAATATTAACATTTTAGTTTATGTATATAGAATCTATCTATAGTTAGTAAACTTAGCCAAACTTAGTTCCGGCTTTGAGTGAGGAATTCATTTCAGTATCTTGGTTAGAAATATATTTAATAGTTTAAAATTGTATATGAAAAAAATAGAGTGATTTAGACGATTCAAATCATGTAAGGAACATTAAAGTCGTTGGTAAAAATAGCAATTTTTTTAATTGGACAGTTTTACAATACGTAAAAATGATAGTCAATTATTTACACACGACAGTAATTTAAGATATAAACAAGTTTAAAAAATAAGGTAGTAACGTCACCAACTGTATTAGCCTTAACTGGAGAGTAACAACAATTGAAGTTACATAGAAACTGTCAAAAGTAGTTCCTTACTATATCCGCAGGATACTGAATGCAGTTTTTGAACAGCAAAAGAAGTGAAAAAAAAAGTAACTCTCTTCTGTGATTGCACTCTGCCCTTATCAAGTTAGATGATATTTGGGAAAACTGTTTCAAGTACCCTTATTTACAATTACACCCACAATAGTCATTATTGTTTAAATCAAATTTTCTAAAGTTTCAAATTTTTATTTATGTAATAGTAATAGTTAATCTCAAGTTTAAGAGAAGAAATAAGTAAAAATCATGTTTATTATTATTATTTTATTTATTTAATTATCAATACTTATTATCATTTTTTTAAGTTTAAGGTTTAAACTTGTATAGGAAGTAAAAAAACCACGACGGGCATCATGTATGGGATTATGGAACAACAGGCTCCACAACTTGTGTCACGTAGAGGTCCGCTATCAAACTCGTTAATGTATATCAGAGGCGTCCTGTGATCAAACATTATGCCACCCTAAAGCATGATGTCGTTGGAAGGACCGGTGTGACGGGCTGGTTCGTAGAGTTCTCCGGGTCGCCACCATACCTGTCGCCGCCCACCATTTTCCGCAGACTGAAACGAGATTCATCAGTTAAAAATTATTATCATTATCATTCAAAAATTTACCCTTTGCCATTCAATGGTTCAGGTACGATGATGCTGATGTTACATGAGACGTCTAGGCAGTAGCACTCTTTGACTGGTATCCGTGACATAACTGCACCAAATATTATAGTTTGGGCTGTCATAACACTTGATTCAACGCCCCTTTTATACTAAATGCCTATCGCATTTTTCTCAAAAAGTGATCTCCCGTTTATGCCCGCGTTGATTTCCGGTACGGAAGACAGCGTTACCAAGCGGCAATCCGACAAACGCGTTGCTATAGCGATGGATCAAAACAATTCAAATCAAATTGTTGATTGGTTAATTTCAAACTTGAACTTTATAAATTAACCAATGATTTTCTTTGCTATTAATTTCTAATACAGTAGACCCTCGTTTTACGCGGGTTTATTTTACGTGGTTAAAGATTTGACACCTTTATTTTATTTTACGCAGATGAGTTTTTTGTTTTACGCGGATGCGGCATTGCAAACAGATAAAATTTTCCCTTCTTAATTCAAACTTCTAAAGATTTCAGAATACGCGTAATCAACTGCATTTTGGCATGCTAATAATCGAGCTTGGGCCACTGGAGACATTTTATGCGATGGGTTCCAGAGCTCTTGCCAGAAGTAAAGTTATTAAACTCACACAGTTCAAAACTCACTGGAACAAGAGCTTTTAGGAGTGAAAAAGGAGTCCAAAACCAACGAGGATACCGACGTCGGTGATGCACAACCAAAAACTTCCACATTTAAAATTTTGAATCATTCCTAGACAATATAAATGATCTTTATGATTTGTAAGTGAAGAAAGATTCTATCATGGAAATGACGAAAGTGATCATGGGTGCGTTACTGCTCTGCAAAGAATTAGAGAAAAATCTTAATGACTGTAAAAAATCTCATAGCCAGTTCCTCTTTATGAACATTAAGAACAGAAATTAATTTGTTTTCTTTATGCATGTTATGCATAAAAGTCGATATAAGTACACATTAAACTTATTATACAATTAGTCATCACTAGAATGAAATATTTTGTTATGCACGGATCCAAACCCCAATTTTAACACTATTATTAGGCCTCAATTTACGCGGCATTTCCATGGAATATAACCTCCGTGTAAAACAAGGGTCTACTGTACTTTCAATAGATGGCAGTAGCCTCCGTACCAAAATTTACTTTTTCTCTTTCTTTCGTTTTGAGATCATTTTTGCTGTATGTTGAAAGCGAGAAAGCGACAGGTATTTTAGGGGGACGTTGGTTTGATCATAGGAGGCCTCTGGTGCACATTGGCAGCAGTTTGAAACAGCGTTTCGCTACGTCACACAAGTTGTGGAGTCGATTGTTCAGCACTTGTTTCAAATCGCACTCAGCACGGTCATACAGCAAGACAATGACGGACTCATGTCGCGCGACGAACTCGTAATAAACTGAATGCATTTAACATCCTTCTCAAGCCGGTAGTTTCTCTGATCTGAATCCCTTCGAGCGCCTGTGGGATATCATTGAGAGTGACATGAACCGAGGTCCAATTTCACAAACCACTGATGATCTGTGCACAGCAGTGGTTGTAGCTTGACAAAGGTCATCTCAAGAAAACAGCAATGAATTTATTGATAGCATTCTTCGCTGTATTGAGGCCTGTATTTTTGCAAAACTATACAGCATGGAGCAAACCACTGGTAATCCACAACATCTGAACATCCGCAGCAGTGGATGAACTTTGACTGAGGTCACCTCAAGAAACCATCAGTGACATCATTTATAGCATGTTTCGCTGTATTGAGGCTTGTATTTTTAAACATTTTTTTCTGTTCTTGCTTTCTCCGTCATAATTTTTACTTTGCTTCCGGTTGCCGGGTTGAATTTATCCCGGTGAAACTTAACACACTTCCGCTTTTCAATTGTTGCCAGAAGCAATTGAAATAATAGTAATCATAAAACTAAAGATTTGTTAATAAATTTCGCACACAAGTTTCAAGGCTAAACCTAAGCAAGCATACATTTGTGGGTTCTGGCAATTAAATTATATAAGCTAAATATAAGCCTTTAAAATAAATATTTTTACTTATGTGAGATTCCTCGTGTGCTAACGGCACAATGCGTCAGGCCGTTTAGAACGGACTTTTGGAAGAGACGTGTGGTAACAGGGCGAGGAACGAAGATTTTGGGGGTGGCCAGCGGAAGAAAGGGGAGTGTGTTGTGGATTTTAGCCATTAAATTATTATATAAGCTAAATATAGTCTTAAATACAAATGTATGCTTTTTCGTTTTAACGTTTTCGTATAAAAGTTTTTCGTTTTATGTAATAAAACGAAAAAACTTTAAAATAAAATATTCAAAAAAATTTAAAATCTAAAAACTTTTTCCTCAGCTTAATTCGCAAAAAAAAGTAGGAAATAAAATAAGTATTTATTTTCTTGATTATAATGCTCAAAAACTACAGTTCATCTTAATATACTTATATTTACGTTAATGCTAAAGCAGCCAAGAAAATAAGTAATTGATTTCTTGATTATAATGCTCAAAATTTTCAGTTCATCTTAACATATTTATATTTACGTTAATGCTAAAGCAGCCAATAAAGTTTAAATTAAAAATTTGATAGAAGAAATAGGCGGAATAGTAAAAGCTGTTCGTACTAAACAATATACCGCCTGTTTCTTCTACCAAATTTTAAATTAAAACTTTACTGGCTGTTTTAGCATTAACGTAAATATAAATATGTTAAGATGAACTAAAATTTTTGGGCATTATAATCAAGAAAATAAATACTTATTTTATTTCATACTTTTTAGTGCGAATCAAAAAATTTAAAGTCTTTAGATTTTAAATATTTTTTGATATTCAAAAATGTACAGCCGTGGTACAAAACACTGGTAATCTGTGCATAGCAGTGGATGTATCTTGACTAAGATTGACTCAAGGAAACCTTCCATGAACTCATTGATAGTATGATTCGCAGGATCTCTATTGTTGCCCAATAATGGCCCATCGAATACTAAATAAGTTGTTTTACAAAATAAAAAATAACAACGTCAAAAAGCACGAATTGCAGATTACTGCAGACAATTAACACCTTTTTCAATGAAAAAGAAATGAGCTAATGTATGAAATCGGAATATGTGTGTGTGGAAGGAGTTTTTACCTATAAGCTCATTTTTTTTTTGCATTGAAAAAGGCGTTCCTTGTAACGCCGAAACATTTGTCTGGGGTAATCTGAAATTTGTGCTTTTTGACGTTATTATTTCGAATTAGTGAATGTGCAATACCGGTATTCCGGTATACTGAATACCGGAAATTTCGAGCGATTTTGTAATTTCGTAATACCAGTATTTGCTGAGGTAAAATACCGGTATTTTCGGTATTAGCTGAAAATAATAAATAGTTTCAATTAATTTATTTAATATCGCCTTATAATTCAAAGGTACATTTCTTTTTCCATAATAAAGAACCAAAATCAATCTATTGATGTAAAAATTTGGCTTCAAAAGCACGAACTAATAGAACATCATATAACAAAGGACCCGAAAGATTGCAAAATGATATTTTCTTTACTAGATGATGTGAGATACTTGGCATTTTTGTGCGTTTTTGTGCACCAAATATTTATTTTTTCTATTTCCCTGATCACTCACTTTTCCTTTTGTAAAAGTTAGTTTTGAGTGTAATTTTGAATGTATTTGTTCTAGGAATAATTTATTCCAACCATCAATTGCAGTAATGCTTTATGATATTTTCTTAAAATATTTGTCTCAACTGTACTGAATTTTGGCAAAAAAACATTTTCTTAGTAAAACAAAGGGTAATTTGTTGTCACCGGGAATTGGTTCGTTGTCATGTCTCGCTTTATACTTGGTAAGATAATATTTAGAAATTACATATTGCCTTGAAAATTTGCATAGAGGTTAAACATAATCACTTGAAACATATTTTCAGGTATTTACATAATTATAATTGTGAAAAATTTTGGAAAGAAGTCGAAAACAAATCAAGAAACTAACAAGATCAAGTTTAGTTAAGCTTATCGTAAATTTCAAACCAAAGGGCTAATAATAAAAATCAAACACAAACCTTTACTGCTCAAGAGAAAATGATTTTAATATTGGAAAAATATCGTTTCTGAGAAAAAAATTACAACTAGCAATAAATCTAAAAATAATTATAATAATAATACATACAATACAAAAAACACGCACACACGCGCGCGCGCGCACACACACACAAAAAAAGATTTTTCTAAAAAGGACACGCAAGAGACCGAATTATTTGAAGACGAAAGACTTACAATTAGAGGAGGTGTATCGCGCATTGTTAACAGTAAAAACGACCTGCGTGAATTAAAAAAGATTATTTTCAACTGCTGGAAAGTTGAGCACTAAATGAGTTCCAGGCTTAAAGACAATTCAGTAGATGCATTATGTTTTTTACTATTATTGATATTTTATAATGAGAGGTGTTACTTCATTTATATTTGTTCACAATACGTTTTCATAAATAATACAGTTTTTGTACAAAATTATGAAATGTGGCAACGAAACAATTTGTTTTCAAGCATTTTTGAGAAATTTCAAATATTGGTTTTAATACCGGTATTCCGTTATCACGTTTTAGATATACCGAATACCGGTGTTGAATTTTTGGTCTGGTATTGCAATCCCAATTTCAAATATTACTTTTTAGAACCAAGGTATTTATTGAACTTAAGTTGGTAAATATTTAATCTATTGCAGGACTTAGAACAAATCATTATAAGGGTATGAAGATCCACCGATGTAAATCAAGAACTTTATGTCCAATGTAAACACTGCGCTAATATTCAGCTAAAGCCCAATCATATCTTGGAGGGCCCAGAGATCACTAATCTTCTAAAAAATGGACTGGCTCCACTCAGCGAGTTGCTACAGGAAGTCCTCTTCAGTCCGGACGCACCGATAATGGCTGAAGACTGGACCGACCAAGACCTTCAGTAAAATTTAATGTGTATAGACACGAAAACATCAACAATCTTACTACTATTATATATGCGAAAGTTTGTCTGTATGGATGTATGGATGTTTGTTACTCTTTCATGCAAAAACTACTGAATGGATTTTGATGAAACTTTACAATAATATAGTTTATGCATCAGAATAAAACACAGGGCAGTTTTCACAGCGTTATGGGGGGCAAAACCCCCCTAGTGGGCGATAAAACCCGATTTTCGTATAAATTCTCTAATAGGAGGATGAAAAAATACTTGCACATATTAACATTATATATCCATCGAAAGCTCTGATTTTTCTGCTGAAGATGGCACCTGTTCCAAATTTCTAAGTAGAATAAAAAACGAGTTATGAACTTTTAAGTTCTATGTTCGAAGGCTTTCCTCAACACAATAGAGTATTTAGGGTATCATCTCAACTCCCTGTCGATAGCGACAATTGTTGTATTGTTGACTATTTTTGCTTTTCGTTTGACTCTTCAAGGCTTTCTCAAGTTAAATTTTAAAGTAAGATTTTTTGCACAAGATAGCTAATAAATAATACATGGATTTGGCTGATTATTTTCCAGTTTTACGCAACTTTGAGACAATTAATGGTTTTTTTTTAAATTTATTTCTGTTGACTGAGTGCTTGATCGACTAGCAGGAATCTCGCCAAACTTTTTTTGTGGAATCATTACAATAACTAAGGCATGTGGCAATTTTTTCAATTGTCGCTGTTTTTGAAGCTAAAAACTACGTGAATACTGTTTCTCGGTTTTCCCCATGTAACCAAAATATCACCATTTCTTTAATATTCCTTTCTTTATATTATTTGTTAACATGTAAAATGATCCGCCAACTAAATTAATCAAATCCATAAACAGCACAAGTTTGCGCACAATTTCAAACACAATTGCCAAAATTTACTACTTTTTTTGGAGACATTTCGGATAGCATTATTTTATGGTCACCAGAAGTATCTCAGTATTTGGCGACACTATCTGTTTGATAAAATTAGTAACACACAGTTTTACAAAGTAGGGAGGAGGAGACTTATCCAAGGTATCCCAAAATGAATAAAGCAAATTTCGTAACATTTTATATTGCAGTAAGGGATTACGGGCGGCTACATCTTTTAAAAGTTTGTACTTCAACAGCAATATAGAGACGATTTTAGAATATGTTCAAAAAAAAAAAAAAAGGTAAATCGTTTTAAACGAGTGAAGTTTAAATTCATACTTTGGAAATTCCTCAAATTTGTATATTCTTTAATGTCGTTTTTACGTTTCTAAAAGAGTGCTATTTTGTCCTTCGTACTTATTGCCATTTTACTTTTATGGCTAAGGAAAAAGCTCGATTTTTAATCACGTCAAAGCGGTGTGTTTTGAGTTATTTCAGTTACAGAAGAAAACGAATAAAAGTAACTATATTGTTTCTCACAATTATTACACACCCAGGGAACGCCGGATATTTTTGCTATGTGCAACAATTTGGTAACTAAATAAAAAAAAATATTAAATAGAGTCTACCCCCCTACCCCCAGTTATCGTCGAAAAAATATTTATTTTTTACCAGAAAAGGCAAAACATTTTCTTTGTAGCATCTTCTGTTCGGAATTAAAATTCATATCTTATGAATGTAGATTAAGCAAACATTTTACGCAATTTTATAAACTTGCCAAGCCTGGCGAATGTATGGCACTGTGGTCCTTTGTCCGATAAATAATGGATTTGGATTATTTTACATTTTTACGCTGCTTTTAATTGCAAAAATAGATAATTAATTAGAGTGCATTCGTTGAAAAAAATGAAATTAATTGAAAAAAAAAATGACATTTTAAAAACTTATTCGATAGGCAGAGTTATGATAACGCGGTCGGGACGAGTGTTAAAAAATCTTGGCGCTACAGCCATTACAAAATTTTCATAAAAATGTAAAAGCTTTGCCAAACTAATTTTGGTAAAAATATCATTAAATACTATGTATAGGGTATTGCAGTTAAAATTAATCCAATAAATTAGTGAAACAACATGTTCAAATGACATTAAAACTGCTATTAAAATGTAAATTAATCCACCAAATCCATTTTATGTCTCCAGACTCACCAGGCGACTACGTTAGCGCATTTAAAAAATTTTTAAAATTTTAATGAAACTTTTAATTTTATTTTTTCTTTTTTTTGTGTGTGTGTTTTTAAGGATTAATGGTGCTAATTAGGATTTTGTGGAATTAATATCCCTACTTTAATAGCGACAATAGAGAGGATTGTTCTTTGTTTTTTATGCTATCGGACCTGTACTGATGAAGATTTTTGGAATTAATCATGAAGTAGATCTTCAGGGGGACATGTTATTTGAAAACGCTGATATCACCATTCTAATAGAGACTTTAGGGAATGTTTCTCTTTCCAAAATGAGAAGTTTTTGTACTATTGTGCTCATTTAAATGGGAACTTGAAACAATAAAAAAAACCCTGTTGTGCTTACTCTGATTTTAATGGTATTTTTACTCGGAACGTTTTTGGTATTTTAATCAGGACTGTCAGGACGTTGTTAAGAAACAGTTGATTTCCTTCACGTGGGGTATTTTAAAGGTTTGATGTTCTCAGTCTAAAGGGACATTATTAGAATCTGGATTTGTAGTGACTGTTGACCCTATTTTGGGACGATTTCTCCGGTAAGAAGCTATACAATAATTTAGACAGCAGGTGTAGCGCTGGACACCATTTGACAGGGATGGGGATAAAAGGGAAGTAGTTGAGTTTATTTAAGAATTGTTGACCTCACTCGAATTGTAATTTTTGAGAATTACCCAAACTACAACCCCTTTTTTACAACTCCTGGACATTTTCCTGATTTATGTTGTGTGATTTTTTTGGATTTCTTCTCAGTTTCGCCGACATTTCATTTACCCCCCCCCCCCCTGATTTTCATTTTCATCATTCCTTTTGATATAATAAATGGGGGAGGCGATTTTAAATGCCGGCGAAACTGGGGAGAAACCATTTTTTTGGTAACTATTTGATCTCTTCCTGTGTTGACCATTAACTTGAATCGATTGAAAAAAACTACATCAACGTAAGCGAAGCCGCGGGTAAAAGCTAGTATTTAATGTGTCTGATTTTTAATCATTTTCAAATCTATCTTACTGCTGTTGCTCCTGCAGTTTTTATGACGCTACGCTTTCTTTCTTGGTGTTGCAATTTCAATTTTGCGGAGTATAATAACGACCAAGAATGTATATAAATAATTCTCGGAGCTATAATAGAAAAACGAGCTGATGTGTGCATCACATGACTTCCTTTTACTCCAATTTAATGTCATTTTCTCATTATTAGCAGTTTTAATATGATTCAATAGTTTACTCTCTAAATATCACCAACAGTGGCCAAATTAAAACCAGATTTAAAAAAAAGGCCAAATTTTTCGCTAAGTTGGCGACCAAAAGACTGGCAAAAGACCCCCTTCGGAGCATACGAATGCAACCAAAGAAGAAGGTGCACAACTAGACCCCACCAGGAGTCTACGTACCAAATTTCAACTTTCTAGGACATTTCGTTCTTGAGTTATACGACATACATACACACATATGCACATACATACGTACTACATGCAGACGTCACGAGAAAATTCGTCGTAATTAACTCGGGGATCGTCAAAATGGATATTTCGGGTGCTATACGTTCCTAGGCAAATATCCACGTGCGGTCGGGTTGAAAAAAAAAACTCAAGATTCATTTGGAGGAGAGCAAAATGGAAATTAAGGCCGATTTTTGGGTTTAAAATCTTTCGTAAATACAATACTTCCTTTTTTGTAAAAGGAAGTAAAAATGTTTTGACGATTCACCATGATCTTTGAAAGGGCTCACCAGAATAAAATGAGATTTGAAACCCTTTTATACTAAATGTGTATTACCTTTACTGTAAAAATCAAATCTTTCGGGGATCGGCAATCTCCTGTCCTCCCACCCGACTACAGAACTGATAACTCGCATTTTCTTTAGATACAACAAAGAAGCTTCATATATTTTAAAAAATAATACCAATCACGAAAAAGTCTTTTCTGTTTTATTTACTAAGTGAGATAAGAACAAACAAAAATTGAAAACCTATCTATTCTTTAGGATACTTCTTTGTCATATGAAGTTACAGCTCAAAGTACAAGCAAATAAATAAACCCTAATGTAAGATCCAATAAATGAAGAGGAACTTTTATCTTTTAGCGATGTTCGCTCGAATACTTGACTCAAGGGCTGCAGAATAGCAACGAGCTCACGATGCTTTATTAAAGTTTCTGGTACATCTTTTGTCACAGTAGGAAATATAATCTTGAAAATGCAGATTTTCTGTTGCCAGGATCAAGTTTCTGTGTCGATTGTTTGGGGGGAATTTCTAAATGAGAGCAACAAAATTGTTTTTTCCTTTTTACTTCCTTTTACAAACGAGCTGAATAGTGCATCACATGACTTCCTTTTACTCCAATTTAATGTCATTTCCCCATTACTGGCAATTTTAATGTGATTCAATAGTTTACTCTAAAAATCACCAACAGTGGCCAAATTGAAACCAAATTTAAAAAAAAAATCGCAAAATTTGTCGTCAAGTAGACGACAAAACTTGGCGACCAAAAGACTAGCGATACATCGCCAAGTGTCCGACAAATTATAACACCACTTAAGTTTACATCGAAATTAACAATGATTCCCCCCAAAAAGGGACCGAAGACCCCTTTAGAATCACCCGAATGCAACCAAAAGGGGAGGTACACAAAAAGACCCCACTTAGAAGTCTACGTACCAAATTTCAACTTTCTAGGACATACCGTTCTTGTGAGTTATGCGACATACGTACGCACATACGCACATACATACGTACATACAGACGTCACGAGAAAACTCGTTGTAACTAACTCGGGAATAGTTAAAATGGATATTTCGCGTGTCTATATGTTTTTAGGCACTTATATACGTGTGGTCGAGTCGAAAAAAAAAAAAAAAAACTCAACATTCATTGGGGGGGGGGGGGGGGGGGGGGGAAGGAAATATTGTATTCGTAAAAATATTTTCACTCAAAAATCGACCTTAATTTTCATTTTGCTCACCCCCCCCCCCCCCCCCAATGAATGTTGAGTTTTTATTTCGACTCGACCACATGTGAATAAGGGCCTAAGAACGTATAGACGCTCGAAATATCCATTTTGAAGTTTCCCGAGATAATTACAACGAGTTTTCTCGTGACGTCTGTATGTACGTACGTATGTGCGTAGAGGAAGTGGTCAACCACTTTTATTTTCTACTTACTGATTTACCTGTTCACGCTATAGACCGGGATCTGAAGGGGGTTGATCATACATGGAAAGGCTGACGCAATATTATTTCTGATTATTGTTACAGGCACGATGGTGATTATGAAACCACATGTCGTCGCCCCCCTGGGTGGTCGACAACCCCGGGGGAGGGGGGAAAGCAGTGGGGAGAGCCGTTTACTAAAACACTCATAACTCGCGAACTATTTGAGATAAAACACTGAAAAAAGTGGCAATTGACGCAACAAAACAAGGGCTTCATAAAAGCTAAATATGATTATGGACCTATCTTTGTTGGTTTCTGAGTAAAATTCCATTTTTCGCAAACAAGCAAAATTTTTGAATAAAATGCGCAAAACAAACTTTTCTTGACCAAAATAAATTCCAAATCAAAATTGTTTGATTTTCTTTCAAATAAAGTCTTAAATATCATTATTCAGTTTGTTAAAACTATTTAAGTACCAATTACGCGTTGAAAAACAAAATGACAGTAGCAAGCTCGAACACGATTTGCAGTATAGTTCAGGATCTGAAGGGGGGGGGGGGGTTGAGCATGCATGGAGACCTGACGCAAAATTATTTCTGATTAATGTCACAGGCACTATAATGATTATGAAGCCACATGTCGTCACCCCCCTGGGTGATCGACAACCCCGGGGGAGGGGGGAAAGCAGTGGGGAAGCCGTTTGCTAAAACACTCATAACTCGCGAACATTTGAAATAAAACACTGAAAATAGTGGCAATCGATGCAACAGAACAAGTGCTTCATAAGAGCTAAATATGACTATGATCATATCTTTGTTAGTTTCTGAGTAAAATTCTATTTTTCGCAAACAAGCAAAAATTTTGAATAAAATACGCATTTTTTTTTCAAATTATCAAAATTATTTAACTGTTTAGGGAACTAATAAAATCTGAAATATCATTATCCAGTTTGTTAAAAATTACTTAATTATTATCAAAGCGTTAAAAAGTGAAATAAAAGCAAGCTCAAAAAACATATGAGGTAATTCACAAAAAAAAAAAAAAAAAAAATTGCGGAATGTATACCTTGAAGACTCGACATAAACCAAAGAAAATTTTGTGGCTCTCCTGTTTTGGCGGTTTTATTTTGTAATATTATCAAAACAATGTCCCAGTTAAGTAATTACTTAATTATTTAACCTTTAACGCTTATAGCTGCTTAGTATGGGTCACAATGGCACTTTTTAAAAAATTAAAACATGCAAGTTTGCAAGTACGAAGTAATTACAGAAAGAATAAACTATCAGGATAACCGTTTTTGCATATTTTACACATGAGTTATGAAACATAGTGACCGAGGCTATTGCCACATAAGCAGCATCAAAATTTCAGTGGAACGTTAAAGAAAATGTGAATAGTCTCTTATCCAGAGAAGTCCTGCAATGGCAATGTCTTCAATAGCGACTGCAAAACAGTAAAAGAAAACTAAAAAACATTTAACCTGGGAAACGTTAGCTCAAAAGTGATGTTAGTACATCTAAAAATCATTCCCATACATTAAGCCCAATGCTAGGTTAGGTTCATCAGAATGGTTCACTGAAGCAAAGCGAGAGGTTCGATTTCGTGAATGTAATTGAAAATGATACTTCTTGCAGCAAAACTCTAGAAGAAGCTCCCTATTTTTAAGAACAAAGTTCAAGTTATCGATGGAATGACTCTGGTCCATAATGTCCCGAACACTACTTTCAAATGTAGCAAAGATTTTGCAGGTCTCCAAATAAAAAATAATAAAATTTTCTCTCCAATAGTCAAACTACACGAGTGGACCTTAAACACGATCGGTACATCTCACTGTCGTTTTCATAATTTGAAAACCAGAAGTTCAGGAAAGTCTCCTTCGCTTATAAAAAAATCACTATAGGTACCAAACCAGTGGTTTCGTGTCATAGCCATTCCTGAAAATAAAAAGAACCTTTAAAAGTACATTTCAGAGTATGTAATATGTAACATATCCGTTCCTGCATCCAATCAGCTTCTGGTGTCTGGTAACTCTGAAAACGAAAATGAATATTATTTAAAATCTGAGAGCCAAGTAATAAATTTCTCTGAAATGCCCGAGTCCAACCAGGACGAAGCACGCAACAGAATCTATCTTCCTGCATATGATTCAGTGCACAATAGGGGAAAAAGTAACTAATAGTTTATAGATCAGAAACTAATGAATTCTTATTGGCAATTTTGTTAAAGGACAGAGGTTGCCATTTCATGTGCTGGTGTTGTGGAAAGGAAAAGAGCTTTAGGATGGCATCTATCTTCAGGAGCACTTACGGAAAAAAAAAAAACATCTAAAATTTTACAAGCTTTTGATGCATTTTCCGACTGCGATTCAACAAGTAAAATAGGAACAAAAAAGCATGCTTTCTCTTTACCAAAAAAGTCCGAAACTATTTTTTGTACACTAGAGTTATCATTAAAACAATATCTGAGTTCTTCAGAATTTCAACTCTTAGAAGCTGTATTATAAAAAAAATGTCAAGAAAATAGGTATTTCTTGCGAATGCAACCATTACACAATAATTTCTTGTCATTTCCATCAGAAATAAATATAATATCAGCTCTCTACCAGCAAAGAAGTATTTCTCAACTGTACTATTGAATCAATTCCCCTGTAACTTAGCAGTGCCTTTAGATGTAACCAAGTTTGGGTTTCACTTGAATGAAGTTTCAATGAAGAGTCTAATTCCACCCTGCGCAGGCAAGAACTGTAAATAATCTTGTAAATGTTTTATTATTAATTCATCTTGCTGTAAATACTGTGCTATTAAAGCTAAAGCAAAAACCCATAAACTACAAAATACTCGGAAGAGAACGATTCAACAGAACAATTACAAGTCAACAAAAAAGAGTATGATCCAGTTTTCAGAATTTGATATATTAATGCGTAATGCTCATATTGATATTCTGCAATTATTTTTTAATACGCATTATTTTACTAATTTTATTTAATTGGTTTTTTTAGAACTCTTGTGTATAATTTTATATTTATATTCGTTTTCCTAAAAGAGCTCAAAGATGCTTCTCATTTTTTATATTTATTTAAAACATATTATTTCTTGTATCATTGTTCTTTGTTAGGTATATTATAAAAAACAACATCCGCAAAACAATACCCGCAATATTCTTTTGTGCAAATTGAAATTATAAAATAGAAATAAATAAAAAATAATATTTGAATTGAAACGACTGTGGGTCTGGTTCCCTAGTTCCTCTCAAATTTAAAGCAGTATATAACAAAATTAAAGCCATAATTAAATACTTTGCAATTAGAATAAATTTGTAAACTGAAGAATGAATAGTTCGTCATAAGGGTAATAAGGCTATTTTTTTCCTCCTTAGCATACTGCCGTTTTATTCAATGCGCTAACTTAGGCAGTGCTTGCATTTTCTATTTCGCTTTTTAACGCTCACGTTAGTAATAATTAAGTAGTTTTAAAGAAACTGAATGATGAAGTTTCAGATTTTATTGTTTCCCTAAACGGTAAAATAATTTTAAAAAAGAACTTATTCTTTGGAAAAAAAGCTTTTCGTATTTTATTCAAAATTTTGCATGACTGCTAAAAAAGGAATTTTACTTATAAACCAGAAAGGATAGAACTATAAACATATTTAGGTTTGTTTAAGCCCTTGTTCTGTTGCATCTTTTGGCCACATTTTTAGTGCTTTACCTCCTACGGTTCGCGATTTATGAGTGTTTTAGTAAACGGCGTCTCCATACTGCTTTTCCCCTCCCCCGGGGATGTCGACCGCCGAGGGGGGGGGGGACATGTGTTTTCATAATCACTATAGTGCCTGTAACAATAATCAAAAGTAATTTTGCATCAGGTTTTCCCGTCTTCCATGCATGCTCAAAACCCCTTTTCAGATCCTGAACTATACTACGAATAGTGTTTGAGCTTGCTACTGTCATTTTGTTTTTCAACGCGTTAACAGTACTTAAATAGTTTTAACAAACTGAATAATGATATTTAGGACTTTATTTGAAAAAAAAAATCAAACAATTTTGATTTGAATTTTATTTTGGTTAAAAAAAGTTTGTTTTGCGCATTTTATTCAAAAATTTTGCTTGTTTGCGAAAAATGCAATTTTACTCAGAAACCAACAAAGATAGGTCCATAATTATATTTAGCTTTTATGAAGCCCTTGTTTTGTTGCATCTATTGCCACTTTTTTCAGTGTTTTATCTCAAGTAGTTCGCGAGTTATGAGTGTTTTAGCAAACGGCTCCCCCCACTGCTTTCCCCCCTCCCCCGGGGTTGTCGACCACACAGGAGGGCGACGACATGTGGTTTCATAATCACCATCGTGCCTGTAACAATAATCAGAAATAATATTGCGTCAGCCTTTCCATGTATGCTCAATCCCCTTCAGATCCTGGACTACTAAAGGGATAACTTCAGTGCCTTTTGTTTACCCACTTCACTGAAAAAAGTATAGACATTTATACTAATAATATAAAGCAGTAGAGTTTGTTTGGTTGAACGCGTTAATCTCAGGAACTACTGGTTCGAGTTGAAAAATTCTTTTTGTGTTGAATGGTTCATTGATTGAGGAATGCTATAGTCTATAAAACATCACGCTATGATTAATATGAGTCGATCAGTAATAAAAAATGTTATGAATACAGGAAAATTCATATCTATATATATAAAAATGAATGTTTGTCTGTATGTCATCCATGAACTCAAAAACTACCCGGCAGATTTGGCTGAAACTTTCACCGTTTGTTATTTTTGGTACTGGGAATGTTTATAGACCAGTTCGAAAAAAATCCGATCGATAGTTCCTTTTTTATTCCAATTTAAGTCACAATCCATTGGATAAATACGAATAAAATTATCGGCTGCAGAAATTAATTCGCGTGAAAGATCTCATTCATAAGAAGTTAGCTGTTGCCATTTTTCTCGAGTTTGAACAAATAAATTCTTTCTTTATTGTTTTATGGCTTTTTATGCAACGGGGGGACTTAAAACTTTTTCTATTTGATATTTTTAGCGATTGATTGATCTTGCAAACTGCGTGAGTACAAAATTTGAGTATAGTCACGGCTTCACTTGATACCTGGACCGATTATTATGAAAATTGCTATATATATGTATTTTTCCACGGAGAAGGTGCATAATATGCTCATTGAAGCCACTTGCCACCAGGTGGCACTGCAGAGTAGCAACTTCTGCCCCGTTCAACCGATTGTCATGAAAATCAGTATAATGAAGTATTTTTTTTTGTTGGCGTAGCAACGCGCGTCGGGTACAGCTAGTTATAATATAAAATGCTTGGAACGCCGGATAGACGTATCCACGGTGGCTTGACATGGTAGCGCTCGCTTTGCAATCCAGCGGGTGTAGGTTCGAACCAGCAATGAGGCAAATATCGAGGTTCCTTAAAATAGAGCTCAATCTTACCTGATTTTTCAGAGAAATCCTAAACGATGCTGAAACTGATGTGTAAAAAAAATAAGCATCATTGTTTTTATTTTCTTATTCATTAATTAACTATTTATATGAAACTGAAGAGTTTGTTTGTTAGTTGTTTGAACGCGCTAACCTCAGGGACTACGGATTCGAATTGAAAAATTCTTTTTCTGTTGAATAGTCCATCTTTGACTAATAGGAGCGGAGCAGCAACAAGAAAGCTAATGAAAACGGGAAAATTTATATCCTAATATAAAACACTTGGAACGCCGAACATACGTATAATTTTTAGGTAGACCGTGCAACGCCGGGCAATGCAGCTAGTTATATATGTGTTATATTTACTATTATTTTACATGTCTACTTTGCGTACAAATGCACTATAGTTTTAAGGCTTCTATTTTGTCGTTTATTCATTTTTGAAACATACTTTGATTTTATACTCATATATTGCTCATGTTTAAAAATGTTTACAACTATTGACAGATGAACTGTGAATTAAAAAAAAAAACCCTTCCCAAATTATACAAACAAACATTTAATGTAGCAATATTTCTAGTTTGCTAGATTTTATCTTCACACAAACCTTTAAAGCGCAGTGCATTAAAATTACTTGATTGTTTTCACTTAAAAAACATCAAGAGATAAGTAGGTACTAAAAATAGAAAGGTGGCCATTAACTTTAATTTGTCTGATATTAACTTAAAAGGATTTGAATTTTCAGGTTGTATTATGCTCTTATTCCACGGTGCAACTTTAGTTGCAGCAACTACCTGCTACTTTACAGGTTTACCAAAAGTATTGGCGGACGTCACTGAGTAGGAGAGAGTGTTGTACCTTGGGATACTTTTTATGTCTTAATTTTTAACGTCAATTATTTGGATCAAATTTAAAATCTAAATGTCACATTAGAATTCCAGAACATACCTCTATGCAAATTATTTTTTAAAATTCAGACAGTTTGAAAATAAAAAACTACCAGCCATTTAAAGAAAAATTTCCAAGCTGTCCCAAGGTACAACATCCTATTGTACTTTGGGACACATCCTGTTGTACTATGGGAAAGTCTTCATTATACAGGTAACAGCCATATACTTGAACCAAGTTACATCCAAAAATAAATAAATAAATAAAATAAATAAATATTTTTTATGGTAGTGTATTAAATCATGAATAATTAGTAATTAATTATGAATAATGAATTATGAATTATCTAACGTTAAATGTTTAAAAGACTCATAAGATTAGAACATTGTTCCATGTTCCCAAACATATCTTAATTATTAAGAACCATGCATATGTTGTACCTTGGGATGTATCCTAAGGTACAATATGTTTGGCTATCCCAAGGTACAATCACCACGTGGTTCAAGAAAAACCAAAATGGTGGTCAATCTAGATGCACTATCATAATTTTCTCATAACCAAAATATTTAAAGTGCTTTTTTTTTATAACAAAATAAACTTCAGTTGATTAGTTTTACAAATACAAAGAAGAAAATGAAATAAAAATGAAGAAAATATTTAATTTGGAGTCATGAAATTTTCTTTCTCTCATTAAATCGTCAATTTCACTCATTTGATGCTTATTTTTACTATGACACCAAATAGTAGTGAAGGTTACTATTAGAGATTACAAAAAAAAAATGTCCGCAAAAAATAGATTCTAAGAAATTAGCTGTGTTCCAAGGTACAACACTCTCCCCTATACATAGTCGAGGTCACTGACGTCATGCAATCTGGAGAATTCTCATTGGATAAAACCTGCAACTAGGTGCAACTATTACATGTAATTGTCGGCGACACCAAACAATTTTTCCTCATAGAAATACGCGAAATTGCAGGAAAAAGTTGCAGATGGTTGCACCGTGTAATAAGACCGTACGTAGACAGACTGAGCTTCTATTATTAGTCAAAAGAGGATAAACCCTTTTTGTCAAAACCCTTCTGACAAAATCAAAATCAAGGAAGGAATGTTGTACTAAGAAAAAGCAAAAGAATTGCTATTTTGAGGTTTCAAAAATATTTTAAAGGTTTAAGTTAAAATCTGAATTAAGCCAATAACTTTTAAAAAACATTTGATTTAGGATATCATGATTAACAGCACTGAGTTAATCACTGGATTTAAACTGCTGATAAAATGGTGGTTACGCCTGATATTTTTCATCAAGCTGACCTGCGTTTGATTCCCTTTGTAACAAGAAACAAACATTTCTCCTGCGCTATGTAGTGGTACATGATTATCATTTCATTCTAAGTGATAGGGAGTGTGTTGGTGTGTTGGGTTAAAAAGTATAAAGAATTAAAGATACTATATAAAAAGAAAAATGTGATGAACTTTAAACAATACAAAACCATTTGTGAGGAAAAATTAGAACCTTCGTCTCTGGAAGAAATATAATTTAGGAAAAATCCAACTACCAATTATATAATTTGAAATTGCCTCAAAAAGTGAAATATAAACTTAATTTTCGAAGCAACAATTAGAATTCCTTCAAGACATAATTTAAGAAGAACAAATGTTTTGGATAAGAAAAAAGACTCCCTCGCGGTAGGTATTGGTTACTGTCTTCTTTACGAAGTCTGTTAAAAGTAAACCAAATTAAAACAAAAAATTGTAAAAATACTACATACAAGTATTTTGTAGCTTCACGGATCGCCTTTTACCTTTCATAAAAAGTTTGGAACTTCCCAATCTAAGGCATGGTCACAAAAAAGCTTCTTTGCTCACTTAACTAGTTCAAAATTAAATTAGAAAATCCTCTTTTGTACATGTTCCTCTTCAAGCGTTTTTTTGTCAACTACTTCCACTTCATCGTTTTTTAAAAACAGGATTCGCCCCCTCCCCTCCGCCTAGCAGTGTGATCCTGGGCGAGTACTCCACTTGCTCTTAGGGAGTCAGGGCCTGTTTAACATAATTTCATTAACGACGAAGTATTAACGGCAGTCAGGAATGTCCTCGCTTGAAATGTACGTAATTTTAAGGAAACACTTGCTAAAACGAAATCAAATAACTTATAAATAAGAAAAAAAGGTTTTAAAAAAGATGTTGAACATTTTGATATAAATCATGGTAATACAGAGTTTTACATTATTCATGACACCTGGCAAAAATCGTTGCCGTGACGCGAATATAAAATGGATGAACCAATTTAAATAGTGAAGTTAGAATGTCCAGATTTTTCTGCAATATATTTTCTACAACGCCTTCCTTTAGGTATAATTACGATTACATAAACTATAAAACTTCTCATAATTATAATATAGATCGTTTTGCATGCTTTGAGCGTTGCGAATCTTCACCCTTCATTTGCTGCCCAAGACGAATTTCATTGAGAATATGATTGGAAATTTCTCGCGGTAGAAATTATTTAACTCCAACAATCCAGTTTGTTTGCTCTATTCAATGTGTAATTATCAAATGTTGAGTAAGACCATTTCTGTTTGGTTTGAGGAGTCCGGCAGATAAGTTTAATTTCAACATAATTACTTCGTCTAATGCAATCAATAATTGGTTTACCACAATTTCTGCCTGACACCAGGCGGTGATTTTCAATTTGCTTTCACTTGGGTACTATTTTACATTTAATTTGAATGCATTGTAAATTAAGTTTTATGAATATCTTAGAAGCAGCGGAATCTGGAAATTTATGATTTGTTTTTGCGCTCTGTGTTTATTTTTTAAAGAGGTTTTCCTTTCATGAATCATTTTTGAAAACGGATAATTATCATGGAAGAGTGTTGAAAAAGTAATGTCGAAAAGCTATTTTTGCAGAAAAAAAAAGAAAAAAAAAGATTACGAGAAATTTAAAGCGAGACATACTGTCTAGTGATGTGTCGGTTCGTTAAAAAAGGATATCCGCGGATACGGATACGGACCCGGATCATTAGTGTCAAGATGGGATTAGTGTCCCGTTAGGATAATGGCACTGTTTCTTCAAAAAAAAATGTCATCTACGATGAAAATATAATCAAGACTATGATTTACTCTTTAAGGAAATCTCCATTAAAACTGAGGGGAGTTGGAAAAATGGGTCAGCGCTTCATTAATGCTTAGATAGAATGTGAAAAAATATTTCTAGATAGCTTGGTAGATGTAGGATATAGGAGCAAGAGTGTAAAGCTGCTTCTGGATAGGCTAGAAATATTTTTCACATTTTATTCAGCATAAATGCAGTGCTGCTCCACTCCACTCAACTTACCCCGACAGACGAAATAACGGAGCCGGGAACACCAAATCAATAACAAAAACCAATATGAAATTAAAAATTAAAAAAAGAAAAAACATATCCCAGAGGGTCGACCTCATATTAAGATGACTTTCGCGTGTCAGAACACACATTGTTTCAAATATGAACTGACAGCAGACAGAAATTTTAAATCATTGAGTTTTTTCTCCTTATCTTCAGACTTTGAAATCGCTACCAATCATGCGTACAAAGGCTTAGAATAGCATTTAAAATTTACTTAACAAGATTATAGCTCCTACTGTATATAACTAGGAAATTCTAAACAAATATCAAACGCAGAAAACTTCGTTCCTTCAATTAGGGCCAATATTTTTAACGTACGGGGAGTTTTTACTATCATAATCGTCAAAAACGTGAAGTCGGTTTTTAATTAATATCTTTTTTGGCAGATCTTAAACGGATCCAAGCTAAGAACACTTTCGATCAAGTCACATTTTGAACGAAAAAAAGAACTATCGAAATCGGTTCATCTGTTAAGGAGCTACGATGCCGCAAATATACACACATATACACACTTTTAAAACTTATTATTTCTTTCTTTTTGCGATGAGGGGTACAAATCGGCTTCAGAAATGATACCTCATAATTTAAATAAGGACTAAAATTTAATTTAAACGGAATTTAAGTCTTTTATTCAAATGTTTAAGAATTTTTAGAGTAGAAAAGATCCGTTTAAGATCCGCCAAAAAAGTAACGGATACAGATCCTCATTTTTCCTCGGATATCCACGGATACGGATACCCGGAACATCACTAATACTGTCCACCTTTCGCAAGTTCAGCTCCGCTGCCCGACCGATTAAACGATTCCATTTGTCTAAATAGGGGTGAGAAAAAACGGCTTAAGAACTTACGGATTTCGTTCGCAGTGTTACTGTCCATTTGACGAACAATATAAATCAGGAAAGAAGTAGCAAGCGGTACAGGATTTTCTCGCCAATAAAAGGGTTGCAATGGTAGGCCGATTCTGTGCCTAACAATTCCTCTTACTGATTGCGCTCCTTTGAAAGAAATGACTTGCTCAAGGTCAAAGCTCTACTTCTCAGAGGTGGACAGTACTTGCTTTATGTTTTTTAATTACGTACAGTACCAATGAAACTGGTTAATTGTTTTAAAGTATCTTGTTATCTCTTTTTTGCATGTTTGTTTTCGGAGAACACTTTTGGTTGTTAAACATTTCTTGACTTAGTAATAAAAATTTTATTGCAAAGAGGATTGTCGGATTAGTACAATTTAAAATAGAAATACTTAATATCATGTTACGTGCTTTGTTTTGTCGCAGTTAGTCTTCATTGTTGCCAACTCACTTAAACTTATAACATAAATGCATTACATTGGTCACATTGTCATTTGCACTCATGGTTTAAAAGCTGGAAGTTCTTTTATGCATCAAAGAGCCATTCAATGTATTGAGTGTTGTTCACCTCAAATTCTTCACATTTGTTGCTATCATCATTGCTTTTATTCAATTTTTTCATGTGCTTCAGCTTGAGCTTCAATATCCTCAGAAGCGATGACTTTGGCGTCAACAAGAATATATAAATTTCATATTCAAATGCTTCTCTAGTACACAAGTTTAAAAAAAAGCCCATTTCACTTTTTTTCAGTAATTATGACTCATCACTCGGTTCCGGTTGACTTCAGAATGTAAGAGGACTTTCTCCAAGAAAGTATGAGTTGAACTGAAAGTCAATAAAAAATATTTGAATTACAAAAATATTGCTTCCTTTAATGAAGGTTTGTTCGTAAAAAGCGATATATGCTCCCAGCTTTTATATTTTTACTTCCTTTTGCAAAAAAGGAAGTATTGTATTCGCGAAAAAATTTTCACTCACAAATCGGCTTTAATTTCCATTTTGCACGCCCCCGAATGAATATTGATTTTTTTTTTCAACCCGGCCACACGTGGATACATACCTAAGAACGTATTGACACCCGAAGAATCCATTTTGACGATCCCCGAGTTAATTGCAACGAGTTTTCTCGTGACGTCCGTATGTACGTATGTATGTGTCTATGTGTCTCGTATTACTCAACAACGGTATGTCGTTGAAATTTGGCGCATGAACTCCAAGCGGGGTCTAGTTGTGCAACTTCTGTTTTGGTTGCATTCGGATGTTCTTAAGTACCTTTTAGGGTAAAATCATTGTTAATTTTAATGTGAACTCAACCGGTGCTATAATTTGGCAAACACTTGGCAATGTATCGTCAAGCTTTTGGTCGCCAAGTTTTGTCGTAACTTGGCGACGAAATTGGCGGTTTTTTTTTAAATCTGGTTTTAATTTAGCCATACTTATAGAGAGTTAACCATTGAATAATATTAAAACTGCCAATATTGGAAAACTTTATCTGTATAAAACGTTTTCTTTGCTTCGGTTCGCAACAGACTTGTAATGAAAGTATTTACAGTGTTTTTTTGCTCACTCCAAGGCACTATTATCTTTAAATTGGAGTTAAAAGAAAGTTATGTGATACACACATCAGCTCGTTACTTTCGAAATCTGTCTGATTTCATCGCTAAATCAGGTTTATCGTTAAATCAGCGCTCGTTACATGCAAGTTTTGAGAAATTGCATTTTTCAGAAAGGAAGCTCTTTGTGGAAAATTTTCGGGAAAGGGAGCATCGTAATACTTGATTAGGATCTGCGTAGCCTTTGCAATATTGCCAGTTTAGATTTGCTCCAACTGTAATCTTATTCTCATTCTATATAATATATATTATATTAGTAAAGAAACAGTATTACTTTCTTGTAATAATAGCCCTCTGTATCGCAATATTAGTATAGGTATGAGGGTAGACCGACCAGTGAGTGAACACCACCCAATGAATGAACAGCGCGTCATTTTTAAAAAAAAAATAAGCTTCCAAATTTTTTTTTTCTGAATAAATTTACTACAAAAGCGTTCTTTATTGACATTCTAAGCTATCTGACACCTGATTGGTTACTTTGGATACATATTTTTTTCCAGGAAAAAATTTGAAATTTTTAATGCCGTGAATCGTTCTTTCTCTCTTTCAAAATAATAAGGCTGGTTTCGTGCTAGCAATTATTTTGATACATATTTTTTTATCGATAAATTATATTTTTTAACTCTACGAAAGAAAAATTAAGTATACATATTTAGGCTATGGATTTAAATTGTTTCAGTCAATGCAGAATGCGTAGATTTTCAGGTAGAGGGGTGTTCAGTCACTGGGTACGAAAAATTGCGAAAACTCAGTGAATGAACAATGGCAAAATTTCTTTTGATTTAAAAAGAAATTTGTAGTGTCTTTGATATATTTTCATTTTCTTACTTTTTTGTAATACAGATAGCTTTATATGCTTATTTATTTATGTATTTCATTATATATTTCATAATTTCTTTATTTTTTTTCTTTGCAAACAATGCACTTTTTACTGAGTTTTTTTTCCTTTATCTATCTATCTATCAATCTATCTATCTATCTATCTATCGAAAAAATATATACAAAGGGAGAGAATAGATAGGTAGATATGTATGTTTGTAGATAGAGGAAGATATAGAGATATATAAAACATAAGAGGTAAATAGATATATAGGTAGATAAATATAGAGATAGAATAGGTAGGTAGATAGATCGATAGATTTATTGTCAGATAGGTAGTGGTTAATAGATAGGTAGATCGAGAGACTAATATAGAGATATATATCTAGATAGAGAGACTGATATAGGGATGGATAGTAGATATATAGACAGGTAGATGGACCGATGGATATAGATAGGTGGATAGACATAGATAGGTAGATATATTGATAAGGAGTTAGTTGGATAGATAGGTAGATAGATAGACAGGTAAAAAAGCAGGTAGATAAATAAATAGATTGATTAGGATAATAGAATGGCAGATATTTTGATGTACAGACAGAGAAATAGGTAGATAGGTAGATAGACAGATAGATATATAGATACATACATAGAAAGATAGATAAGTGGATAGATATATAAGTGAAAAGATGGATAGATTAGTAGATAGATAGATAGATAGAAAAATAGATAGATAGATATAGATAGTTATATAAATAGATATATAGATAAATAGATATAGATAGTTATATAGATCTCAAAGAAACTTAATTTCTTTTTAAATCAAAATTTATCATGTTCATTCACTGGACCAATTTGTGTTTGTTATTTACTGGTTCGAGGTGTTCATTCACTGGGTCGTTGTGCCATTTTTTCTTTAAACACCTAAAAAAGTCGGAAGCGATACCATTTAAGTTCCCGCGATTTTTTAGAGATATTTACATAGATCAATTAAAATGTTTTAACTATCACGATCCGTATAGTATAGAATTTAAAATTACTAGGATTTTAAAAAAATGAAATTGTGCTTAACTGTTCATTCACTGGTCGGTCTACAATATAAGATATATTTTGCTGTGGGTTCCGGCTCACTGTGGAATATATGGAAATGAAATGGCTGATATCCTTGCAAAAAAGGGAACGAAAATATTACAAACTAACTCCACGGATCCCAGTCCCTTATTTCACTGTTATAGCACGCATGATAAAACAAAAGATAATTTTCGACTTTCGATCCAGGCAGACTCTTCACATCAAAGATAAGAGTTTCAGAGAATCCCTTTTGGCTATACCAGCCACACCTAGAAAGATACGCAGTGGCAGCTTTTTGTATGGAGACAGGACATGATTGCCTTGCAAAACATCTTTATAGGTTCAATACCTTTTCTTCCCCAAACTGTACGTTGTGCGGCAGCGACAATGTTATGGATGCAGTGCATCTCAGGGAATGCCCGAAAGTATCCATAAACATATATGACAGATATTAGAAGGGCATAGAAAAACTACAGGACTTACAGACTGATTGACCCTATTAACTTTTTACTTGTTTTACATTTTATCCTTTTGGAATGTTACAGTTTCATTTTGTACATTTTATCCCTTTGTGTTTTATACTTTTACAATTTTTTGATTTTAAATGTTACTATATTTGTACATTTTCTCCTTTTAAATTTTATATTTTTACAATTTTTCAATTTTACATTTTACACTCGTATATTCTACCTTTTCCTTTATTTCTTGTTACATTTTACATTTTTGTAGTATACTTTGTTCCATTTTTAGCCTACTTTCCCAGTAAAAGTCAGAAAAAGAAGAAAAAAGCATGAAAGAAGGCTTAATGCATCTTAAAAATGTCGCAAAAAAAAAAAAAAAAAAATCAAAAATAAATAAAATAATTAAATAAATATCGAAAAATTAAAAATTGGAAAGTAGGGTATTGAGATGGGGAAAAATGTCTGTCGGTCCGTCGCACAGTGGGGCGAAAACGCCAAAAAGCGCTTAAAAGTGTTTTTAAACCTCTCTCGCTTGTTTGTTTACTCAGGCATGTTATAATGGATTTTTCTCGATTTGTTTGGGCTCTAAGTCCAAAGTTCGCAGGTTTACGCAGCTAATTCCTTTTCAGGGTATTTCTACAGACCATTGATGACTAATTAATATTAATTTCTGAGAGGACATAAGAGGACATTTTTTTGTAGAGCGTTTTGAAAAAAATAACTTTGAATTCCCCAGTTATCGGTGCTGATCAAAACCAATTATCTGCTTGAATATTCTATTATTCTTTCTTTTTGTTCTTTTACTATCGTCGGACACGACAGAAATTAAATATACCCGCCATTAATAAGAAAAAAATATATAGATTGCTTCAAAGCAATTTGTTTAAATCTCCTTGATTCATGGTTCTTCACCTTCTAAAGGCTATCTTTAGCTTTGTAGTGGACGGAGGGCTCTAAAATTCCAGTTCTGATTGCCTAAGATATAGGCCTGTGCATATATATTAATCCGCAATTGGTTGAATATAGAAAAAAAAAAACCCTTTTAAGCGGTTTTTGTCTTTTCCGCCCCACTGTGCGTCGATCTGTCTGTCCCCCCCCTAATAACTTTTGAATGAATAGTCCGATTCGAACAAACTTTTTTTTGTTCGAAAGATCTCGGCGAGGACACCTCAATCCCATATTTCACTTTTTGATTTGAACTATTTTTTGTTCAATTTTAAACAGTTCAAAAAAGTTTAACATTAGCGCCTACGGGGAAACTGAAAGTCAATGTAGATTCCGTACTTGAAGGCGGATTTATTTCAAACAAATTTTGTTGGAAATAGCTACTGACGCCAAACTCCAGACTCCGACTCTGAGAATTTAGAGGCACCTGACTCCGACTCCTGTGCCCGACAATTAATCGGACTCCGACTCCCCGACTTCGACTCTGACTTCGTAGCTTTGGCAAAAATTTATGCACGGAGGACAATTGACTGACTCCGATTCTTAGATATTCGTCTCCCACTCCTTTTTCCCAAAATGAGATTGACTCCGACTCCGCAGCTATGGTTTTCACTGTGAAATAATTATTGTTGATATGATTTTTTATTTTCACGCTAAAGTTTTAATTTACGTATTCAGTTTTCGACAAATAAATTCAAAGTCATTTATGTTTCTACATAACGATATGCGCAGACGATTTTTTTTTTTTTTTTGACAATGAAAAGTATTTCTTTAAGTTGACATTTTATTGTTTTTATTTATTTTGGTAAGTGCATTAATTCATTTAAAAATTATTTTTGGCAACAGGGGAAAAAGAAACGATTTTTTTTTTATATGATGTATTTATTTTATTAAGCTTATTTATTTTAATTATTATTTTTTCGTTTTGAAAGCTGTTAAAGAATTTTTTTTTAATGGAAAAAAGTGTATTAACTGCTTTGTATAAAATGTGCTGCTTTTTTTTTTTTTTTACATTTTTTTTAGATGTGTGAGGAATACTTTATTCCTAGAAATGAGCAAAAATATGTTTGAAACAATTTGCGATTTTAGCTATTTTTGAGAATATTGATCAGGTACTAGAAAGTAGTATAGGTATACGGGAAAGTAGGCTCGTATAGTTCTAGACGGAACTTCTTGTTATATTGTACTCTCTCTTCATGTGTGCTGAGTGCACTCACTACCTATGTTCACTCTAGTCAATGAATTCCTATGTTCAAGTGCTACTGCTTAAAGATAAATAAAAAATAAATAAATAAATAAATAAATAAAGATATATTTTGCATGTCCCTACAATAGATTGGGATAAAAAAAAGAAAAAAAAAACTTTTTTTTTCTAATTTCAATAATAAGAAGTGCGTAAATGGTGCCAATAATGGAGCAATACAGCATTTGTTCGAAACTTCAACGCAACTGCGGCAGATTTTGAAATTGTCTAAAAATTTCAAATGTTTCATGTGCATTTTGCTCTACCAGTGGTAGATTTTCCGCACTACCTGTCAACGAAAATAGAAAAAAGGTTTTTTCGGCCCACCCTAATCTATAAATGCACGAAAAAACGCAAGAAGTACTGAAAATTTTTAGCAAGAGTATTTTCACGATTTGTATTCTAAACAAAAAATTTTACATTGTGGAACAGGAAAAAATGGAGCTTTTAGTTACTTTTTAAAATTTAAAATATCAAGCATTTTCAACATTTAAAATTAAAATAATAAACATATTTTCTTTCCCAGCCATCTTTCGTTTCTTCTTTAGAAAGATTTTGAAGGCGTGAAACAAACGAAAATAATCTTTATAATTTAAATTTTGAAACGGGCACAAAAGTAAAACCGTTGAACCAAATATTATCAAACTGATAAAAGTTTTTAGCATGGTATTTTATTTTCATCAAAAGAAAGGAAGAAAAGGATTTAAAAGATTTTCCCCCAGCGGCTTATGTGGTGCTGTTAAATGAAGTAAAACATGAAGACATCAGTTGAAAATGGTTTTAATCGTTTGTTATCGTCTTTTGAAAGTTACCATTTAGAGTGAAAACTAAAAATTTGTCAGGATTCAAAGACGAGACACAGCGACATGTCAGTGGTATTCCTCCTGATAAATTAAGAGCAACTCTTGAAAATGACTAAAAAATATTTACTTGCTTTTAGAAAATGTTTCCAGCATGCTTAATGCTCCAGATGCATTAAGAAGCTACTGTTGAAATTGCCGCTTAGTGAGATTTAAGTTACTATTACTGCAACTTAAATTTCGTGCTCCACATTTGTTTTTGTCTGCAATGTTTTATAGATTATTTTGCATGATTTAATTTAATTATAGCATTATTGTTTTTTTATAATGGCAACGATAAAAAAATAGAGTAGATGAAATGTTTTGATGAAATGTGAAAGTAGTTTTTTTTCAGCCGCTGTTGGCGGAGAAAATTATTTTATGTTTTAAGTAAATATGTAAATAAAAGTCTCTTTTTTGAAAGTAGGAAAGGGACGAATTCGATTTTATTTACTTGAGTGCAGATACACATAAGTATCAAAATTCAAAAGAAATTGAATAGGAGAAATTTTTACTTTTTAAAAATGGTAGTAGCATTACTTCTGATTTGTTAAGATTTGCTGTTAAAACGCCGTACTGGAGTTAAACTTTACAGGAGTTTCAAAAACGATGGTTCTATTTTTGCTGTTATTCCAACGGTCGTACAACCAGACGATTCGAAATCAGCCAGAAAATTATACCTCAGATCTTTCTAAACTTTCTTTAACAGAAAGAAAAGAAAAAGACTTCCATCTGGCTGTTTAAGTGTCTGACAGAAGTTCAAATGATCCTCTGCTGATTTGGAGGAATACCTTCTTTGTCTTGAATTTTAGCTTTCACATTTTCGATAGTGTCACTGAGCTGAACTTCTAAAGTAATGGTCTGTCCAGTTAAAGTTTTAACAAAATTTTGCATCCCTCCCCTTAATCTCAATACTAAGTGCAGAGTAGATTCTTTTTGAATATTATAGTCTGATAATGTTCATCTTCTAATTGCTTACCAGCAAAGATGAGCAGTTGAAATTATCCAGTGAATACCACCATAAAAGCTGCTGTTGAAAACGACGTGGCTTTTCCGGTGTTTGGTGACCTGTTGACTTCTCACTCGCCCAATATCGTGGTTGCTGTGAATCTTCTGTTTTGCACTGCTGAAGACTCCCGAAACGGCTGTTTGTAAACGTAATCTTCTTCTATGACGATAATTGTCAACACTAAATGCTCCCTGTTCGATTTATCAATATCCTAAGTGAATGTATTGCCGGACGTTGCACGGTCTACCTCAAAAATAAAAGTTGTCTCAAGTGACGTCAAAGTCCCCACACGAAGTTAAGTCTAGACTAAAAACTTTAGTGACCAGTAAGTGAGCGCAGTGAGTGAACAAGTGTCAGCAGTTCCGGGTGTTGGCGAGAATTTACGGAGCCTTTAGTTACGGAGCCCACTAGTTATATACAATTGTTTATAAGACCTTAAAAATATTAAAACTTTCCACATCATTTAATAACAAAGAATTGGTCCACATTTCTTTGTTTAAAATATGTGTAGTGTTTGAATGAAGTACAAGTAAAGCGTCAAACAAATGCTTTATCGTTAACTGTTTAACTTGAGCGGTAAATAGCCGAAACTTCAAGTACGCCAGGATAATTGTTAGATTATTATAGCTTATTGCACTATCTTTGCAAGAACTGTAAATTTAATAAAAACAAAATTTGAATGTTTGGCTTTTTATAGTGATGCGTTAGTTGGCATAGTTTTAAATTGTTATTTGCAAGAATATAAATTATTTTAATGTTGATGATTTTGATTCGGATTATCCAAAATTCCGGAAGAACTACGGCCGAATAAACGAGTTCTACTGCATTTTTAACCATTTGAATTTTTTAAATAAAAATATTCATTGTAACAATAAATTTAGTTTAGCCACACTCTGTAGATTTCTAAATAAAAATTTAAAACACATATAACGGTTTAAGCTTTGAAACAGTTTGAGAGGAAATTTCAACTTAAGTTAAATGGGAGTGCTTTGATATATTTTAACGATTGAGTTCCTTCAATTTGTTAAAAATAACATCAAACATAAAGTATCACAACGTTTATAACTCATGTTTTTCATTGTTTTTTTCCATGATAATTTTTAGTACAAAATCTGACTGATTTTCATGAAATCATATAGTAAATGATAAATTTGGGGAAGGAAAAAAAACACGTTTCTTGCATTGGGGTGTTTCCTTGAATCTTAAACACGTGCAAGCGGTATTATTTAGAACAAAGCAAAAGATTCTTTCTGGCATTTTCTGAGCACTTCTTTTGAATTTCAATATGGAACGTGACAATTACGTCAATTCGCTTTTTACTTCGGTTAAGAATCACGAAACATATTAGAACCTAAAGCCTTATCGGAAATGAATCAAGGATAAGTAAGCATTTACATTACAGGTATCCTTCGTATAACACGGTTACTTCGTTCCGTGTAGTATCGAAACCGTGTTATACGAGACTTTTTTTTTTATGAATGTTTTTTTACTCATTTTTTAACCTAATTAATAACGTACATATCATAAATCAAGTCAATGTGTACCCATGTGTTATATCGAAACCATGTTCCGTGTTATATCGAAACCGTGTTATACGAGACCTTGAAATAATGTAAATCAAGGAATGTGTACCGTGCTATATCGAAACCAATTCATAAAGTGCAAATTTTATAATAGATAAAATTTCAGCTCAGTAGAACATGTAAACGAAAACTGGCTTCCAGAACATACAAAGACCCACTGATTTAAAAATAAGAGTTGTTATAAACGATAAAACGTAATCATTTTACATACCTTAAATTTAAACTATTATACACAACAAGAAGAAATTTAATCCACTTTACTTTCTGTACTAAGAACAAAACGCATTCTATAAGAAAAAATATCTGCGCTTTTCTATAGCAATGAAATTCGTCTGATCAACAACAACAAAACAAAATTTAAAATGAAATAAATAGAATTATTCTATTTATTTTATTTCATATTTTGTTTCGACTACATTTTTCATTTGTCGTTAGCCAAATTTAGCTTATGTTTAATCCAAATGTTATTTCCTTACAATGCATTTGACACAAAATAATATTCACCTTTTTGCTTTTAAAACACTGATGAGAAAAATCAAGTACAGTATCTCCCAAAAGTGTTCGTACACTTTGAAATTTTGTAGTAAAACCAAGAAAACGCGAAACTGAATTCCAATATGAAGTCCAATATTTTTTCACATCATTCCTATGTCATTCTAAATAAATCCCTGTAGTTTTTTCAAAATATTGACGGATCTTCTTTTTGAAATATATCAAACAATGAAGAAACAGAGAAATAACGCGCCACAAAAGTCATCGTACACTCAAATATTTTCGAATAAATTCATGATTAAAATTATCATATGTCGTTTTTTATTATTTTTGCACTGTGTTGACCTTTAAAAGTCATTTGGCTTTAATTTTTTGTATATTTATTCGTTAATATTGTGCTTATTACTTAAAAATGGCAGGTATTCGTAAAAAACCACAAACACCATTCGAAATTTGATTTTTCCTCACAGGAGCGGTAAATTGGTTTGAAATGTCTCCACATTAGTTAATGTATTCTATTCTATAGTAAAGTGCTTAATAAAATGCTTTAAAGGAAAGAATCGGACCGAAAACAAGGTAAGAAAAGATCATCCGGCGAAGTTGACAAAGCGTGATCTGAGATTTACAGTTAAAAAATTTATAAAAAAAATATATTTGAATGCTGCAAAAGTTTGTGCAGAGTTAAATTAAATTTTTTATATATTTAGTTTTCACCTGAAATTGTTCACCAAGTTCTCTGATTAGCTGGAATAAATGGGACCTCTTCCTGCAGAAATTTTCTTGGCCGTGCGGAGAACAGAAAGCTTACACTTTTCGTCGCAAAATCAATAATGAATAAGCTCAAAACGCTTTGAAATTACGTCTTACAGATAAAATGAATAAAATGAATTCAACACTTTTGGTGAAATTGTTCTATAACTGTAAATAGAAGAAAAAATGAGGAACTTAATCTTAAGAACTTAGTTGGACCAGTTAATCAGGACGGTGAAAGTGTTGTGTGAGGGTGAATATCAGCAACAGGACTTGATAGATTGTAATTTTTTGATAAGATAATGAATCATGCCAATCATTTAAATATTTTAAACACCCATTTTTAACTCTCAACCAAAAATTTCGTTATCGGAAACAACTTTTTTAAAAATAAAGATAACGATAAGAAGCACACGGTTTTCAACGTTTGCGTCTAGTGCCTCAAATAATGTCCTGAAGTTTAGAAAGTACCCCTTCAATCCCCAGATTTGAACTTGATGCAACACATTTAGATATATCTGGATGCTAGATTACGAAAATACGGCTTTGAAACGAAAATAGAGCTAGAAACAGTAAGACTTGAAGTGTAGTTAAACACTTACTCAGAAATTATGCAAAAAAAAAAAAAAAAAAAAAAAAAAAAAGGAAATCTATTCCCAGACGTTTAAAAAGTGTTGTTGATACTGAATGATATTCTACTAAATAACTTAATAAAAGTTAGATTATTCAATAATATATATACATTTTTTAAAGTGTACAAAGACTTTCTTGAGATAAAATTTCCGGCACTTTTTGATTTTTAATTTTTTAAAAATTAAGTTTTAATACTTAAAAAAAAAATCACATTGCTTTGTTGAAAATTGATCATAGATCTTACAATTAAATACCTATTCCGAAATATTAATTGTAACCAATGGATAGGGTCCTATTTCATTGAAAGTCGTAGGTGTACGAACACTTTTGGGAGTTACTGTATGTATTTAAAAGTCGAAAGTTAGTGTTATACGGGGAAACCAAACTTTTGAGCCCGAGACGGACAATTTTTCGTAAAAGTTTCATAAAAACAAAGTACAAACTTATTACAGTCGTTTTCATACATTTTTTAACAGTGTATTGAACACAAATTGAATTCTTTTTAAATTCGTGTTACATCAAAACCGTGCAGTTATGAATTAAAGTTTTGCACTGTGTAATATCGAAACCGTGTTATAATAATCGCAAATTTGGTACCGTGTAATATTGAAACTGTGTTGTAGAAGAACCGTGTTATATGAGGTACGCCTGTATTTAGTTGCATTAAACATGATAAAAAAATGATTCGGATGTATAAAATGATAATTTTATTCGAAAATATTTGAGTGTACGATGACTTTTGTGACGTGTTATTTCTCTGTCACTTTGTTTTTTGATCCATTTCAAAAAGAAGACCCGTCAATATTTTGCAAAAACTAGGGTTTTATATAGAATTAGTGGTACCCGCACGGCTTTGCCTGTAATAGAAAAATTAAAAGGTCTTTTGGTTCGCCTGTATATTTACAAATAATGTATGGTGAATTTTCTCGCCAATTGGCTTGTACCCATGTTACAGTTCCACGTTATGATAATTTCGTATCTCGCCAATTGGCTTGTGCCCATGTTACGGTTCCACGTTATGATAATTTCGTAATTTACTCGTCCATCTTATCATAATTTTCTTCTTAAAGTTGGAATAGAAAAAGAACCACATCGAATTTTTGAAAAATCGCTTGGAGGTGCACACCCCCATGCTAACCGTGTGCCAAATTTCATGAAAATCGGCCGAACGGTCTAGGCGCTATGCGCGTCACAGAGATCCAAACATCCTACAGACATCCAGACAACCTAGAGACATCCAGACAGAGAGACTTTCAGCTTTATTATTAGTAAAGATTACATACGAAAAAATATTGGACTTCATACTCAAATTCAGTTTCGCGTTATTTTGATTTTACTAAAAAATTGCAGTGTACGAACACTTTTGGGAGCCACTATATCTATTACACACACACACACACACACACACACACACACACACACACACACACACACACACACAATTTTCAAGTTTGCGCCTATTCAAGTAGTTTTAATGTCTTTTCTTTTCAACTAAATTTATTTAAAATTTAAAAGATGAAAAATACTCTTTTTGTCATAATTAAAAAGTATACTTATCAGTATGACATGTTTTGCAATGAATTTATTATGAAATCTATAGAACGATATGAAATGCACTTTCAAACGTAAACTAATTTCTTAAATTACTGTAATATAACTCGAAAAATTTCTGTTGAAAATGAAGACAAGAAAAAAAAAAAAAAAATAAGTTAAATTTTTTTTTCAACAGTTCAACTTATTTTGTGCAAACTGCATTTTAATTGAAGTCAGTTCTCATGGAATGTTTCAGCTAGTTTAACTCATATGTCACTCAGTTATATATCTTCGATATTTGATAATATATTTGTCAAGGAGATTGCATAGTTATGATTGCGCTGCAAACAGCTCTTGAAAGGTTATGAACTATTTGCGTGTTGACTGATAGACAACATTTTCCTATTGGCATAGCCTAAATACACTTTAGTTTGAAAATGACTAGGTAGAATATAAATGTTTCATATGAAAAGGTTAAAGTTTAGCTCTGATGTGATTAATTCCAATGGACGATGACTTAAGAGATCTCATTTACTTAAATAGTAGTAAGAAAAACTAGTTTGTGAAAAAACATGCACACTTCGATAGCTGGTTTCTGTATTACATGTTTGGCAAGCTATACTGCCGTGTGCAGGTAAAGGATAGTAACTGCGAAATGTTCATTTTTTTGGCATTTTTGTCATCTATTGTACGTTATGTTTATTGTACAAGCTCGTTCATTTGGATTCCGCTGAAAAATGGGCATGAAAAAAAAGTCTAATTCTGACATTTTCCTATTGTTATTGAACCCACCACACATTTCTGCAGATACTGCCGTTTACCTGCACAGGGAAGTATACAGCTTTGGACCTGCTTGATTGGAATACATTCTAAAGATTCCTTTTCAAACATTGACAACTTTGTAAGCTATCTTTTGTTATTTACCGTGAGTCCCGTATCCATTTTTAGATATAGTGAACTTATCACAGAAGAAGAAGAAATCATATTCTGAAGCACAATCAAGAAACAGAACAATCCTCAATTATATAATAGCCAATGACCGAGTACCCCGTGAGTTTCAACAATGAAACTCGCGCCACGGTATGATAATTTGATAATATGCTTTGGTAATGTTTAACATGCAGGGAAAGGCTTTATTGTGACAAGGCTAAACTCGATACGGTAAATTAACTGTTTTACTGGTAAGACTGTCATTTCAGGGGAATGAAGAAACGAAAAAATGGTCAACAATGAACGCTACCTACTGGAGTTAGGGTTACAATTTCAACTTTCAAAATACACCTGTATCACGAAGCAGGCAATGGCTTCGTTCAAATGTGGAAGCAATTTTCACCCGTCATACCTTGACGGGCGACTTTCTAGTAATCAAATAAGAGATACTGAGTGATGAAATTTTTTTTCGTTCATGTGCAAGCAAAGTCTGTCAGAAAAGTATCCGACCTTTGGCTAAAAGCAAAATAACTGACACGCATTGGAAACCTAATCACCTTCAAAATAGTATTTTTGGGATTCAATGCAATTTCTCAGAGCGGTGCTGCAATTGCCAGAAGAATTCCGAGGAGGCCTCTTTCGGAATGGAATTTATTTCGGTTGTCGTTGTTGCCATAATATCTTTTCTTGTCTGAAATATCGTTGCGTCTAACAGCCTCTTGGGATTCTAGAACAGCCAAAAGACGCAGGGTGTCAAATCAAGAGAATAAGGTGCTTGTTGAACCATAAAAGGCTGGTGCTTCGCCCAAAATTTCTAAATCGTGGGCAAGAAACGTGCTGAAAAATCACCACCGAAAGCCGTCTGCATCTTCCGAATGGACCACTCAGCTGCGGGACGGTTCCTGGCGAAATTTGATGATGTATTACTACAGTAGACCCTCATTTTTTTTTCTTTTGCGCGGGGGTTACGTTCCACGGAAATGCTGCGTAAATTGAGACCTTATAATAGTGTTAAAATAGGGGTTTGGTTCCGTAGATAACAAAATACTTCATTTTAGTGATGACTAATTGTTATAATCAGTTTAATGTGTACTTATATCTACTTTTATGTACAACATGCATAAAGAAAACATAAATTATTTCGTGTTCAGTTTATAAAGAGGAGCTGGCTATGATAGCCTTTTGGCAGTCATTAAAAACTTTTCTCTGTAATTCGTTGCAGAGCACCAACGCATCCATGATCACTTGTGTCATTTCCATGATAGAATCTTCCTTCACTAACAAATCAGAAAGACCATTTCAATTGTCTAGGAACGGCTCAAAATTTTCTTGTGTGAAAGTTTTTGGTTGTGTGTCACCGATGTCGTTGGTTTTGTCCTCTTGTGTCTATTTTAAAAGCTCTTCTTCCAGTTAGTTCTGAACTGATTGAGTTTAAGAAATTTACTTCTGGAAAGAGCTTTGGAACTGATTGTATGAAATGTCACCAGTGGCTCAAGCTCGAATATTATCACGCCAAAATGCAGTTTATTAAGTGTAATCTGCAATCTTTAGGACTTCGGATTTTGAAACAGGGGGAAATTATATCTGTTTGCATTGCCGCATCCGCGTAAATCCGAAACTCATCCACGTAAAATTAAATAAATGTGTCAAATCTTAAACCGCGTATAATCAAAACCACGTAAAATAAACACGCGTAAAACGAAGATTTATTCTACTTTAGAATCACCCTGTATGCACGCTTAACAGCTGGTCGACATTCAGTTGGGGTTGTGTATTTGAATGATAATAATTTTTCTACCGAAGGAGGGGGGGGGGGCGATTTTCAATCGTTGTAACTGCAACACATATTTCAATTAAATCCATTATCTTCAGGGGAAGCACGGATTTTCATTTTGTTGTTATTGAACTAAGTATTTCATTAAATTATTATTCTTTTGGGTGAGAGATTTTCACTTGATTCTGATTTAACAGTCCAGACGGCATATTGTTGTCACTTTGCCCCATGCTTGATGTTTGTCAAAACCTATTCTCTTTGCGACTAGTAGATAGTGCTCCATCCTTCGCTGCATGATCAGTGAAATTCATACGCTCACATTAAATATTATCATCTGCTTTTTTGCGTTTATAAATATAGTGTTTTCATTATATTGATTGTGTTTTGTTTCATTTTAAAAATGATTTTGACTATGAATCTTAACTTTGATATCTTTTATTTGTTGCTTTTTATATTGGCAATTTCAATCGGATTGGACGTTGCGAGTTATTTTGTGAGCAATCACGATTGCTTATTGCTTTCATTTTACTGTTTTTGGCGTCCTATCATTTTATTTTCCCACCGCCACCCTCCGCACCATCACCGTCGACCGGCTCCTCACGATGCTGCTCCTATAGAAAGTCGTCTCCAGGTTGCATCCATGTCCTACACACACGCGCATACATACACAACTACACATACACAAACACATACACACATACACTTACACACACGTACACAAACACATATACACACGCATACATACAGACACCTACACACACACAAAAACATACACACACATACACACAACTCCCCACACATTCATGCCTGCACCTAGACACAAACCCATATGCCTACACCCACATACACATACTCCCCCCCCACACATATTCATACACACAACTACCCACACTCTTATGCCAGCACACAGACACAAACACACATGCCTATACACACAAACCCCCTACACACAAACACACATACCCCCACACACAAACACACATACCCCCACACACAAACACACATACCCCCCACACACAAACACACACGCCTACATACGCACACTCGTGATTGCGAAAAACATAATTTGAATTCAAGATGTCAAAATTTAAATTATTCTTTTAATATTTAGCTCATTTTTTTTCTTTTATTTTAATCGCTTAGCTATGGCGGGCGGGTTAAAATGGTTTTATGCGTTTTTGAATTCGATGCTTTTTTTTGGGAGAGGGAGTTTTGACGGACAGTTGCTGTCATTATATCAGGACTTTTTTTTATTACTTCATGGATTATGCTAGGAGCTTAGAAGAAGCTATGTGCTCACATTTCTTTTAACGAAGCAGAATATTTCTTTTTATTAAAGAGTTGGCATGGAAATTTACATTTGGCCAATGGGTATACAAACTTTACAGCACGAGCACAGCAGTGTTGGTACAGATAGTTTTCTTACAAAAAAAGAAGGTATACCTTTAAGGTTTATTATTTTAATCTAAGACGAACGGCTTTTTTCTTTTTCCTGAGCAGAGTACATTTAAACGCCAGTTAATTTTTAATTTGATTTCAGATCTCTTTTTCTTATCGCCTTAATTTGACCAATTGCGACGTCCTGTATAGTGAAGTTACAAGAGAGTTAAAGAATTGAAATATTCATTGTAGGTAATTTTAAGCCTATTTTTTTTTTTTTTTTTGTAAAATTAAAAGAAATAAAAATCATAAAAGGAAACTTGAACCATTGTAAAAATGCAGCTAAAAACGAAAAAATAAATAAAGTAATTCAATTAATTTCGAACAAATAAAAATTGGAAAGAAGGGTTTGAGATATTTAAAATGTGTGTCTGTCGGTCTGTCAGTCCGACAGACGAATAATTGATTCATTTTTCGGCAGACAACAAATAGAATATTAAATATATTTATTTTCTCCCTTACTGTTCTACAGTTCGTTTGCTCAAAAAATACGAGAGCATCATCTGGAGTGTATTTTCTCGAGTTCTACCCTCTTCTAGTCTTTTTACTCGACCTCATGCTGAAGGCGTCTGATTTGCATTATAAATATACTCTACGAGTTCTTTTGTTCATATCTTCTGCCATTCTCACCTCGTAATATACCAGATGTAACAAATGAGGAAAAATATTGATAAAATGGACAATGAAACGAAGTTTGAAGAAAAAACATTTTTCTATTTTATTACAACGTTTTTATTTTAATATATATTTGAGGTTGATTTCGAACTCGAGATCCTTTTGGGGATTTCGCGCATATCTACCTGTTACCTATACTTAAAAAAAGTAGCATTCATTTTTGTTGTAGCAGAAATGTAATGCGCATAAATCGAAAACTACTTATAATTACCACCAATCTGCTCTAAAGATTGCAGGTTAGTATGCTCGAGTTTAAAAACTATTTTAACTAGCATATCGTCACCTCAGAGCAACAGTAATATTTCTTAGTGTTATTTCTGGGATTAGATAGCTTACTGTTACTCTGAGGTGACGATATAGTGAAAAAAAAAAAAGCTTCTTAGAAGACTTTTAAATGGATGACTTAAGTTAAATGAAAGATAATTTCAAAAGCCTGTATTATTTGAAAGTTTTCATGTGCCCAAAATTCACAAATCTATACTTGCTTAACTCCTGCCATGGAATTAGTTTGGAAAATCAGTATGGGCTATTACAGGCATTCATTACAAAAATAAAAATAATGGGTGTTATTAAATTAATTTTTTTAATTTTTTCCCCCATTACATAGAAAAAAATAGGTAAAATGAAGGGAAAATAATGTTTGCTGCACTTTTTTTTTCACCCATGTAGAATTTTAATATCAACCGCTTTTTTATGACTATCAAATGTAAAAATAATACGTTTTTGCCGTTTCTCAGCAAATATGATGTATATCATATTTATAATGAGCATTTATCAGCGACAAAAATGTTTTATTCTTACAGTCCTCATTATAATACAAAGCGATAAAAAAGTCTTTTTTATTAAAACAAACAAATAAAACTAACGACTTTTAATGCTCCCGTAACCATGCAAAGCTTAGAAAACTGAATAGTAAAGTGTATTTTCAGCAGAAATTTAATATTCAAACTTGAGAATGTAAAATGTATTCGCTCTTGGCAGTTAAGGTCTTTGAATAATTCAACATCGTGAAATTGAGAAAATATTTATCTTAGGTTCTTGCGTAAAGGAATCAATATTTTATTGTCTAAAAGTGGATAAATATTTACTTGAAACAAAACATGTAGTTTTATTTTTGGGGGAAACAAAAATTTAGTGGGACAAATTAATGAGAACTTTACTTTGTAATTTATGAACCACGACTTGTAATTTTTTTAAAAAGTAATATTCATGGTAATTATTTACTGATTGCTTGTGGAAGAAAGAGAAATATATAAAAATAAGAGCAAAAAGTATGCGTAAAAGATTAATTACTGTAAAAGAAGAAAACGTGTTACAATTATTTCAAAATTGAGGCAATTGATGATGAGAATTTTTGATTTCATAATGCGAACTTGTGCTACTATTTAATATTTATTGTGTTAAATAATAAATTTATATGCACTAATTAAAGATTTTTTTGAACAAGAAAATTCTCTTTTTAAAGCAATTCACGCCCTAGCATTGATTTCCTCCTTATTGATAGGTTGTTTAAAGCGGTCTTTTTGCTTTGACTTTAAGAGTTCAATTCTTTTATTACTTTTTTGTGTAACTTATGCAAATTTAAAGAAATTAAAAGAGAAGTAAGAGAAGTAAAGAAAGTAAAAGAATATAACTCTTAAATGACTTTTATGTGCAGGGTGATACGAAAGTGGTCATATTTCCTCTTTATTTTCAATATTAAATCAGTTATGGTTAAATCTTTGCTATACACAGTTTTCTGGAAGTCTTTATAGTCCTAAACATCGGTAGAACAGCATTCATGTCGTAACACAGTTGAATTCTGCACCATGTTTTTACTGATTCTTTGCCTTCAAAACGTCTCTGAAACTGCGTAAAACATGTGCGAATATATGGTGCAGAATTCACCTGCGTAATGACATCATGCATGGTGTCCTGTTGATGTTTGTGACTTAAGACTTTAAGGTAACTGTGTGCAGCAAGCATTCAACTGCATTTGACATAATGTTGAAAATGGAAAAAAGGGAGAGATGGGGATTCGTCCACTTTCAAGCCTCTTGTACTCAGTACTTGTACAGCGTGAGTCTAAACAACAACCTGGAAGCGTCATATTACTGTGATTAGGACTACATAGCCTTCACAATGCTGACAGGTTAGGTTTGCTCCAACTGTAGGTGACCGAATGTATCTCAACAAGCAAGAATGGGGAGATTTGTGGTCGTGAACGTAATGTTGATGCGCTACATGCACAGAAAGGTAGAAACTGACGATAGAAAGCAGGTCAAATGAATTACTCAAAGATAATTTTACCCAACATTTTAGTTTTCAAGAAAGGTTTTAAGTTGTGATGGCAATGCAGAAACCAAAATTTTTCACATAAGAACATCACCTCAGGTAAGAAAGATTCGCTGTTAATTAAACAAAGTCACTTTGGCTTTGCAGGAAACAGGTAGCAAAATATGCATCAAAATCTAAACGTCATTGAGTTATTCCATGTCAAGTGATCTCGCTCGGCCATCTCCGTTTCGAAAGAAATTTTATAGAGGTGCAGACATGCCTTATATTAAGAGGTGCAGACATGCCTTATAACCTATACAACTCTCAGCTTCCACTACTCAAATCCTGAGAATCTAGGATGAATAAAAAAAAAAGGCTCCGAAATGGCGGATCAGCTTTGTGAAACAAAGTGCCATGTTTAACACAGTTGCCTTACTGGAGCCCACTTTTTTTTTCTTTTTTAAGTATTCTTGATTCCTATGATTTGAGTCTTGGAAGCTGAAAATTTGCAGTTTCAAAGGCATGTCTGCTCCTCTCTAGAACGTCTTGCAAATCGGAGATGGTTGGATGGGGACCACCAGGTCACGTGACACGGAATGAATCTATTAGTGATGGGCATAATCGAGATCTTTTGATAATCGAGATCTCGGGAATCGAGTACTTCTGATAATCGAGTGATTGATAATCGAGATCTTTTCAAGTCGATCACTCGAGTGATTGATAATCGAGATCTTTTGAATTCGAGAACTCGAGCGATTGACTTCTCGAGATCTTTGGAATCGAGTACTCGAGCGATTGACTTCTCGAGATCTTTGGAATCGAGTACTCGAGCGATTGACTTCTCGAGATCTTTGGAATCGAGTACTCGAGCGATTGACTTCTCGAGATCTTTTGAATCGAGTACTCGAGCAATGGACTTCTCGAGATGTTTTAAATCGAGATCTCGAGATGTTTCAAATCGAGATCTCGAGACGTTTGAATCGAGTACTCAAGTAGTTCATTTTCTGAGCTTTTCCAGAATTGAGTAGACTGCTACAGGGGCGCCCCACTATAAGGGGGAGGGGGCATGATGCGGCCTGCGCCATTGGCCGGTTTTTTCAGAGTGTTTTTTATCTCATTTTCGGGTGGGGTGGGGGCATGGCGCAGGCTGTGCCATTAAAATTTTTAGGGCAGGGTTTTTGAGAGGGTTCTTTAAATCTTATTTTCGGGAGGGGGTGGGGGGTCCATGGCGCTGCCTGCGAAACCGAAATTTCTATAAAAGTGGTTTTTTGAGAGGGTTTTTTAAATCGCATTTTGGGAGGGGGGAGCTCTTTCTAGACGGATGCTCCGTAACATTTGAGAGGGTGCACCATCGCCCTGCGAAGGGGGGGGGGGGGTGGATACCTTTGACTTTTGGAACAGTTGAATTCTCGAGTTGTATTGGCAGGGGTGCGCTCGAAATAGGAATGTGCCATCAAGCCTATCATTTAGGGGTATAATAAGGGGCGAACCCCCTGGCTTTTAGAAGTTATTGTACTCATATAAATGAAATTCTTACTCTTATTCGGCATAATATGCAACTCGTAGGATACTCTTTAATCCCTCCTCCTCTCTTGTAAAGTTCGAAATAACGGCCTGCCCCCCTCCCCCAATTCCTTGAAAAAATCTAGTTTTTACGTTTCAGTGGGTCTAGTTTTTTTTTGTTGTTTTCCGATAAAATGAGCAGATACACCCTTGCCCCCTACCCTCCGGAAAAGTTCGAAACGCAAGACTGTTTTAGGGGGTCAATTTGATAGATTTTAGTCTTCATTTAGGGGTCGCAATCTTTGGGGGATGCTGGTTCGACGAGATTCCCTGTTAGCTTGTCAGAAACTAGGAGTTCGGTATTTGGGCGACCCGGCTCGGACTAGTATAAACTTTTATAGGTTTATTGGTAGCGGCTAGAAAACTGGCAATGTGCCCTTGACTGTTGGTAGCCCTCAGGGGACGCCCCGTAGCGATTGAAATGGTATCACCCCCTCCCCCTTTCATTTCAATTTCTGTAACGGATTGATTTCTCATTTTTTTTTCTTTTTTTTTACATTCATTTTGAGTGATTTATTCGAACGGTCATGTATTTAAACTAATGATTCTCAGATATCACGTGGTTATTTCAAATGGCTTCGGGCACTCAAACACAAAGTTAATATTGTAAACAAGTAGGGGAATCGTTGCTCTCTCTGCGCAAAAGGACTCATTTATTCTTATTTATTGCTTTGCTTTTTTTTTATGTTCTTGTTATTAGTGGAATTATATTTATCTGACTGATACATGCGGAGTGCGGGTAAAATATTTCTGACTGCGTTTTCCAGCAGATTGGGATTCCCGGCGCATTGAAAGTTATAAGTGTGGCTTGAATTGCATTGAAGTTCATGATTATTTTTTTTCTTTCTTGATTCGCTCTTTGTTATTTTTCTTTTTCATTCGCTGACTTGGGAAATATGTAATAACAGTATAAACGTGTAGGGAGTAAAGTTGAAATATTTCTGAGTGCATTAAAAAGAAATATGGAAGTTTGTCGTGTGGAATTAATATTAGCTTCCACTCTTTGGCCCATTTTTTTAAAAATAAAAATAACATTTTATACAGATTTTTTTTTCTTTCAAATCCCATACGTAAGATATTTATGACTTTTGTGCGAAGCATTTATTTTCGCGTGCGTAGTTGAATTTAAATGTTTTTCTTGTTTTACTCGCTTCTGTTTAAGTCATATTCCTTATATTTTCAATGTGATATTCCTTATATTTTCATAAATGTTGATTAGTATATTATTCACTCAACTTAAAAATTTGGAGTCAATTGATGTGCTGATTTTATGAGATTTATTTATTTATTTATTTAATGTAAAGTTGAGGCAAAACTGCTGAAAATGCTTTGGCTCGCGACGGTCCATTTCGGAACTTAGTTTCATAGCTGCGCTTGATTTTCCGTGCGTTGGTCCTCAAAAAGGTTTAAATTGATTACCAACTTTCTCTAAAAAGCAGATTACGTATCCGGTTTTCAAATCATCCGAGACGCTCGATAACCGAACATTCGACAACAAGCAATATATTAAACAAGGATCCCCCACGATTGAGAGGGCAGAGGGGGGGGGGGGGGGGTTCATGGCGCAGGACCATGCCATTGAAGTTTTGAAGAGGAGAGGGTAACTTATAAGAGGGCATTTAGTCTTATTTTATGGGCCTCTCGTTCGGTTCTCCGTCGCATTTGAGAGATGAATGTCATCGCCAGGGGGGGGGGGGGGGATGGGCACCACTGCATTTTAAACACATTGCGTTTAAACGTTTTAACATGACTGTCACAGCGTTAACAATCGTTTTAAAACCTTTATCTCAACAAAGTGTGCTTTCTGAGTAACCCCATTCGAAAAAAAGCACTTGAGAAGCTATTATTTGATTCTGAAACTTTAGAGAATGATAGGGGTGTCCGTCCGTCCCTGTGAGCAATGGCACACATCTTATGAAAATTTCTCCCTCCCCCCTCCCCCTAAGAAACAATAATCTGAAAAAGACCTAAGACCACCTTAAATTTTCAATTACACTACTGGTTACTTACTGGTTCAATATATTTTTAAGTTTAACAATTCTCAAGTTTAAACGTGCTAGTGTCGCCCAAAGACCCGCCCATATTATCGTTATCCCTCACTTTTTAATAAAAATTGAACATATTTGATCTTAATAATTGTCAAGTTCAAAACAGTATGGAAAGCGTTTCTCTACCCTTTGTTTCAAGATTTCACTACCGGATCACTAAAGGGCCGGATACAGAAAACCATTTTTGGGGGGGAGAGGGGGCTCATGTTGAGGGAAGCTCCCACGCCCATGAACGAAATTCCCGTTTTTGGTACGAAAAATGTCTGAATCTGTTTGGGAGTCAATAAAGCACCAAATCGGTCAGGAATAAGGCACCTGATTGGGAATAAACGTTGCGAATTAATTTCATGAGCAATGAAACGAAGTAGTAGTTCAAATATTTACTTTGAAAAATAATTAATGAAATGAAAAGATACTGTCATCGTTGACATTTTATGCATGAAGTGTTTGAACACAATGTGTACGGATACTGTTGTCGACAGTTTAGGGTGGGGGGACATGACCCCCATGATTTTCCCGTTGTATCCGCCACTCACACAACACACACCCCTCCATAAATCCGCTCATATGATAATAAACAATTTTCGTTCGAAAAATATCGTTTGATTATTAAGGAATCTCTCAATTATCGAAAATTCGACGCCAAACATTCAACTATAACCCCATTCGAATAAAGCAAGCGAAAAGCATTCATTGTATTTTAAAATCATTCCAAATCTATCCATCCCAAGAGCGAAGGCGCACCACCTATGAAGCTCTTCCCCAAGAGCAACACCCCCAAATGAGACAAAATCCCCTAAAAATTACAATCCCGCAGTTTGCGTCAAAACTCCCCCCCCCTCCCCTCTTATTTGCACCCATAGGAAGGAATTACACAAGAAGTAAACCACTTGTTTTATTAAGGAATAAGTAAATACCTTAGTGCCGAGAAGTAACATGAAATAACAAACGTTTTGTATCCCAAATATACAGAGTACTGCTGAAACGTGCTTTGGAGAAGGTACCCTTTTTTCAACAAAATAGTAAGCTTTTGCGTACAAGGAGCCATTCATTAGTTACGTAAGGATGATTTTGGCATTTTTTTGACCCCCCTCCCACCATGTAAAAGTATGTAAGATTTTTCAAACCGCTCCCCCTATTCTTAGGTAAGATTGATTCCATTCCGCTTTTCAAAACAATAAAATAACGAATCTAACATCACTGTGAATCGAAATTAAATTCACTATTATTAAATTAATCCTTTTTGTGTAATGAAATATTTACTAAAAAATTGGAATCTAGACTGAATGTTTTTTCGACATTTTTTTTTTTTTTGTGTATGATGCGATAATTATTAAAAATAAAACATGCAATGCATAGTGCGATTCTTTTATCATGTTTTACACGATTCATTCTTCGTAAAACAAATAAAAAACAGCTCATCCTAATAAGTTTTTTATTTTCCAAACGCAAATAAAATATATAATTCCCGTCAAACCACTTGACTGCACAATTTCAAATGTAAAACATCAACTTGGAAAAAATTGCGTGAGAATGGGTTTGAAGCTCCCCTCCCTCTCGGGACCCTTACGTAATTAATGGATGGTCCCTAAAGACATCCAGTAATGTCCTTACATCCACAATCTCACTATTTTGCGTTGAAAAAAGGGTTCCTTGAAACCCCGAAACACGTGTCTTCAGTAATCTGTATAGTTGGGCTCTAAAACGTTTGTTGTTGCCTGTTACACTTGTATCATTACCTAATGGTATAGTCGAAGGTGGACGTAAGGGGGAAAGACTTCCCTCAGGTTTTCAACTTAAGTATTCCACCTTTTTACCTGAAATATAATTTTAATTTTAATGCCTCTCAAGTTGGAACCTTATTAGCGCGCCCACTTCCACCAAACATATCATTAGACTACCAAAGCATCCCAAATAATCATTTGATAATCAAGCATTCGACAGCATACATTCAATTATAACACTATTCGAATGAAGCATCATTAACTTTTCAAAGCTAGACCTCTGACCCCCCTAAATGACGGATCCGCCCCTGCAACTGAAACTCTTCAGAAGCAGAGGTGCCCACCCGTCCTGAGGACAAGGGCACCCCCCTCAATATCGCATAGACCAACCCCACCGCAGAAAAAAAAGCGAAAAATATCCCTCAAAACACCCCCCCCCTCAAAAAGGACATTCCCTAAAAAAGATTAACGTCCATTGAGAATTTCAATGGCGCAGTCTGCGCTATGACCCACCTCCCCTGTGGGCACCTCAGCTCAACCCGTCACTCCAAATTTTTCTGGGGGAAGGGTTAAAGAGTCTCAATGCATATCTTTTCGGAAGGCAACAAAAACAATGACCATTCATAAATAAAATCATTAACTTTTCAAAGCCAGGCCTCTGACCCCCTAAATGACGGATCCACCCCTGCAATTGAATCACTTCAGAAGCAGGGGTGCCCCCTGACGTTAGGGCGCACCCCCTCAATATCACAGAGCCTCCCGAAAAATAATAAAAATACCCCTTAAAACACCCCTTCTCCCTAAAAATGTCAATGGCGCAGTCTGCGCCACGATCCCCATCTTCCAAGGTGGGCACCCCTGTCAGAAATCAACTATATTGAGAGGTTCATTCGATTCTCAAATCGATCAAAAATTACACTGCTCGAGTGATTGAGATCTCGAGAACTCAATATCTCGAGAGCTTAACATCTCGAGAGCTTAACATCTCGAGAACTCAACATCTCGAGAACTCAACATCTCGAGAACTCAACATCTCGAGAAGTTCAAAGCGAGAACTCGAGCAGTTGATCGCTCGATCACTCGGAAAGGACAAACGAGAACTCGAGCAGTTGATCGCTCGAGTACTCGGAAAGTGATAATCGAGAACTCGAGCAGTCCATCGCTCGAGAACTCGGAAAGTGATAATCGAGAACTCGAGAAGTTCATCGCTCGAGAACTCGAAAAGTAATCGAGAACTCGAGATACGATAATCGAGAACTCATGATAATCGAGTTCTCGAATGATTTTGAATAATCGAGTGATTCGATTATGAGTACTCGATTATGCCCATCACTAGAATCTATGGTGTTAAATTTTTTTGGAATATCACTCACCTTTGTTACCTGTTTCCTGACAAAGCCAGCACGACTTAGCTTAAATGATAGCGTACGTAGAAAATATTTGTGCCTCTATACTATGACGTAGGTATGGCACTCATGAGCTCTTGGACTATGAAGTATTCTTGGGTAAACAGCGTATTCATCCGACAATTTGTTGCTTTTCTATGATTTTTTAAAAATGTGTCAAAGGCTTACATTGTGCGTATATATATATATATATATATATATATATATATATATATATATATATATATATATATATATATATATATATATATATATATATATATATAAATATATATATATATATAATATATATATATATATATATATAAATATATATAAATATATATATATATATATATATATATATATATATATATATATATATATATATATATATATATATATATATATATATATATAATGTATTAATGTATATATATATGTGTGTGTGTACCTTTTTTGAAATGGGCAACCAGCATAAGTGAGCACATATTGTAGAAAAAAATGCAGATACGTTAACCATTCGATTCCATAAATTTTGTATTTCTTTAATACTTTTCCTGTAAACTGAAAGGAAAAGGTGTTTCACCAAAATCTCTCTATTTCAAAATCACGAAATCTGGATATGCATTTTGCTTCAGGCAAGGGTCTTGTTACGACCTGAGTCGTGACTTACTAGATGGAAAATGGTTTTTAACTTGTTTTTAAACGCTGAACTGCGCTTTCGGTAAGGAGCAAACCTTGAAACGAGTTCTACTTCCGGTAGAGAATTTTTATGTCATGGTGCTGAGAAATTGAACAAATTTATGGGCACGGGATTTGTATTTTTGGACGAAAAGCTGCAAGCAGAAAATGATTTCGCCGTTTGATTTCTTTTTACTTGACGTGATGTAAAAGATGAGTGTTAAAGATTGTTGATTAGTGTTTTTTCTCTAAATCCTCATATAAATAATAGCCAATGATCGCGTAACCCGCGATTTTCAACAATGGGATGATGATGACACGTGGCATGATGATTTATGTTTTGGTAATGTTTAGCATGCAGGGAAAGGGTTTATTGGGACAAGGCTGAACTCGATCCAATAACTTAACTGTTTTACTGGTAAGACAATCCTTTTATGAGAATGAAGAATCACAAAATTGGTTGAAAATTAACGCTATTCATTGGAGTCTAGGGTGAAAATGAGGGTTAAAATGGGTGTTAAATTTTAGGGTGTTAAATGAAAAAATTACGCTAAAAATAATTGTTTTTGTTGATGTTCTAAAAATACTGCGGGTGGAATACCCGTGAGTATACCGTGAGTGGAAAACCCGTAAGTGGAATACCCCCTGCTTGCTACAAATGTTCGTGCCTGAAGAATTTTAATCTCTTTAGCACCTTCGACGAGTGTTAACATTTAATGTGATTCAGGTCGTGACCATATCGCTGGTTTGGAAGAAGAATGCCACAATACGAACTTTTTGATTTTTCTCTCGCTTAAATGCCTTCAAAGGACGTTATCTTCTTCGGAAAATAATGACAGATTTTTTGCTCGAATATCAACCACTGGAGAGCACAGCAAACTTAGTTTTCTGAATGCAAATTGCTTGGTGAACTCCCTCCAAATGAGCGATATGCATATTTGCAAGGTGAACACCGTTGCAAAACAAATGTGTAAACTACTGTAGAAAGGTAATTTTCGGTATTTCACTGCATTTTAATCCTTTTCAATATTACAATACGATCTGATATCATTAAAAAAAAAAAAAAATCTCTGACACAAGTTAAGCCATGACACAGTAGGATCGAAAAATGTTTATTGTATTTTTTTCCATGTAATTTCCTTGTAATAAATTTTTTCTTTTATTTGAACATTGCGTTAGTACTCCAGAAGTAAAAATAGTTTGCCGATAATCTTTTCCCCCACTTTTTAAAAGGATTTCAGCCAGGGTTGGCAAAACCCCGGGTTTTTTTAAAAAGTCCATGGACCCAGAGTTTTTTTTGTTTTTTTTTTAAATAAAAAAAAAAAACGAAATTTTGGTTTTTAAAAGAAATGTGAGTTTTTTTGTCTTATTTGTCTTTTTTTATGGAAAGTGTGGCGTACTTGTAGCATATTGTAGCGTAAGTATATGGACAAAGCGCAAAAATTGTCTTGGGATAAAAAAAGTTGGAAAACTAGTTAAAATTCACCGTTTTCTGAAGAAAAGTATAAAAGATGACGAAACCCAAGAATGGTGAAGTTTCAAACTTTTTAGTTACCATGATTACCAACAGTTAAGGCAAAGTTAGAAGTAACTTTGCCTTAACTGTTCGAGTGATAAAATCGATTGTTTGTTTTTCATTAATACATTTTTTTTTTTGCATTTTACTTTATTATATTTCATTTTGTTATGCAAAACTACTGCAGAACCTCAAGTAGTTTAAATCCTTTTTTTAATCAACACATTTCTTTGAATTTTATGTTGCCTGTTTTGCTATTTCTGTGTTCATAGTAACAAATATTAAACTTTTTCGTAAGATAATGAAAATACTGTACATCCTATTCTGTTTTCTGTGCGACCGTTTGTAAAACCTGTTAATTTCTAAAAAATATACAGTAAACTCCCGATTATCGGCGGTCGGATTAACCGCTGCTCGGATTATCCGCGGGTCTTTTCACATTCCCCCCCAAAATTATGATCGTGTGATTGTTCGCTTTTAGATTTTACATTTTTTTTATAATCAATGTCAGTAGATGCAATGTAGCAATGTTTTCAGTTAGAATTTAAATGCATGCGCGAGTGTTATTAATATATATATATATATATATATATATATATATATATATATATATATATATATATATATATATATATATATATATATATATATATATATATATATATTTTTTTTTTTTTGCCATCGTATACACTAAGTATTGTTTTTTACTTATTATTCGGATTATCCGCGGTTACCGAGCCACCCTATTCCGCGGATAATCGGGAGTTTACTGCATCTTGTTTATTCGAGATTTGTGACGTGTTGGTTTGCAGAAAATAATTCACATGAAAGCCTTTTAGCTAGAGTAGTTTCCTCTGTACAATCTACAAACATTGAGAAAATCAGACCTGACAGGACTTAGTCAAGATAATTTGAGTTATTTATTGACCAGTTAAAGAAAAAAGTTAAATATATTTATTTAAAATCTTTGGAGTATTTTTTTAATGCTGCTAAGAGTAAGAAATATTATTAAAGTTCAAAATTCATTTTTTATATCCATTGTCTGTGGTGAAGACCAAATAAAAAAGAAGTTGAAATTGTGAAAGTATTTAAATTAATTATTTTTTAAAAAACTTCTCAGAAAATTAAAAAAAAAAACCCAAATTGGGTTAAAAAATGGGTTTTTTTAAAAATGGTTTTTTTCAAAAAAAAAAAAAAAACATTGGGTGCAACCCAATTGGGTCCAATCCGGCCAACCCTGATTTCAGCTCATGAGCAACTTTTGGAACATGTTGCTCCAAATGTGGTTCACAAGTTAAACTTTTGCATCACATAAAAAGCAAGTTTTATCCTACGAAAAATATGCACTTGCTATGTGTTGCAGATAAGGTAAAATTCAACAATAAAGAAACAAAAAAATCAGCCAAATGCACGTAACTAGACTCTTAAATTACTTACCTTAGATATAGGTAAATACAGAGATTAATTAAGATGATTAATAAATGCAAGTATATACATAGATCTTGGTTGAAATACGTAATATTTCACCCCCCAAAAAAAAGAAAAAGAAAAAAAGCTAATAATTACATCAAAATATTAAGAGTATGAGAAGAAAAATTGCTTCAGTTATTTTAGCAATGGCAGCATTTTTCTCCAATTTGGTCAGTTCTATCATGACAGGAATGATTAATAATGAAAAAAAAAATACTGAATGAATATTTTATTCACGGTACAAGACAAAAACGAAACAAACAAAAAGAAAAACTAATAAATCTATTTCTTCTGATGGATGTCATTAATTCGTAAAAATTCGCACAAGATACACATGCAAAAAGTTGAAGATAAATTTCAAATTGCACGTGGAATGAACTAAAACGCAGCACACACATCCTCATATACATAATAGTCAATGATCGAGTAATGTAACGCTCCTGACGTCATCAACAATGAAACTCGCGCCACGGCATGATAATTTGATTATGTGTTTTGGTAATGTTTAACCCTAGAGAAGTCGCGTTTCTTTTTGTTACGCCAGGGCTCGCGCTTCGGTCTTTTCCCCGCCGTAGTGATCCGTGAGACGAAAGCAGAAGAAAGGAAGTGCCGAGGAGAAAATGACACCTGACTAGTATGACGCGCTATTGGTCTAAAGGACCAACATACATTCAAAAGCTATGCAACCTTGAAATACCGAAGAAAATTATCAGAACTCAGTGTGTGGGCTGGGGAGAGTCTGACCTTCAGCTTCACAGATGGGCCCCATTATTAGAACAAGGTGTGGTGGGTTAGAGCGAAATATCTGACAACGGGCGGGGAATCGACCGAAGCGCGACTTCTCTAGGGTTAACATGCAGGGAAAGGCTTTATTGTGACAAGGCTGAACTCGATCCGGTAACTTAACTGTTTTAATTGTAAGACTGTCATTTCAGGGGAATAAATAAACGAAAAAATGATCAACAAGTAACGCTATCTACTGGAGCAAAGGGTTAATCCACTGAAGTTCGGGTTACAATTTCAACTATCAAAATGTCAACAAACAGGCAATGGCTTCGTTCAAATATAGAAGTAATTTTCGCCCGTCATACTTTAACGGTTTCAATAACGGTAATCAATATGTATGCATAAATTGTAAATTAGTGTTTTAGCTGCTTCCACAACTTATTTATAGAAACTACACACATTAAAAAATTAAAACGTGAACTGACATTTTTTAACGTTACAACGTTATTTTTTTTCTTCTTTCATTTTTTCCTTTGTTCTGGTTACAGATACTCCACGTCATGATAATTAATAAACGATAAGCTTAAAAAATCAAGTATGCATAATATATGCTATTTCTCGATGACATTCATTAAATATTAGACGTTGATTAATGAGAATAATGTATCGTTGTATGGTTAAATGATTATTAAACAATACTTAGATTATCTAGATTAATCAGCAGCATATTTTATTCAAACTGAAATGTACGAAAGTCTCTTTTTCTAACATTTTCCTAGAATGTAATGGAAGATTTAATTTACGCGTAAAGCGGCTAATTAATGGATATTTAATGACACATCCATTTTCCCCTCATGCTGCTCATAGTGTCATTTAATGGCTTTCCTCAGCCCCGCTAAAGACCCTTTTCGATTTTCAAAATTTTTGTAACGCAACCCAAAACATCATTCAGCGAGAAATTTTGAGGCAAATTATGTGTTGAAGTGGTGAAGATATTGATTTTTTAAAGTACCTTTCGATTAAGTGGCTTTAAATGTGAAAAGTAAGGTAAATTTATGTGAAGGTTGAGCGATGAATTTTAACTAGAGTTCGTTAAGCGGAAGGTTAACGTAGTGCTATATTAAGCTGCACCGTCTAATTTAAGTGTCCCAGTAGATGAAAAAATATTGCGGAAACATGAAATGAAAATGTTCCTGAAATACGCTATGAAAGCGTATTTTGGGGGAAAAAATTTATATTTTTAGTTTCTAATTTTTTACTGACAACTAGTATTCTGAAAGAAGAAATGTGTTCTTAAACATTAATTTTTTTTCAACCAGAGAATAATACGAATAGTGCGATGTTAAAAAAATTAAAATAGTTAGCAATCAAATGAGAATACTAACAGTTTTTATTTTTTGACGGAATTTTTTTTTGTTTTTGCTCTACTTGTTGTCGAGATAATTTTTTTTTTAAAGAAAAGCCCCGAATTTCAAAATTTGGTGAGAAATTGAAAATACCACTCGATTTTATAGTCTGCATATGGCAGGACATCCATCTGCAATAAGCATGAAAAACGTTCTCCATTTTTCACCGAAACTTGCTAAATTTGGCGACTTTTCTCAAAAATTTGGCAGACTCTACGACTTTATATTTAGATACAGTGACGGATCCAGCCGATTGTTTCGGGAGGGGCCATCCGAAATTTTTGAACAAACTCCGAACTCCCCAGAAATTTTATTAAAATGAAGTTTTAAAAACTCAATTTTCGGGGTATCGCATTAGGTGAGGGGGTAGATTTAGGAATCTCCCTCGAATGTTTCAAAATTTAAATTTCCGTGTAATTTTTGAAAATTAGGAAACTAAAAATGCATTTTGTCTATTTTTGAAGGTGTGCGGAGAAAAATCAAGTTTTGGGCGCTACCCCCAAAATACTTTTTGAAAATAAAGCTTAGAAACCAAAATATTCTGTCATTATACATTGAGAAGTTAAAAGAGATGTGGTGCTCTTCAGCTGTCAAGCCTAAAACTGCATCTTTAGGTTATGTTTGCTTACATTAAAGGAAGTGTGAAGGTGCTTAGAATCCTTCCTTCCTGGAAATATTTTGCCTCTAAGGCTCTAAAAATTCGATTTTTAACTATATTTATACATAATTTAGAACGGGATGGAAGATTCGTGACTCCTCCAAAAACCCCTTTTAAAACTATCATCACAATATAAACTAGGGAGGGGGTCTTATCAAAACTCATTTGTAATTGAAGTCCCCCCCCCCCAAAAAAAAATCATTTAAGTTGCTTTTGAGCAAGTTAAGTGATAAGGGCTGGATAAGCTAGTTTCCGTGGACACTTTTTCTAAATAAAAAACTCAAAATGCAATTTTTTGCTACATATCAAGGCATTTGATGCTACATATCAGGGCATGAGAAAAGGGTCCCCCCCCCTAGTTTCGAAATTAAAGCCATAAAAACGAAAATTTAGGCTCTCTTTCATCTTGTTCACAATGGGTTTTGAGAACAGCAGCATTTAGAGATCGTCCAAGTGTCTGTAATTGGAATCAAGAAATGATGTAAAAGATGGAGAAAAATTTTGGTAATAAAAGTTTTGTTTTGAGGATAGGGATATAATTTATCCCCCAGGCTTATACTTCTTTTTCAATAAAACACATGTGTTCAATTTTGCTATCTTCTCATATTTATTTCTTTTTTTTCTTAAAAAAATTCCTACAATCACAAGGTTTTGGAAGGGGCCATGGCCCCCATGGCCCCCCTTTAGATCCGCTCCTGTTCAGATATCTGGGACACGAGGACAAACATTTTATGCGTCCAAAACCCTGTTTTACTATGCTCTTTTGATTGTTACTAATTTTTTTTTTATAAAATCATTACTCTACCGTAGGGTTTCGTGGCAAGAAAAACTTTTACACCAAGAATTCTGTTATTCGCATTACTAGATCATGAATACGCCACCTTGCGATGATTTAAGAAATTAGCCAAAGATGATAAACACTGCAATTTGGCGCTAACAATGCAAATGTCTGATTAGACAGTTGTAAGTGGGTGGGTGTTTGTTTTACCTCTTTCGGCAACCATTGGTCAATGACTGCAACACCTCCTATAGTTTATTTGAATTACGAATAATATTTAGGAACATGAGAAGTTAAAAACTTTTTTTACAATAATCTCACATTTTGTTTTAATGCCTTCCAGCTGGAATATAAATTATTCTATGTTTTAACTAATTTTTTAATACCGAACTTCATTTTGTTTAAAAGGGAACTTTTGTCTGCTTTTAATGACATTTCATTAGTTTTTTTCTTAACACCAAGTGTGTTTTTGCTCCCTAATAAAATATTTGATATCATGTAGTTGAATCAGCTCTAAAAATCTCAACTATTAAATGCACTAACAGTACTTTTTGTATTACAATAGCAACTTTTATTTCAAATATAACATTATGTTCATTTTTAGTTTTTCTCTCCTTAAAAATGAAAACAGATGCCATAGAAGGCTTAATAACTTGTAAAAAAAATCTGTTAAAAATGAATTAAATGATTTAATAAATTTTAAAAAATAAATATATAATACATTATATAAAAAACATAACATGCTTTTCTAATTGTTAAAATTTTTCTTAAAGAAAAATAATTTACTCAAATCGGGGATTTTTTCTCTACTCTTAAAAGTGTTGTAATTCTTTCGGATGTGAATTTCCAAATGATAGAAAGCATAGTAAATCTTTTGATGCCAATTTCAGTTTTGAAAATACTATGACGGGATGTTTTCGACATGGAATCTTTTTGTATTCCTCTGCATTATAGGATATCTTTTGCGCTGCGACACATAGGTTGCTTTTTTATAAGCTCACTGAATGTACAGTTGAAGAGGAGAAAAATTCAAACAGGATGCTTTTTTGTAAACATATGGTTAAGGAACCGGTCGATTTTAAATCTTTTGTGTTGCACTTGGCTCAGTGCGATATTTGGTAAAAATATTCAGTGTTCGATAAAGTGCATAGAAAAGCTTATCAGAAATGGTATCAAAAACGAATGGGGGGGGGGGGGGGATGATACCATAATTTTATAAGGATCATGATCTCCCATAAGTGTGTTTCAATAAATATGTGAATGTGCGACGCACATTTAATGGGTGTGTGATATGTGTCCCATAAATTCCAAATTTATTTTTAAAAGTATGAAATACAAAAAAAAAAAAAAAAAAAAAAAATTTGAATTTTGTCATCTTGAATTCAAGTTATGTTTTTCGCAATCGCGAGTGTGTGTTTGTATGTGTGTGTAGGGGGCGGGGTATGTGTGTAAGCATGTGTGTTTGTGTCTGTGTGCAGTCATGAGTATGTGGGTAGTTGTGTGTATGAGTGTTTGTGTGCGTGGGGGCGGGGTATGTGTATGTGTGTGTGTGTAAGCATATGTGTTTGTGTCTGTGTGCAGGCATGAATCTGTGGGCACTTGTGTGTATTTGTGTGTATGTGTAGGTGTCTGTATGCATGCGTGTGTAGGTGTTTGTGTATGTGTTTGTGTATGTGTGTGTTTGGTGGTGTTTGTGTATGTGTGTGTGTTTCTGTGTGCGTGTGTGTTGGTGCGTGTATGTATGCGTGTGTGTGTGTAGGATATGGACGCAACCTGGAGACGGTTTTCGCTAGAGGAGCAGCATCGTGAGGCCGGCCGACGCGACGGGTGGTGCTGGCAGAGGGTGGCGCCGCGCCGGTGGGAAAAATGATAGCACGCCAAAAACAGTCAAATGAAAGCAATAAGCAATCGTGATTGCTCAATAAGACACATGAATCTTTAATATAAGCCAAAAAAAAAAAAAGGAAAAAACTTTTGTTTTAAAAATATATACGGAACAATCTCATTTATCTGGACTAGCTGGGACCAAACGCAATTCAGATAAACGAAAATTCGTATAATTCAGACAACAGAGGTAATAAGCAGTACTAACTAATACATAAGCAGACATTACAGGAAAAAATGTACATGTTTTTGTAATCTTTAATAGTAAACTTTACCACTAAATGGTGCCATAATAAAAATCAGCATCAAATAAGTAAAATTGACGATTTTGTGAAAGGAAGAAAAATTCATGACTCCAAAATAAATATATATATATTTTTTTCGTTTTTACTTCCTTTTACAAAGTAAAGAAAAGATTGTATTCACGAACAAATTTGACCCAAAAATAGGCCTTAATTTATATTTTGCTCGGCCCCGAATGAATGTTGAGTTTTTTTTCAACCCGACCACACGTGGATTTATGTCTAAGAGCGTATAGACACCCGAAATATCCATTTTGACGATCCCTGAATTAATTACAACGAGCTTTCTCGTGACTTCTGTATGTATGTGCGTATGCGTGTATGTACGTATGTATCTCGCATAACTCAAAAACGGTATGTCCTAGAAAGCTGCAATTTGGTACGTAGACTCCTAGTGGGGTCTAGGTGTGCACTTCCCCTTTTGGTTACATTCGGATGTTTCTAAGGGTGTCTTTTACACCTTTTTTGGGGGAAATCAATGTTAATATGAATGCAAACTCAAGTAGTGTTATAATTTAGCAAACAATTGGCAACATATCGCCAAGCTGTTGGTCCCCAAGTTGTTTCGCCAGCTTGGCGAAAAAAACATTTGGCGTTTTTTTTCTCTTTTTTAATTTGGTTTCATTTTGGCCACTATTGGCGATATTTAGAGAGTTAATCATTGAATCACATGAAAATGTCCAATATTGGGAAAATTATTCTGTATAAAACTTTTTTTTTTTCCTTCAGTTCTTAAAAAACTTGGGTCAAAAATATTTACAGTGTTTCTTTGCTTACTCCAAGGCACTACTATTATCATTAAACTGGCGTAAAAGGAAGACATGTGATGCGTACATCAGCTCGTTTGTCTTTGTATTTGTAAATTTAATCAATTGAATTTTATTTTGCTATAAAAGTGCAGTACTTTAAATATTTTGCTTATGAGAAAAAAATGATATTGCATCTAGATCGACCATCATTTTGGTTTTCTTAAACCGCTTGGTGATTGTACCTTGGGACAGCCAAACATTTGGTACCTTAGGACACGTTCCAAGGTACAACATATACATGGTTCTTAGTGATCAAAATGTGTTTAGGAACATGGAACAATATTCTAATCTTATATAGTTTTCTAGACACATTTAGTACTAGATAATAATTCATAATTAACATATGAACATTTAACGTTATAATTCATAATTAACATTTGACATAACATTTAACATTATTCATAAATTGTGCAAATCAAAAAATTATTCTTCGTACATGTTTTTCTTCAAGAGGTTTTTCCAACAAAATTTGAAGTAAATTCACCTTTTAGTGTGGGATTTATATTTGTCTTAAATTTTCCCTTAGGTGCTAATGCTAAGTTTTTAGAATTTGCTGCAAATTGTACAAAAAATTGCTCAAATCAAAAAGTAAACTACGGGAATGAGATGTCCTCCCCGAGATATTTCGAATCATACTGTTTAGTTATTGTTGGGGGGGGGGGGGGGGGGGGAGACACAGACCGTCAGACGCAGATTTTCCCTATCGGAATAACCTACTTTCCAATTTTCATTTTTGGACATTTATTTATTTATTTATTATTTCTGACTTTTTTTAATTATTAGTCATTGCCTTATTTTAAAGATGCATCAACCAGTTCCTTCATACTTTCCTTTGTCTTTCTTTTACTTTTACGGGAAAGTAGGAGAATAAAGTAATTTCGTCGGCTGTAGTTTAAAGCCATGTTTTTTTTTTCCGAAATCTTATTTTCATACTTTTTATAACAATTCAGGAGGCAAAATAAAATTACGAAATATCAGAATGAGCTGTGATAACGATAATGATACAAGAAGCTGTTATTGTATTACACTTATGTTTCTTTTCCATGATATTTATTGATTGCATCGCCTCACATCTGGAAATCATGCCACAGTAAGGCTTGTAAGCGCATCCTATTGTATCCCCCCTTTTCAAGTCTTCGAATGGAACTGGAGATTTGATTTCTTCAATTTCCCAGAATAGAAAGCGAAACGATGAAGTCAATCAAGTGTGATCCGATCTCTTAATAGCGGTACGAAAATTAAATGGATACTTAATGACCCATGCATTTTCCCCATTATTCGGTCTTGTGGTGGCATTTGATCTAACAAAATGAGATTTCGCGGAAATAATACTTTTCCCATTTTGGTTGCGAATGAAATGGAAGTCAAATAGGTCGGTGGGAATAAATTGCATAAAAGACTAACAAGTTTTTAAGTGGTTATAAATGGTTACAAAATGTTTTGTTTCATATAAGTCTTATCCGCAAAGTAGTAAAAGTTTAACAGAATATCTCAGTGGTTTGTTGAATTGAGTGAGTAAATTAAATAACTGTAATTATTGTACGTTTTTTTTATTCATTCGTTTGACAGTACAGAGTGTTCATAAAGCCCTGCAATGACAAAAATAAATAATTAAATAAATAAATTAAAAAAAAAAAAACACAAATAAAATAAAAAATTAAAATAATAAAATACATTAATAAATAAATAAAAAGAAAGAACGTACCATCATTCAACCCTTGGCATTCATTTGAATTTTGACGTCTTGAATTCAAATTATGTTATTCGCAATCACGAACTGCGATTGGACGCACCCTACTCGTTAAGTTTTTTGTTTACCCGAAATGGAATGGAGTGGAAATGAAGAAGAAATTTGTACCCGTCATATTATGACTAGTGATTTTGTAGATTAGATAATACGAGACATAACCATTAAAAAAGAAATGGAAAATAAGATGCGGTAATCGAGATATTGTTATCATGTCAAATTTGCACCCGTACATGTATCATAACGATCATACTTACACGGTATACCGTTATAATATTTTAATTTCTTATCAGTCGTAAATGATCGAAATTAGTAATCTGGGAATGTTGCATTTAGATGAAGTGTTGCAATAGTCAAAAGCTGCTTTGTGTCTATACTAATATTATAAAGCTCAAGAGTTTGCTTGAACGCGCTAATCTGAGGAACTACTGGTTTGAATTGAAAAATTCTCTTTGTGTTGAATAATCCATTTATTGAGGAAGGCTATAGGGTATATAACATCACGCTATGACTTATAGTAGTGGATCAGCAATAAATTGAAATTAAACCAATAATAATCATGATGCATTTTTTGCTCGAACTTTTGTTGCCCGAATAGCTCAGTTCGTAAAGCGCTGGACTAGCAACACTAGGGTCTCATGATCTCACCCGACTGCGGGCGGGAAGATTTTCAGAATTTATTACCCGGCTCATTGAAAAATTATTATTTTATAAATCAAGGGGTTTAAGGGATTTATTCAATTATTTTTTATTGATTTTTTTCAAATATTCTTATTTAACATAAAACATCGATGTGGATTAGGGTGTGTAATTTTTTACCATATACATTTTTGACTATATATATATATATATATATATATATATATATATATATATATCATGGCGTGATGTACTTAAAATAGTTTTTAATGCATTGTTCTCTTATTAAAGCGGATGAAACTGCGGGGAACAGTTAAAAATAAATAAAGGAACTTATAAATTGTTTCTCAATATTATTACTGACCCTTGCAACGCTGGACATGTTTGCTATAAGCTAAAAATATTTTTTCGCACTTTTTTTTTCGACATACAGGAGCAGCTGTCCCATTCCTCCTGGATCTGCGATGTGAAATTAAAAAAATAAATATAGTATAATAATAGTTCCAAAACAGTTTGAAATTCCTTATTATTTGCAATAAAAACGCAGGGGAAAAAGTGGGGGAGTTTATTAATGGAAAACTCCTTTTTACACTTTATTTCCATAAATGCATTGCTGCACTTAAGTATTTTTTTGGTTCAACTGCACAAATGACAAAATTTCAAGTGTCACATACGAAAACTTCTTTTCTGCTACAAAAATTAATATTAAGCATCTTCCCAGTATCCGGAACTTTTGAAACGTCCGATTCTCTGAAATTGGAAAGGAAGAAGGAAAAAAAGGCAATTTTATGCGGAAGATGTAACTTTTTTTTCTTGGATATTCCAGCGAGATTTTCACAAATTGCAACACCCGTCAACCCTTTTACGAAGGCAGGTGGTGGGGTGGAAGAATCAAGCATTTTCGATCGATTAATCGATAGCCGGTCAAAGATCTTGAATCATGCATCGTTGGGTTGTTTCCTTGACTGGATCCTACAAAAAGACGTCTGAAATTGGATCTACGTTAGAAGTGTTAAGTAACAATTTTCGGAATTCGAAGCTCGAAATAGAATTTTTCTGGAAGACAATCTGCTTCCCTGAAGAGCCTTTGGAATCGATTGAGCTTTTATTGTCTTAATCATCCACCATTTACCTTTTTTTTTTGGAAACCAACGTTGTATCTTATTTCGAGAATTCATTTATTACCTTTACAGCAACATACATTTCGACTTAAATTTACATTGTAAAGATTTTCCTTTCTAACCCTCATATATATAGTAGCCAATGGTCGAGTAACGCTCTTGGCCTCAGCAACAATGAAACTCACGCCACGGCATGATAATTTGCTAATATGTTTTTGTAATGTTTAAAATGCATGGAAAGGCTTTATTGAAACAAGGCTGAACTGGATCTTTACTGTTTTACTGGTACGTTTGTGACATTTCAAGGGAATGAAAAAACGAAAAAGTGGTCGGCAATGAACGCTATCTACTGTAGTTTAGTGCTAATCTACTGGAGTTAGGGTTAAAATTTCAACACCGTCTTCATTAATGGTGACTGGGTGATGTTAAATATGCTCGCGGTCACAATGTCTTCCAAGTGAAACGATACCTCTGGGAGTGCCAGATCAGAAAGTTATTCAACTCCTATCCTGATTCTAAATTCTCGAACTGTCCATAGATGGCACCACGATCTATTGTGTTGTCTTCTGAAGGCAAGGCGCCTGGCACGCAGTCCTTCATTGTTCGAGGGCCAGAGGTAACTTTAATAGTTGATAATTGAAAATTTCAACCATAATAATATCACAAAACAGGCAATGGCTTCGTTCAAATGTAGAAGCAATTTTTATCCGTCATACCTAGATGGGCGATTTTCTAGTTGTAAAGATTTCCCTTTCTAAGTCTGAAACAATCACATACTTGCCTGCTTTTCAACCAGCATTGATTATCATTTTCTTTTCAGCATACATATCTCAACCATCGAGAAGATATAAAATGGAGGGAGTGAAGACTTTCATTCGCGAAGAAAAGAACACAAGTCACGTGATAGCATTGGAAGAAATCGGCTGTCTTTCGTTCGTCTCTTGCAAAACGTGTCAACCACTTGTCGTTGTTGAGTCACGTGACTCGGGGTGCTTGCCTCAGGTTTTGCTAAGCCAATGATTGGACTCGCTCCCCCCATTTATTTATTCCTTCTCTAAGATCTCAACGGATTAGATCCTTTGTGTCTGACATAGCGTTTGAAAAAATAAATATTTTGCAAGAATTTAAATTTTTACTTTAGTTTACAGTGTAAATTTGCCCTTTTGAATCTGAAATAATTACGAACTTGCTACTTTTCATCTATTCTTTTGTTTTTCCCTACAGAATAAAACTCTCAACAGATCTTTGGTATCTGACAATACGCTAGCAAAAAAAAAAAAAAAAATCTTTCACAAGAACACTGAAAATGTGTCCTTCTCATTCTAATATTATTACACACATATAGTTTTTCAACTATAATTTTTATTTTCCTCGCGTATTAGACACTTGGTATCTGACGCAACGTTCAAACGAAACGAAGAATAAATCTTGCGGATTTGTTTTTTAAGAAAGCCATTATGGTTAATGAGTTTCAGAAGAAAACAAAAAGTTTTCTTGACTGCGTTTAATTCAATTTTCATAAACTTTTGATGGGTAACATTTTTAGCGATAAAACAGTGTATTGCGTGCGTGAAATTAGTTTAACCTTCGACAAAATGTTGTACTCCTAAAGCAATTACTGTTTACTGTGCCAAACAACAACAAATCGAGGAAGCCAGTGTAAATCTAATTACGAAAATGTAAAAAGAGTCTTAGTTGCTCTATGAAGTTATTGCGGGTGTAGGTCTTTTTAATGAGAATCAACGGTGGATCTTCTAAAGATTGCATAAAAAATTGAAGTTATTGCATGTCAAAATATGCTACGAGTGATTGACATCTAAAACCAAGTAAGATGTGATTTTCTTGTTATAGAAACAAGTAAAATGTTTTCAACAAATGTGTTCATGTCTTATTTTTAACCGTACTACTGATAAGCACCAGCTCATGTGTTACAAAAAAAATTCTTTTTATTTTTTTTAGGCAACATACTAAAAAAAATCATATCCAAATTTTGTATACTGCGCATGCCCGTCAATAATCGAGAAGAAAAAGGGCAATCCATGTAATATAATTTCTCACCTTGTAATTGTTCATTACGCCACAGCACCACAAACTCGGATCACCGAGCGGCGGCTGTTCAACAAAACTGGAACATAACAGCCGCAAAAGTCCAACTTCTCTTCTTCTTCTTTTGGTGCTTAATTGCACAGGTTTGTTTTTGATGAGGACTACAATCTGAGTGTTTTGCCTCCCTTACGCATGATATATTTTTTATTAGACATATAAACAACACATGAAAGAATTTACATCACAAAGAAGGGAAAGAACAACCGGAGCGAGGGTGGGAGTCGAACCCACCGCCTCAAGTGTGCCAACGTCAAGCAGTCACTTAGACCGCTCGGCCACTGAGGCCCCAAAAGTCCAACGTTCCACTCGGCAGAAAAAAAACCATCATTGATGCCAAGCAAAAAAGAACAAGTCGAGGAGCGGGAAAAAGGTGGAGGAAGAAGCAAGATGGACCAGTCAAAATTACGTACAATTTCCCAGAGTCATGAGAACGAGGAACTCAAAGGTGAAAAAAAAAAAGGACAAATAGCACGAAAGCTTTAAAGAGATGAGTACAATTGGACGGAAACTGAATCCTTAATGAAAATTTCCCTATCTATATCTAATATATAGAAGAAAGTATTGGACTCGTGCAAATTTTCGAATTTCGAATTTTGACGGATTCGAACGTTTTGAGGTGTGCGGAGTCCATTTCGACTATTTTTGGAAAATGTCTGTCTGTGTGTATGTGTGTGTGTGTGTGTCCGTGTGTGTCACGTCTGTGTGTGACCAGTTTTTTGTGGCCGCTCTACAGCAAAAACTACCGCATGAAATCGAACGAAATTTGGTACACATGTGTTCCCCTAGGTTTTTGGCACGAATTCCTCCAAGGGGGTGGAGCGATGGGACATTTTTTGAGTTGTGCGTGCTTGCTATTCCTCAGGAAGTAACTGGCGGAATCAAACAAAATTTGGTCCATATGTTGCCATTAACAGGAACAAGTGCTGATTCAATTTTGGTGTCAATAACTCAAACGGGGGTTGAGCTATAGAACGTTTTTTGTCGTCAATTGTGACTGCTGTATCTCAAGAAATAATGAACGGAATAAAAGAAAAATTTATCGGCCAGTAGCCCTTAGTGGATATAAGAGCTGATTTATTTTGGTGTCAACAGCTAAAAAGGGGGTAGCGCAATCGCCCGTTCTTTTTTTCCATTGTGAGTGCCCTATCTCAAGAAGTAATGCTACGTTCTGGTTGAAATTAGGAATATATGTGAATCCATATGTAAACAGGCTTTGGTTCAATTTTGACGCCAATCGCTCCAAGAGGTGTTGATTTTTTTTTTGAGCAATCACGATTGCTTATTGCTTTCATTTAACTGTTTTTGGCGTGCTATCATTTTTCCCACCGGCGCGGCGCCACCCTCTGCCAGCACCACCCATCGCGTCGGCCGGCCTCACGATGCTGCTCCTCTAGCGAAAACCGTCTCCAGGTTGCGTCCATATCCTACACACACGCGCATACATACACGCACCAACACACACGCACACACAAACACATACACACACATACACAAACACCACCATACACACATACACAAACACATACACACAAATACACACAACTGCCCACTCATTCATGCCTGCACACAGACACAAACACATATGCTTACACACACACATACACATACCCTGCCCCCACGCACACAAACACTCATACACACAACTACCCACACACTCATGAGTGCACACAGACACAAACACACATGCCTACACGCATACACATACAAACACACACTCGTGATTGCGAAAAACATAATTTGAATTCAAGATGACAAAATTCAAATTATTATTATTTTTTTTTTGCGAATAAAAATAGCTTTATTAATGCAACAATAAGAAAGATAAATCGTAATAGGTTGTCGTCTGCGTATTTCTCGTGATTTTAATTGTATGGAAATGATCGGAAATATTATCTCAATGATTTAAAATTTTAAACTGTTGCCATCTTATGTTTGTTAACAAATAAAATATTTGTAATTAATTCAAGCAAGGCTTATAAAATAACTTTCAATTTTCACTCTTTGCTTTGCTTTTGCAATAATTCAGACATTGGGATGGTCGTCAAGTTTTTGCATGTATAATTTTGTTTTTGTTGGGAATATTGCTTCCTCGTTAAGCATGGGGGAGGGATCAGAATTATAAGAAAGATATAGAAGAAAGTTTCGTGATGGCCACAACATACTAGTTTGTAATGTGTTCAAAAGATCTTCAGCATTTTGTTTAATAAATTTCAAAAACTGTGTTCAATGCTCAATGAGAAATAATCTGACTTCTCAATCGTATTTCTGGTTTCAAGAGACCCATTTACCAATGTGCCTACTGATGAAAAGTTATCTAAGCAAATATTTGGTATAGTAGATTTTATTCGATGGTAATTTTCATAAGTAACTTTAGTTACAGAATTTTTTTGTTCTTCAAAATGTCAGTATTTCTTGTCTACAATCGAACATTAAGAATGAATATGTACACTTAAAGATACATGGTGTCCGAAAAGTCCTTCACACATTTAAAAAAATAAAAAAAAGTCATAAAAAAGCAACAAGTTTTCGAATGAATATGCGGTTTTCAAAAAAACACTTCACAGATTCAGGATTTTTTTTTTTTTTTTTTTTTGTGTTCCTTTGCGTCAAATTATGTAGCATTGCTAGCCTGAAGATGCGAATTGCCCAAGTAAGCTAAACTGTGTCCACAATCCATGCTGGATAGAACATGTGATGAACTTGAGCACCGTTTAGATGTGGTTTGAGCAACAAACGGTGCACATTGAACTCTGGTAATGAAACGGATTTTTTTTTGATATTAATGATGAAATAACTCGCATTACGTTTATTTTTCTTACCGTAACGGTGCAGCGATAACTTATAATTACCATTTTTTCTCTTTTATATTTTTTAAGTTTTTATTTATTTATTAATTTATTTTAATTTTACGATGTCCTAAAAATTCTTGAACCTGTGAAGTTTTCTTGTGCAAACAGAGCATTCATTTAGGCAATAAGGGGCTTTCAGATAAGTAAAAATCGGTCAAACAAACGTTTTTTGATTCATTATATTTATAAAAACTTGACCTTTAGCTGAACCGTTAAAAAAAAAAATAGGATTGAATCGGTGAAAAACTGGCGAAGTTGTACCACTTTTTGTGGGAGCCACGCCCCTTTTTATACTAAAAAATGCATGTAAGAAATGCATAGGGGAGAGGAGGGAGGATTGGGACACTTTTCACATAAATGATTCTTATTCATAATCCTCTACTTATTCATTAATGCAAAAGCTCACGCAAAAAACTTGCATATTATAACTACATTTTAAAAATATACACAATGTTTAAACATTTTATTATTTTCACACTTGACTAATTACAAATTTCAAGAATTTTGTCCCATTCCTCCCTCCCGGGTGGGAGGAGTGGGATATGAGTATGGGAGGAGTGGGACGCATTTGAAAATTACAGAAAAATTAGCGAATGTCATAATTAGAAAGGTCTACATTAAAAGAAAAACAAGACTGTGGTCTACTGATCCCACCAACCAATTGTGGTGACGGTAATTTCATGATAATATCTGTTTTATCTATAGTGCTACAGTCATCCTGTTGAGGAAAATTAAAATTTCATGTCCTTTCTCATAAATTTTGCATTGTATCTTTCAGTATCATAAATGCTCTCCACCCTTGCAACATAGTTAGGGGGGGGGGGTTAGCAATTTGCTTATTTTTGCTGACAACGGAAGGGGGGAATGTTTGAGTGATGTTTACGTAAGACATTTTCAAAAATCTTAAATTGTAAAAAAAAACTAGAAAAAAATTTCAAATGGCTAAGTTCTTTTAAAATTGTAATCTAAGAATTTTCTTAAATAAGGAAATTAAACAAGCATTTTTTTTAAAAATTAAGTCTCAATTTTTTTAAATTGAATTTTTACTGTTAAGAAAAGTGGAGGGGTGGTTGCTATTAGTTTATGTTATTATTAAGGGGGGTTTGCGATTTGCATGTTTCTGCTGAAAAGGGGGAGGAGAGGTCGAAAATTGATAAAAACATGCTTATGTAATATTTGAACAGCCCCTTTACAGAAGGGACATATTTATGGGGCATGTCCCATTCCTCCCTCTTCGGAGTGTCCCATTCATCCCTCTACACATTACTTATAAAAATAACTTGTCACATAAACCATGCTGGTTTTAGGCTTAATTAAATTGCAGATAAGCATACATTATATACTTAAGATTACAATGATAATATATTATGTTAGTTTTGCAAATTATATAAATAAAGAAATAAACCTAAAAATAGATTAGAAACTTACTTTGGAGGAGAGAAATTTAACTTTTTCCAACTATTAACTGAAACTTCCTGCTGAATAAAATGCAAGTATGAAACAAAAAGAAGCTATAAACAGGCTTTTTAGTGGTCAAACTGACAATAAAATAAAGTGATTTATTTTTCCATAATTTTAGCTGTCCCACTCCTCGCACTGTCCCATTCCTCCCTCCTCTCCCCTATAAAATGCATGAGTAAACAAAAGCATGTAATATTTTAATTTTTAATACTAATACCATTTCAAATGAATCATAAGATCATGGTGAATTTGTATTAAAAACTAAATTGTTTATTCAATAATGAAATTTGTAATAGTAAAACAGAAAATGTTGATTTGATCAAAACTTGAATTTCGACTAATTACAAAATTCAAACTGCTCCTTGCAAACAAATTATTATTTAAATTTGCTGAAAATTTTATGCCAAGTGTTTAAGTGGTTTGTTAACATTTTGTTGTGAAATATTTTTCTGTTTGATTTGTTTTGTGGAGTATATTTGCTATATTTTAAATAATATGAACATATTTTATAGAAAACGTCTAGTTTTTGACTTTTTTATCTCATTATTTATCTTTACCACTAAATTTTAAAAAAGTAATTTCAACTTCCTAATTTCAGTTGTTTTAAGTATCATATTTAACTAGTATTTTATAAATGTGATGAAGTTTCATTTGCAAGGAGTAATATGACAAAAACGTTATAAAATCTAAATTTAAATTTAAAAAAAATAAATTTTAAAATAATTTAATGTAATTTTATATTTGAGTTGGTATTAGCATCATGTAACTATGCTGAAAATTTCAAAGAAATTCATTGAAAATTATTTTTAAAAAAAATTGAAACCCCCGTGTCGCCTTAACAATAGTTGTTTTATATGAATTTTTTAATTTAGTCAAAAACTTATATACGCATATTTAATAAACATTTTTATAACAAAATGAAACGACTTCAGAAGTTTCCAGAAATATTATACTCACAATTTTGAGATCACAAACACGTATTAACAAAGTAGTAGTAGTTTAGTAAGCAAATTTAAGTTGATTAAAGGGACATTTCTGTTTGGAGTGCAACTTGACTACACTATGTTCATAGGAAGATTGCTTTTTCTTAATTACGAAAAACTTACTTGAATGGCCGTTACACTAACTTATGGGTTAGCATCACAGTTATAAATCTGAACTAAATTAAGACACGTTTACGTAAAATCAGGACATTTTTGCTGTTCATTTTAATTTTTGACATAAAATATAAACTCTGTTACACGTTTACCTCAAGGGTTGGGGTAATTGTGGGAGCAATTGAGTAATAGTTTATGGGGAAGCACTGGGATTGTTTATGAGGCAATTCTAATTATTACTTGAAATTACTGTTTATGAAGGAAAAGCAGAACAATTCTAACATTGTAAATGTTAAAATAAAAAATAGCGATCAAAGCTTTTCGATTTGAGGTGAGGATTTTCGCAGATAAGTAGGAAAATTCTAAGCACCACATTTGCGCGATAAAAGTTCAATTTGCAGCAATTTTAAAAAGCAGCGTTGAAATATACATATTTTGTACAGATCAATTATAACTAAGAATTCGGTACTTATATGGTGTAAAGCTACGATCAGTCAGCAATACAAGAAAAAACGAGCGGATGTGTGCATCACATGTCTTACTTTTACTCCATTTGAATGTCATTTTCACATTATTGGCAGTTTTAATGGGATTCAATAGTTTACTCTCTAAATATCAACAACAGTGGCCAAATTGAAAAACAATCACCAAATTTGTCGCCAAGTTGGTGACAAAACTTGCCGACCAAAAGACTGGCGATATATCGCCAAGTATCCGCCAAATTGTAACACCACTTGAATTACATCGAAATTAACAATGATTTCCCTCAAAAAGGGACAAAAGACCCCTTTAGAAACATCCAAATGAAACCAAAAGGAGAGGTATACAACTAGACCCCACTAGGAGTCGACGTACCAAATTTCATTTTTCTAGGACTTACCGTTCTTAAATAATGCGGCATACATACGCACATCCACACATACGTACATACAGACGTCACGAGAAAATACGTTGTAATCAAATCGGGAATCATCTTTATAGAACATTCCGATCTTGAGATGTGCGACATACATACGCACATACAGACATCACGAGAAAACTCGTTGTAATTAATTAGCGAATCGTCAAAATGGTTATTTCGCTTGTCTATACGTTCTTAGGCACTTATCCACGTGTGGTCTTGATAAAAAAAAAACAAAAAAAAAACCACAGCATTTATTCGGGGGGAACAAAATGGAAATTAAGGTCGATTTTTGAGTGAAATTTTTTTCGCGAATACAATACTTCCTTTTTTGTAAAAGGAAGTAAAAACAGTATGGCTGTTCCTGTTTTTGCGACCTGCTGTAATATTCACCAGGACACCATACGATATCGCAAATATATATATATATATATATATATATATATATATATATATATATATATATATATATATATATATATATATATATATATATATATATATATATATATATATATATATATATATATATATATATATATATAAAAGCAATCGAAAGGACATGTTTTTGGGCATATAAGTTATTTGCTCTCGTGTTCCCGTAATTGAAATATGAGGTATTAACGCCTTTCGGATTTTTATAAATTAAATGCACCAATTTAACGAGTTTCAGTGAGTAATGAAATACATGATTCGCACGTTTTCCAGATGGATGTCCTTCCACATGCAGACAGCGAAATCACCAACGGGACAGTGTTACCTTTAATTGCTCGTCAAATCTTTAAATTTGGCGTTTTCCTAGAAATTCGGCTAGCGGTATAAAAATTTTATTATTTCGAGGGAAACTATATACACTGCTCGACATTAAAAATGCAACACCAAAAAGAAGTGGTCAAAAAGTGATGAAATTTGGAAAAAAGACAGAGACAGTAAGGAATAATAAATGATCTTAATTTCAAAATGATAGACAAAATACAGAGCGAGAACGGCGTCGGCTCAGTAGGATGTAGGACTACCGCGGTCAACGATACACGAAGAAACACATCTAGGCATAGAGTCAATAAGGGTGCGGATGGTGTCCAGAGGGATGATTCTCCATTCTCTTTCAACCATTTGCCACAGTTCGTCTTCTGAACGAGACAGAGACAGAGTCTGCAAACGGCGTCCAATCACATCCCACACATGTTCGATTGGTGACAGGTCAGGAGAGTATGGTGGCCAGGGAAGCATCTGTGCGCCTTGGAGAGCATGTTGGCAGATGCGAGCAATGTGTGGTCGGGCGTTGTCCTGCTGAAAAATTGCATTAGGTAGCCCTTGAAGGTAAGGGATTTCCACCGACCGCAGCACATTATCCAAGTATCGTTGAGCCGTCATAGTGCCCTGAATACGAACTATCGGTGATATGGAATTGTACGCAATTGCGCCCCAAACCATTATGCTACGTTGTCGTGCAGTGAGACGTTCCGCAGTTACTGCTGGATTAGTTCTGTCTCCACGTCGACGCCACACACGTATGCGGCGGCTATCACTGGAAAACAGAAGCGGGATTCATCTGAGAACACGACATTTAGTCATTCTGTCATCCACGTCGCTCTAGTCCGGCCTCATACTAAACGTTGCTGCACGTAATGTAAGTCAACTCTAAAATTTGCATAAACTTCTGTACACTTCTTCTTGGTGTTGCATTTTCAATGTCGCGCAGTATATATATATATATATATATATATATATATATATATATATATATATATATATATATATATATATATATATATATATATATATATATATATATATATACAGTGGCTCCCAAAAGTCTTCGTACACCTACGACTTTCAACGAAATAGACCCCAATCCATTGATTAGAATTAATATTTCTGAACAGGTATTTAATTATAAGATCTATGATCAATTTTTAACAAAACTACATGAAAAGTTTTTAAAAAATATTAAAACTTAATTTTTTAAAAATCAAAAACTAAAAAGTGCCGGAAATTTTTTCTCACAAAAGTCTTCGTACACTTTATAAAATGTATATATATTATTGAATAATCTAATTTTGATTAAGTTATTAACTAGTAGAATATCATACAGTATTAATAACACCTTTTAAACATCTGGCAATAGATTTCATTCTTTTTCTTTCTTTTTTTTTTTTTGCGTAATTTTTGAGTAAGTGTTCAGCCACACTTCGAGTCTTACTGTTTCTAGCTCTATTTTCGTTTAAATGCCCTATTTTCGTAATCTAGCCTCCATATATCTCTAAATACGTTACATTAAGTTAAAATCTGGAGTTTGAGGGGGTATTTTCTAAACTTTAGGACAATTTTCGAGGCACTAGACGCAAACGTTGAAAACGGTGTGCTTCTTATCGTTATCTTAATAAAAAAACAAAGTTGTTTCCAATAACCAAATTTTTGGCTAAGAGTTTAAAATTGGTTTTTAAAATATTTAAAGGAACAACATGATTCATTATTTCATCAAAAAATTACAAACTATCAAGTCCTGATGCTAATATGCACCCTCACACTAGAACACCTCCAACGTCCTGATTAACTGATCCAAATAAGTTCTTAAGATTAAGTTCTTAATTTTTTCTTCTCCTTACAGTTATCTAACAATTTAACCAAAAATGTTAAATTAATTTTATCTGTAAGTAAGACGTGATTCTAAAACGTTTTTAGCTTATTTATCATTGATTTTGCGACGAAAACCGTAAGCTTTCTCTTTTTCGCACGACCAAGAAAATTTCTGCTGGCAGAGGTCCCATTTGATCCAGCTAATCAGAGAACTTGACGAACAATTTCAGGTGAAAATTAAACGTAAAATGTTTCATTTAACTCTGCAGAAACTTTTACAGCACTCAAATGTGTATTTTTCATAAATATTTTAACTTTAAATCTCCGATCACGTTTTGTCAACTTTGCCGGTTGACCTTTTCTTACCTTGTTCCCGGTCCGATTTCTTTCTTTAAAGCATTTTATCAAGCACTTTACTATACAAACAAATAAATTAACTAATTTAGAGACATTTCAAACCAATTTACCACTACTGTGGGAAAAAAATTGGTGTTTGCAGTGTTTTTACGAATACCAGTCATTTTACAGTAATAAGCACAATATTAAGGAATAAATAAACGAAAAATTAAAGTCGAATGACTTATAAGGGTCAACACAATGCAAAAATATTAATCAAACGGCATATGATAATTTAAATCATGAATTTATTCGAAAATATTTGAGTGTACGATGACTTTTGTGGCGTGTTATTTCTCTGTCTCTTCGTTTTCTGACCCATTTCAAAAAGAAGATCCGTCAATATTTTGAAAAAACCAATAGATTGTATTTAGAATGACATAGGAATGATGTGAAAAAAATATTGGACTTCATATCCGAATTCAGTTTCAAGTTATTTTGGTTTTACTGAAAAATTTCAAAGTGTACGAACACTTTTGGGAGCCACTGTATATATATATATATATATATATATATATATATATATATATATATGTGTGTGTGTGTGTGTGTGTGTGCGTGCATGCGTTGGAAAAGTTAAAGATCACTTGTATTGTTGGGATAAAACGCCTGACTAATTATATATGCACAACATTTTGGTATTGAATATACGGAAATAGGATGAGTTGGACTAATTGTAAACCATTTTGTCGGATGTCTTTTCATCCATAAGCTCATTATTTTTTGCATTAAAAAAGGCGTTCCCTGTAACGCCGGAACACGTGTCTGCTGTAATTTGCAAATTCGTGCTTCTTCTAACGTTGTTTTGTCTTACTTTACATAATTCAATGTTTTAATATACGATCCTTATTGTAACAAAAAAAAGCGAAATTAAGTTAATTTATGATTGACAAACTTTTAAAATAAAATTGAATTTCCATTTAATAATTTACAAATTAAATCATGACCAATAAAAAAGACATAACTATTACGCTCAATTATAGTGATCGAATTGTTAACAAGATTTCAAAGTTTTAGTATTTTGTTTAGAAGAATCCAAACAGATAACTCAGTTTAATTGCTTAAAATTTTTGTCTTCATTGTTTCAACTGTGCCAAAAGGGAACAATTGAATACAGATGTTTATGTGTTCGATAACAATACGACAAGCTGTCCCTAGTGTATACAGAGTAGATACCTGGTAGTTGAAGTCCCAACAAGGATTTCAAAGTATCTTTCGTGCACTAATTTGCATTGTAAATCGTGTCCGAAATGGAAATCAATGGTTAATTTTCTACTGTTAAGACTATCTCTCCAGAGCTTTACTGAAAGCGGAAGATTAACGGTTTCGGAACATTGTTATTGAGAGTCGAAATTTAGATAATGTTTAGCTGTTTTTGTTTCAGATAAAACTGCGATTTATACGTCTGAATTTTAAAATTCAGTTCAAACGTTCAAGCAAGGACTTTGACCACAGCTTAACCCTCCAAGAAGTAAAAATTTTTTTTTTTGTTCCATCAAATATTTTATTTATGCAAGCAATAATTATTATTCTGAAACACATGTGCGCTTAAAATAAAACGTAAATGAAATGTTTTTAACTAAAAACATTTCGAAAACTCTTATATATGACATGGAATGTATCAAATAAGTATTCTACTCTTCAGCTTACAGAAAATGGAGTTGGCGATATTATGCATAGCTAAATTTGCCATTCTGTGGAAAATCCGCCATTTTGTCAAGCACGTGAGAGCTAATATTTTGCATTAAAAAATAATAAATGTAAAAGGTATCGAATAACATTTTTGTTCAATAATAAACGCATATAATTGTGATTTCTTAAGCAGCAAAATTTAGTTCTTAATCTTTTTAAATCATTATTTTTGGTAATATGACAAGTCCAAGACAAGACGACCGTTTTTTCGTCGAATGGCCATGAATGGCTGCATATTGCCACAAAAAATGGTACAAAACATCTGTCTGCTTTTCCTGCTTATTTCAAGTTTTTCAAGTTTCTTATTTCATACAGTTTCCTTCTATCTCGAAATACATCTCTTTGTTTATCATACTTAATTTCTAAACTTAGTGCAGTGGAAAATTTTTACTGCATTGTGTTGCTCACATCGTTTTGAGGCAATTTTCATTAAGGATTCAGCCTCCGTCCAATTGTACTCGCCTTGTTCCTTTTTGCTTGGCATCAATGATTGGTTGTTTTGCCGAGTGGAACGTTGAGCTTTTGCGGCCGTTATGTTCCGGTTTTGTTGAACAGACGCCTCTCGGTGATCTAAATTTGGGGTGCTGAAGATAAAATGGCGCGGTAAGTCACTAAAGGTCTGGCGTAATGAACAATTACAATGTGAGAAATTATATTACATAGATTGCCTCTTTTTTCTCGATTATTGACGGGCATGCGCAGTATACATAATTTTGATGTGATTTTTTTAGTATATTGCCTAAGAAAAATAAAAGGATTTTTTGTAACATGACCTGGTGTTTATCGCTAGTACATGCAAATTGCACCAAAAAATGGTACAAAGTTACTAGCTGATACTAGCTAGCTAGATAGTTCTTAATTTTACTTTATTTTTCTGTTTAACTTCGCATGCTGCAGGAAAATATCTTAAAATCATTCTCCATTCTTTGAATTCAGCAAATTGTCACCATTTATTAGACCCACCAAATTTTTGCACTGGGTGTGCCAAAGAGCAACAGTTGTTAAAAAGTAATCATATTAAGTCAATTCACTCTGTGCTTTCTTTTATTACTTCCAAAAACTTTCTAAACATTTCTTCAATGTTTAGACGTTTTTTGAACTTCCGTGTAATTTTAACAAAATCTTCGAATTTTTAAGCATGATATGCACTTTCAGTTTTCTTTGCTGCAAACTTAAAAAAATAAAATTCAATGTTTCAGCAAGAAATTGGTAAACTATGCCAAAATTTAACTACTACCATCTTATTGGTGATAAGTTTCACCAATGTAATGATGCTTTTGCGTCAATATTTAACCGAGAAATTGGTTAAGTCCTGCAAAGTTAACTGAATCCATCTTATTGGTGATAAGTTTCATCAATGTAAAGGTGCTTTCGCATCAATGTTTAACCGAGAAATTGGTTAAATCTAGCAAAATTAACTGCATCCATCTTATTGGTGATAGGTTTTACCAATGTAGTAGTGCTGCCGCATCTATATTTAACCGAGAAATTGGTTAAGTCTTGCAAAGTTAACTGCATCTATTTTACTGGTGATAAGTTTCACTAATGTAAAAGCGTTTTCACAAATTGGTGTTAATAAAAAGCACCATTACATTGGTGAACCTTAGCACCAATAAGATAGTTGCAGATAAATTTTGCTATATTTTAACTGATATCCTGCTGAAATATTCAACTACCTTTTTACCAGTGTAGCAGAAAAACATAATTAAAATATTGATGCGATAATAAATATTTGCTCCTTGACAAACATTAAAATGTGAATGAATATACGAATTTATTCAAGAAACAACTAACATACCTTATTTTTCCGCATTATAATAAAATCGAGACATGCAGTTGATGACTTCCTGAACTGTAATTAAGTTCGAATGTTCTCGTTAAAAGAATTACTTGCAAATTCCCAATTATATTGTTCTGCTGTTGTTAAAGGCATCCAAATAATGGAATGCCTTAAGGAAAACAAAACTTAAATGGTTGTTTTGACTTCTCTGATTGCATTTTATTGAAAAAAAAGAGGTTACAAATTGAGACGAATATAAATAACAGTATTCAATGACTATACATTGCTTGGTGGAAAGTTTGCTTTTAAGCTATAGGCACTTTCAAATGTAATGACTAATTTACTAATTTGTTTTTAATTAAGAAGATGTAGTTTTGAATGTAATTTTCTATAATTTTAAGCATTAATATCTTTTCGTTGCTTCATGCTATTTGAAATAGATGCTATTAAGTTTTTTTCCTTTTACGACGAGTCAGAAATTTCATTATGATCACATGATATAAAGGTATCGATTTAATATTAGTTACGTCGTTTAGCTTGCTTTATTTTAATCATTTATGTGTTCATTTTAATAGTATGAATGATTAAAATGAAGCAATCTCAAATGTAGTGAGAATCTGTGGTAGAAGTAAGGCATTTAGAGCAAAGTGAAATAGTTAAGATGGATTACATTTTTGAAAATAAATAAGTTGGATATTTACTTTAAAAGTTTTACTGCATAAAGAGTGTTTTATACCGAAACATGTCATAACCTTAGAGAAACAGTAAGACATCTAATTTCAGAAATAATAGTAAGATATTCATCTGTCACTTATGAAGAGAGATTTTAAAGCTTTTTTGGTTGTCTATTTGTACCTTCAAGTAAACATGCAAAATCATCATTTTACCCATACTTGGTGCAAGGTAATAATCAAAATATTTTACCAGTGAAATATTTTCTGTTCGATTAAACTTTTAATTCAAAAAAAATGAACATGTACAAATTAATAAGTTTAACCCGGGAGAACTCGCATCGGGTCTCTCAAGCCCGGTACTTCGCTGCCAAAAATCACCCCTTCAACGGAAATGAATAAGGTCCACAGTAGCTGCGTTCAAGATGACCTACATACTGACCACATGCTTTTCAGGAATGTACATTCCCCCTTTTCCCCCCAGAAAATTCCGGTTCGGGCCTTAGAGGCCCGGAGCGAGCGCTCACGCTTTTCATTTCAGATTGTGAATGTAAAGGAAAAGATTCTGAAATGCATCGCTATTTAAGCTACAAAGATGAAATGAAGAGGTTGCAGACCTTGTTAGTTGAGGGTTTCAACTGATGAGGACTCTCTTAATGAAAATGATGAAGAAGAAGTTGACACAGAACAGTATAGCGAACATCAGTCATGCTCAGAAGAAGATTTAGATTCATGTATCATAAAACTTTCTTAAACCTTACTTTTAAAAACATATTTTAGAAGCTGTTTATCTATTTATAATTCAGTGTTGAAAACACATTTTTTTTCTATTTTGCAAACTCAATTTACTGAAATAACCACCCCGAGCCTACGGAGCCTTCCGCGAGCTTTCGTGTGACGAAAAGTACCGCGAGTTCTCCCGGGTTAAGCAATCTTTACTAAGAATAAAGCTGAACGCCTGTACTGTCCATTATCGGAAGCTAAGACTACCACTCAGGACAGATTCCATTTCAAAAAGGGGTGATAGCTTGAGGATGGGCACTTATCACTCGCACTTGCTGTCTTTGATCGCGTTATTTTGAACCTTTTACTTCCGAGTTTCCCTCCCTATTTTGATAAAATCACAGCAGACCTGACGCATGCGCAAATTGGCGCTAAGTCTTGGATTAGAAAAACGAACAGTATATCTCTGGATATCTGTGTCTCTGTATATCTGTGTCTCTGGATGTCTGCGTCTCTGGATGTCTGTGCCTTTGGATGTCTGTGCCTCTGGATGTCTGTGCCTCTGGATGTCTGTGCCTCTGGATGTCTGTGCCTCTGGATGTCTGTTACGCGCATAGCGCCTAAACTGTTTTTCCGATTTTTATGAAATTTGGCACAAAATTAGTTCGTAGCAAAGGGGTGAGCATCTAGAAGCGATTTTTTGAAAAATAGATTTTGTTCCATTTCTATTCCAATTTTAAGCCACTATTCGTGGAATTAATTCCTCTGCAGCAATACCAAGCAAATTACCATAACATGGACGAGTAAATTACTATAATATGGACGAGCAAATTAACATAGCATATTGCCGAGAAATAAATCATCCGCTACTTGTAAATATAAAGGCGAACCAAATGACCTTTTACTTTTCTACTTCGGGCAAAGCCGTGAGGGTACCGCTAGTTAATGAATAAATAAATCAATGATTTATTAAGTAAATGTGTTAATACATTATTCGACAGCATTGGAATAAATTAGAAAATGATGAATTACAGTATGAATGTTTAAGAGCTTGAATAACTAAATCAATTAATGTGTAACTAAATGAATACGTGAGTGAACAAATAAATATAACAAACTCTTTCACTTATCCTCGAATGCACTTGAGAAATGGTGAACACATTTAAAATTAAAAAATGAAAAATATTACATAAGTAATTTACAGCATCTTAGTAAATCTCGATAAATAATCGAAATGTTGTTGAAGATAATATTATTATTTTATAACAACAAAAACTATTTTTCACAGATAGCAGAATATCATAACGTCAGTATCAAAATTTGAAAATGGCTTATCTTGTTATGTACCGTGATTTTCGGAGGTAAATATTTTCTGATTGGACTCAGCAACATATTTAATAACACTACTGAAATATTTCTACATAGGTTTATGATTTAACATGTAAGGTTTTAAAGGAAAAATATATGGAGCGTGTACTACATAACTGTAAGAAGTGTGAGGAGTAGCTACCAATCAGAAAACTTACACATTAATTTATGTAATTTGTGAAGCAATAAAATTGTTAGTCAAATTAGAAATGAAACAATTATCTGACGCTTGAGCCCCAAGTTTTTCCTTTTGAATTTTTATTTTGATAGCTATTAAAAATTCACAATCACGACTTAGCCAGACAATCTGTAAGAAATTCGGAATGTATATGGAGCTTTAATTCTTCACGAGTCTTCGAGATGAGAAATCATGTTATACGTTTTAATTCATTTAAAAATATGGCAAATTAAAATTTGTTTATTTCGTTAATTATTTGTGTACGTATTAACGAAAACGACAGGGACTGATTGCACCGTTTGGAAAGTTGGCCTCAATGTAAATGCAGTGACTCTATACTAAAATATCAAATCTTTAACAACAAAAAAGCTGAAATTCTCTCTGTCTGGAGATGTCAGGATCTCCTTCTGTCTGGATATCTCTTCTGTCTGGATCTCTGGATCTATCTCTGTCTGGATCTCTGGATCTATCTCTGTCTGGATCTCTGGATATGTCTCTGTCTGAATCTCTGGATCTCTGTCTAGATCTCTGGATCTCTCTCTGTCTGGATCGCTGGATCTCTCTCTGTCTGGATCTCCGGATCTCTCTCTGTCTGGATCTCTGGATCTCTCTCTGTCTGGATCTCTGGTTCTCTCTCTGTATGGATCTCTGGATCTCTCTCTGTCTGGATCTCTGGATCTCTCTCTGTCTGGATATCTGGATCTCTCTCTGTCTGGATCTCTTGATCTCTCTCTGTATGGATCTCTGGATCTCTCTCTGTCTGGATCTCTGGATCTCTCTCTGTCTGGATCTCTGGATCTCTCTCTGTCTGGATCTCTGGATCTCTCTCTGTCTGGATCTCTGGATCTCTCTCTGTCTGGATCTCTGTGATGCAAGTAGCGCCTAGACCGTTGGGCCAATTTTCATGAAACTTGGTAAAAAATTAGTTTGTAGCATCGGGGTATGCATCTCGAAGAGATTTTTCGAAAATTCGATTTTGTACTTTTTCTATTCCAATTTTAAGAACATTTTACCAAGCAAATTATCATAACACGGACGAGTAAATTACCATACCATGGACGAGCCAATTACCATAATGTGGACGAGAAAATTAACATAAACATGGGTGAGCAAATTAAAACAGCAAATTGGGGAGCATATCATGAGCCAATATTTGTAAATATGCAAGCGGACAAAATGACCATTTAATTTTCTACTACGGGCAAAGCCGTTCTGGTGCCACACAAGTAATGAAATAAAGTTGTAGAAATAATTTAGCATTTTCTTCCAATTCAAATTATTGGATACAAAAGCGAAACAAAAATAAAATTAATAATTTTTTCCTTTTTCGCACAAGCGTCTACGTTTTCCATTCATAGTTAAAATATTTTTGTATGTGCTATTTAAAAAGACATCTCTTATCTGAAACAATTTTACTCATGCCTAATATAAAGTAAATTAGAAAGTAATAAAAAGTATAACGCTAAGCGAATTTCTTCACCACATAATTGAATTTGAATAAAAGAGCATAACTTACATTTTTCAAAAAAGAGTACTACTTAGCTTTTGCTTAATACTATCTATTTATTTCTATTCTATTTTTCAATTATTGCCATTTTTCAATTTCCGCATAGGTTTAACGTTTGAATTTGAAATATGAATGAAATAACAATTCCTTTCGATGACTAATAAAATGATTCGTTCAGGGCTTGAAAATTTGTAAAAACTTGGTATTTCAATTCTATTTAGAGAGAGATAGACTCTGACAATTTCTTTCATAGAAATACTACTCGTATGTCATGATAAATGTGTCTATACATCTGGCTATGGGAAGAAAAATTTAATGCGTAAATATTTTAAAGTTTTTTTTCTATAGAATTTCTTTGGAAAACAATGGGGAACGCATAGTTGGGTTAATGCTATAAGTAGAGAACTACAATTCAGATTTTTTTTCATACTTCTTCGATGGAAACTCAACTAATTAATATTTTCACTAACAATGTTTGGCGAATGTAAAGACTTGATTTAAACGTTATTTAACTACCATTTATAAATTTTATTTTAATAGAAGTACTTACGTCTTCATTCGAACAAAAACTTCCAACAAAAGTAATATTTTACTTTACCCAATTATGTTGTTACGAATTTGTAGTACTTTAACGATGATATCATATTTCGAGACTATGTGTTAATACCTTGCAGAAGAATTTAGGGTGCTGCATACACCTTTGATCTTAAAAAAGGACATTCTACAAAAGAGTCAACTCTGTCTCGCACATGATGGTTCGTATATTTCATTAAAAAGTAATAATTTTAAAAGGTAATGACGAATTTTTTTTTGCTACAGAAATCACACAAAAGTTTATAATTTGTTAAGCAGAAAAAGTGTTCATTAAGATTTTAAAATATTATTTATACTGAAATAAATGAGGCGTCACGTACGGGACAAAATGATCAGTTTCCCGTGAATGGCCGAAAAGTAAAATGAGAAATAACAACTTTTAATTGCACAAAATTGCAGATTACTGCATATACGTGTTTCTGGATTACAAGGGACCCTTTTTTACTGCCTTTTACAAAATAGGAAGTATTGTATTCGCGAAAAAATTTTCTCTCAAAAATCGGCCTTAATTTCCATTTTGCTCACCCCCGAATGAATATTGATTTTTTTTTCAACCTAACCACACGTGGATACATGCCTAAGAACGTATAGACACCTGAAGAATCCATTTTGACGATCCCCGAGTTAATTACAACGAGTTTTCTCGTGATGTCCGTATGTATCTATGCGCGTATGTGTGTATGTGTCTCGTATAACTCAAGAACGGTATGTCCTAGAAAGTTGAAATTTGGCACATAGACTCCAAGTGAGGTTTAATTGTGCACCTTCTCTTTTGGTTGCATTCGGATGTTTCAAAGGAGGTCTTTTAGGCCTTTTTCGGGTAAAATCATTGTCAATTTCGATGTAAACTCAAGCGGTGCTATAATTTGGCAAACACTTGGCAATATATCGCCAAGGTTTTGGTTGTCAAGTTTTGTCGCCGAATTTGGCGGGGGTTTTTTATAATCTGATTTTAACTTAGCCATATTTAGAGAGTGAACCATTGAATCACATTTAAAACTCCCAATATTGGGAAACTTTATCTGTATAAAATGTTTTCTTTGCTTCGGTTCGCAACAGACTTGGAATGAAAGTATTTATTATTTTTTTTTTGCTCACTCCGAGGCACTATTATCTTTAAACTGGAGTGATAGGAAGTCATGTGATGCACACATCAGCTCGTTTCATTGTAAAATAAGAAAGCTTATGGCTCAAAAGACTTTGTGGAAGCTTTTGGACGAAAGCTTTTTTCGGATAACTTTTCTATCTATAAGCTCATATATTTGCAATGAAAAATGGGTTCTTTATCCTCCCGAAACACGTGCATGCAGTAATCTGCAATTTTGCGCAGTTAAACGCTATTATTTCTTATTTTAATTTTGTACGTTCAAAATTTTGAAAAGAAAAATCAAAACTTTTACTTTTGTTCTGCAGTCAAGGAAATGGCAAGAGAACACGTGCTAATCAATATGTTTTAATGCAGTGATTTTCAATTGTTACTATGTTTTAATGGCTCCCTTTCTGGAGAGGGAGGAGAGGGAGAGGAAGGACACATGTTGAATCAAAAGTGGTAATGATTGATACATCGAACCCTACGAAAGCAATCTGTTTATTCTACGATGGCAAAATTTCATAGGGTGTAAGCAGGGGGTAGTTGGTACAGTGTGTGATTTGTTCATGGCAGGCTCCCGCTGAATGTATGTACGGGGGGGGGGGCAGAACAATGACAGCTATGCTTGGCGATTATTTCCATAAATCGGGCGCTTTTTCGTTTTGTACTTTTTTCTGTTAATGAAATTAACTTTTTACTTCTCACCAGGAAACATCACGAGTTCAGTAATCATGAAAAAAGTTAAAAATGGTCGCATTCGAAAGAGTATCTTTAGAAAAAAATTTGACCCAAATATTGTGTGCCCTCGTCCTTTTGTTTTTGAGATATGGGGGGTCAAAGTCTGTCGAAATCTTACAAAAATTCGCCAAATTTAAAGACTTGGCAAGAAATGGAAAATACCACGTGATTTCATCGCCTGCGTCTAGCAAGACTCTCATTTCCATTTCTGGTCATCTGCAAAGCGCGTAAACGATGTTTCGAATTAACCCTTTACTTGTGTGGGTAAAATTAAAAAGTAACTATGAAGCCTGTGAAATGGAAACTAGAGAGCTTTATCCAGAGGAGCTACAACTTTATAACGAAATTGAACGTAGGATTTAACTTTGTAATCGTGATAATAATGCATTTCAGAATTTAAGTGCATTTCAAGTGTGTTTTACTTAACTAATTTAAGTTTGTATTCTTGTAATGAAATGTGTTGTAAGTAATTAATAATTATGTACGAGAATTAATATGAATAAATAAAAAAAACATGCTTATTAAAGCTTATATATTGAAAATAAAATGGATAGTTTTTGATATTGAAAGAACATGATCATGGATTGTAGTATCCCAGCTCTTATTTATTTTTTCAAAAGTTATTATCATTCATGAAGTTTTATTGTCTGACCACTGCTAGCGAAAATGTTTAATTTAAAATCGAAAAAAATAATAATTAAAAAAAAGAAAACAACGGATAGTAAATGTCAAAAATTTGCACAGCAAAACTAACGATGTCGGAAATTACTTCATAACAGATTTTTATCAAAAATTTTATAGTCGACGTTCATTACAACAACCCCTGTAGTTCGAAAAAGTCTGTCACTGCAACTGAAAGTCGCTATAACGTAAATGCACATTATATTGCATGTTATTTAGTCATTTTTAAAAATACTGAAGTCACTTTTACCAATTATGTTTCACGTTAAAAGGGAATTCAAATACGAGCAAAATAAAAATTAATAGTTTTTTTTTATTTGACTTGTTAGAGGGTTTACACATAACTTGAAAACGATACACATAACGAAAAAAACACACTGGAAATAACTGACAGAAATCGTTTTTTTTTAAATTTGAGAACAGAGTTTGAAATCTTTAAAAATGTCGTTTTCTTCGTATTTAGATACTGTTAAAGACTTCAGATTTACGACTTTTCAAAAAAAAAAAAAAAAAAAAAGACTTTAAAGTGTGTTTACCGTTTCTCTACGGTTATCATATTTTTTTCAAAACAGTTTCAATCATCGAAAAAACTCTTTCAGTGGAAATATTTCACCCGCAGAAGCATAAAAGTTTTAAACATCAGTTTTTTAACAGTCTTAAGAATAACAAAAAATTCCATTGTTTTTACAATAAAATAAAACAAATATTTCGGGCTGTGGCGTTTTCCCCTATACAGTTGCACGTTAATATCCCGGAACACAAGCCCCTAAAAATTTCAATGCCGCAATCTGTGCCACGACAACCCGCGCCATGGTAGTCACCCCGAGTAAAGAATTAATGCGATATTTCTCACACGCTTTGGTGGTGACCAAATATGGAAGTGAAATGTCTTGTCAGATGCAGATGTTGAATTCGCGCCGTACCTTCCATTTCTGAACAAAACTCGCTAAATTTGGCGACTTTACTAAAAATTTCGGCAATTTTTAAGACATCATATTTCGATAACGTGGTCACGAGGGCACGTAGTTTCAGTGCCATAAACATGTTTTCCAATGCTCTTTCGAATGCCACCAATTTGGAATTTTTTTGAATTTCCTTGATCGTGATGTTTCCTGGTCAGTAATGTTATACAGGGTGTTTATACTGATGAAGAAAAATAATTAAAAAAAAATCTACTTCAGACTTAACCAAATTTATTTCATTGGTACGATCCTTATCTGAAAACGTTTTTTCCACACCGTAAATATACTTCTACGTGCGTATTTTTTATATTTCTGAGAGGATATAGACTATTTTCAACTTTACGCCAATCACTACCGCACCCAGACTTTTATCTACAGAGGGGTGAGTGTTAGGTATTGACAATCTTTGTAGTATATCGTACATTAAAAACAATCTGTGGTAATTATTAAAAAGTTTAGATTTTTTTATTTTCTAAATAGTCTTTAAAATGGGTTGGGTTTTCAAACTACAACTACAGGACGCTGTAAATCGTTTTTTATTTGTCCATTGCCAATGTTGTACTGCCAAATATTTTCTGGCGAGGGTGCATTCATCTCGAATAGTTTATTCGGCATCAACAGTGGGATATTCTCAAAACCTCTTTCTGGAATCGAGCTCAGTGTGTCTGGATAAAAAATAGCAACCCTAACCGGTAGATTGCATGATATAGATATTGGTTTGGATTACTCGCAAATTTAGGGAAAAAATACTTCTTCTAAATTTTTTTTTTTAAATTTTTCATCTCATTCTATTATCTTATATAACTAAAAACTGAGCGTATGTATTTATGTATGTATTTATGTCCGAGTTACTTCTCACGAACGCCAGTAAACTGGCAATTCGCAACTCCAACGAACTATAGGGGGCACTGAAGTCACTGTCTAATGGCGGACTTAAAAACTAAAACGCACATGGTAACGAAGAAAATGCTAAAAGTGTTGTGATTTTTGTTCGTACGTATGATTTTTTCGCTTTATTCTTTTTAAATTAATTTTCAAAGTCTTGTGGATATTCTGGCCCACGTAGAAAGAAATGAGAATTCAAGAAGCATTACTAAACGTCAAAGATTAATGCAAACTACGTAGTTCGTAGTTCTAAGCAGCTATTTCCACGATGTTGAATTCGATATTTATCAATTCTTGATAAAACTAAATAATAATTGTGGCCTGACAAGAATAACAATTAATGCTAGAAAATTCAATATGACATTACAAATTGTTATCGAAAGAAGATGATACTTCTTTGTCTTGCTTGGCTAGTTTTTGCATTTGTAGCTGAGTTATTTCTCTCAAATTCCCGAATCGGTTAATTTAAAATTTTTCTGTTTCGATGTTTCTAATTCCTGAATTATGATTTAATTATGTCATGCTATGCAAATCATCAACAAAATTCTCACGGATATATGGTGGTAGTTTTCTTTTCAGTTTGATCTACCATAATTTCTTTTTACTTATCGAATTCTGTAATCTTTACCATTTTATTCCACTCATGAGAAAAATTAAAAATGGTTTAACCGCAACATGCGGAATCTTGCCAAGGCTACTTTGCTCGCACGATACTAAAACTGTAACCCTAAACAAATTTGGCGAAACCTTTCATGAGCTGAGAATAAAAGGAATAAAGTAAATTCTTTCTCGGTTAAACATTTTTCATTTTGTTCTACGATAATATATTCAAGAAAATATTTTGCATACTGTCCATTCCAACTAAATGCTGCTGTAAACTATGGTTAGTTTAATTAATTTAAGATTAAAAAAAAAATCCATATTCTTACAAATTCATACAAAACAGTAAAATTTTTTACCTTGTATAACGTTATCCAAGTTTGTTAATCCAGAATTTTCACTTTCACCATTTCTCAACAACTCATATTTTAGAAGGAAATAATGAAAACTAACATTATTTTGAGAAGCTCGAGAAAACTACTAAGGGACGAATTAATTTCCGTAGCTGAAAGCAAACTAAGATACATCGATTGCGTTGATAAATACTCAGAACAAACTGCCTGTGTTTACGTCAGCAGACATACGTGGAACGCAACGTGGCAATGTTTTAGTTTCATCGGCAGTTTTATAAATCACCGCAAGGTAGCGTATTCGAGCGCTGGAATTCCGAATAGAACCAGGTGTCAATAGATTCGTAATTTTCCCGTCTTTATGTTTGGCTATTTAACATAATCCTCCGATAATAATTATCGTAGATATCAATTAAAAACTATTAATTATGATACTTGGATTTCGACATACAAATCCCTAATTTTCGAAGGCTTTCCTCTGTTCAAATTATTATTCAGTGCTTCAACACAACTTTCCGTAACAATGCTTTTATTCGCAACTCCAACGAACTATAGAGGGCACTGAAGTCACTGTCTAATGGCGGACTTAAAAAGTAAAACAAACGCACATGGTAACGAAGAAAATGCTAAAAGTGTTGTGATTTTTGTTCGTACGTATGATTTTTTCGCTTTATTCTTTTTAAATTAATTTTCAAAGTCTTGTGGATATTCTGGCCCACGTAGAAAGAAATGAGAATTCAAGAAGCATTACTAAACGTCAAAGGTTAATGCAAACTACGTAGTTCGTAGTTCTAAGCAGCTATTTCCACGATGTTGAATTCGATATATCAATTCTTGATAAAACTAAATAATAATTGTGGCCTGACAAGAATAACAATTAATGCTAGAAAATTCCATATGACATTACAAATTGTTATCGAAAGAAGATACTTTTTTGCCTTGCTTGGCTAGCGATTATTGTTTTCCATTTGTAGCTGAGTTATTTCTCTCGAATTCCCGAATCGGTTAATTTAAAAATGTTCTGTTTCGATTTTTCTGATTTCTGAGTTACGATTTAATTGTGTCATGTTATGCAAATCATCAACAAAATTCTCACGGATATATGGTGGTAGTTTTCTTTTCAGTTGATTGACCATTATTTCTTTTCACTTATCGAATTCTGTAATCTTACTACCATTTTATTCCATTCATGATAAAAATTAAACATGGTTTAACTAAAAACGCGAAATCTCTCCAAGGCTACTTTGCTCGCACTATAGTAAAACTATAACCCTAAACAAATTTGGCGAAACCTTTCAGCTGGGAATAAAAGGAATAAAGTAAATTCTTTCTCGGTTTTTCATTTTGTTCTACGATAATATATTCAAGAAAATATTTTGCATACTGTCCATTCCAACTAAATACTGCTGTAAAATATGGTAAGTTTAATTAATTTAAGATTAAAAAAAACCCCATATTCTTACAAATTCATACAAAACAATAAAGTTTTTTACCTTGTATAACGTTATCCAAGTTTGTTAATCCAGAATTTTCGCTTTCACCAATTATTAAGGAAATAATGAAAACTAACATTATTTTGAGAAGCTCGAGAATACTACTAAGGGACGAATTAATTTCTGTAGCTGAAAGCAAACTAAGACACATCGATTGCGTTAATAAATACTCAGAACAAACTGCCTGTGTTTACGTCAACAGACACTTGTGGAACGCAACGTGGCAATGTTTTAGTTTCATTTGCAGTTTTGTAAATCACCGCAAGGTAGCGTATTCGAGCTCTGGAGTTCCGAATTAAAATTTGTAGCTTGAAGGAAATTATTGAGAAGAAAGATCTATTGCCATTTTTTTCTGGAATATGAAAAAAATAAAACTTTGGCTTCTGTTTTGAGGCTTTTCCTGTAATCGGAGATTTAATATGTTTCCTTTCTGGTTCTTTTTCCGCAATCTGCCGCAAAATTTTACTGATTTTTTTTTGTTCAAGCCTGATTGTTGAACATGCGTCACTTGACGTAAATTTTATTTTCGTGGCAGACCGCAGCTAGTTTCAGTTAAATAATGTTATGTTCACTCTAACATAGATGAATCTTATAAAATGCTGCACCGGTTCAATGTATCCATTACTTATTTAAAGCCAAACTAACTTATTAGTTGTCTTTCAATTTTTGCAGTGAAATAGAATTAACCTATACAAATGCGTGGACTTGGGTAGTCTTCGAGAGGAACAGCATGGATGGAACGCTTAAAAGGATAGCAAGGATAATCAATTAGGGAAATATTCTCTCCAGAGAGTTCCCTCTGGAGCCGCGGAAAACCATTTTGCGTCTCGAGAATAATGGAATTAAGTTGCATTGGAAGCGTAATAGACTTTCAATTTCAGGTATAGGTACCTGGGAATTTACAGAGTAATATGGTTACATTTACGCAATAACGTTACTCATTAACTATATTGATGTTTGAGAAAATTATATTTAAGGTATAGTAAACGCAATGCTCTTATACTAATATCTAGTCTTTAAATTTACATTAGTAAAGCAATTAGTGTTTTAATGCATGATCTTCAAGAAGCAGTGAACGTTTGGGGGGGGGGGTACATTGCGTGATTTTTGGGCTAGTTTGAGTCTTCCATTTTAGTAATTAGTTAAGACGATTTATTGTATACTGTATTTTTTTTTCAACGTAAGGTTTTTTTTCAATTCGCTTTCGTCTATTTCAACGCCACGAAATTGATGATCTTTTGTAAAAGAGCACCTAACAGATAGGATACTGTTGTCCTTCAGACAAAATGACAATGATTGGCTTAGACATCTAGGAATGGTTTTACCATTTAAACCTATAAAGTTGCACTACAACTGGAGAGCTCACTGGATTTTATTTTTGGCTGTAAGGATGAAATTAGTCTTGAATTATATTGTTTTTCGAAAGAGGCGATTTTAACTTTAGCCGAATTAAAACGTAGTTAAATACGTACTTGAACACTATCTGATGTGGCGAGAAAGACTTAACTCTAGTGTATAAAAAATATCAATGATAATACTCACTTATCGTTTAAACATTAAGCTAAGGGAAATCTTGTGTCCCATATTTTCTAGTATCTAGAAATAGTAGAAATTTCTACTATCCTATATTTTTGGTAAATTGTATTAACAATCGACCTCAAGACGTTCAAGAATCAAGACCACGACATCAGCAAGAACTTACCCCGCGTTACACCCAAAGACTTGATGGGGTAATGGTTCAAATCTTTGCCAGGGAATGGACTCGATTAATCAGTGTTTGGAACCTACTTTAAGCAATAGATCCCCATCAATTCTCTAGAATACTTTGTATTTGATCATTTTAGTCGAATATAAGTGCAAAAGATGTTGCGTTGTCTAGTAACTGCTAAATGACCAGACTCTGACTTTTAATAATAAAATGCTGCCACTTCATAAGCAGCAGCGGTTCCGTCTTAGAAACTAGAAAAATTTTTTTTTGCAAAAAAAAAAAAAAAAAAAAAATTTGAATTTTGACATCTTGAATTCAAATTATGTTTTTCGCAATCACAAGTGTGTGTATGTAGGCGTGTGTGTTTGTGTGTGGGGTATGTGTGTTTGTGTGTAGGGGTATGTGTATGTGTGTGTAGGCATGTGTGTTTGTCTGTGTGCTGGCATAAGTGTGTGGGTAGTTGTGTGTATGAATGTGCGTATGTGTGTGTGGGGGGAATGTGTATGTGTGTGTAAGCATATGTGTTTGTGTCAGTGTGCAGGCATGAATGTGTGGGTAGTTGTGTGTATGTGTGTGTACGTGCGTGCGTGTGTGTGTGTAGCTGCGTATGTATGCGCGTGTGTGTAGGACATGGATGCAACCTGGAGACGGCTTTCGCTATAGGAGCAGCATCGTGAGGAGCCGGTCGACGGCGACAGGGTGCGGAGGGTGGCGGTGGGAAAATAAAAAGATAGGACATCAAAACAGTCAAATGGGACATCAAAACAGAACAATAAGCAATCGTGATTGCTCAAAAAATCATGTTACCACACGAATTGTATGCAATAAAAAAATTAATGAGAAAAAATAAATAGATTGCATTCGAAAAAGCATATTAAAATCCTTTTTTTGTGCATAAATTACTTGCCCTCATCTCCCCGATATTAGCATATATGGTTTAAAGTCAACCACTATCTTAAAAAATGTCGCCAAATTTAAAGACTTGGCGAGAAATGGAAAGTACTACGTGACGTCACCTTCTGCTTGTGGCAGGGCATCCATCTGCAAAGCGTGTGAAAAATGTCTGCATTATGTCTTCAAAACTCGCTAATTTTGGCGACTTTAATTAAAAGTTAGGCAGACTCTAAGACCTCGTATTTCGATAACGGGGAGACAAGGGCAAAACTTTATGCTTTCAAAAAGCATATTTTACTACCTTCTTTTGATGGATACTTATTTATACAATCTAGTGAAGACGAAAAAATATGATTTTCTAGTTGGTACGAAATGTTTAAGCTTATGAAATCTTTCACTAAAGACTGCTCTTTACTTAAAAGAACAAAGGCTTTTTGATTTGGTTTGGTTTCTTTAACAATATTTCTACACGTTTTATCCAATTGAACAACCCCCATTGAGGCAACATAAAGAAAAGCGTGTGCATTACGAAAATAAACGAGCTTAATATCATTTTAGAAAAGCGCAATTTAAAACAATTTAAAACTTCACCAACTGTTCTGCTGCTGTATGAATGAAATAGAAAACTAAACATGCCTTCTGGTTCAATGAAATTCAGCTCGTAAGAAAAAAATAATTTTAAGATAACATGCCGACGTCAGAGCTGTAACCGCGGAGCTCCAAAACAAGCAGAAAGTTTCCTGCTGACTTTTAATCTGACAGGCTGTCCTGTAACTGTCACCTGTTCGATTTATTTTCAGATCTCTTTTGCCGAATGGAGAAAAGTAGAGGGTTTTGGAATTGGCTAGGAAGGTTACTTCTGATGTGGGCGTAAATTAATTTAAAATTTGCTTTAATTAAAAAATATGAAAAAGTTTCTAACTGCGTAAAAATTGATATAATAACTCTCTCTCTCTCTTGCATTTTATTTCCGACACTTAAGTTCATTAAACTGCAAAAAGCAGAGTGGCACTTATTTTTCGTGATTTGAGCACTATTGTTCAATTGTGTGGAGTTATAGCGTAAACCAGTTTATGTAAGCAACTTGTAAATCTGTGGATGGGTTAAGAAGTGGGATGCAAAAACTTAGTTGACTGAAGATCAAAATTTGCATGATAGTCGTTGGTCTTATGTTACTGAAATAGTATAATTACTTAAATCCAGAACACTTGAATGCGGTTACACAATTTTTTTCATAAATCAAACTCAGTGCTGCTGCTTCTTTTTTTTTTTGGGGGGGGGGGGAGGGGACAGGGAGGCAGACATGTCGTGTGCATAGCGCTCTTTAAACGCCATTTGTTGTTGATGATGCTGTCTACACCTATTATTACGAATTTTCTCTTAATTATTACTTTAATTCAGCGCATCAACCCAAAGACGTATTTACCCTAATATACCCAAAAATGTATGAAAAAAAAACGTAATTTTACAAATAAGGTGAAAGTGATGGATGTAGGGAAAAGCAAAATAGAGGGGCAAAGTGAAACTGTGAAATATTTACTCATTTTGCTTGCCACCTATCCGGTAATTTGAACCATGCTATTACGCATAGAGTTGATTCTAAACACCAATTGATCACCGCTAAAAGATACAGGTGCATGATAATATGTGTCATTATAAAAATTAGTTACTCAAAGGTAATTGTTTTATGCTTTTTTAAATTAACATTTGTTATTATAGGATTACAAACTTATTATTATTTACATTTAAAATATTAATTTAAACCAATTATCGTATAGTACAGATGTTATTTATGAGTTCTTTTACATGTTTAGCACAGTTCTCGTGTGTAGGTGGGGCAATGTGAATAGGTAAAAGTGAAATAGTTTATTTAATTTTATTATTAGTTCATTTAGATATTCATTTAATTACTCATTCATTATTTAACTCTCATACATTTATTTATCTATTATTTCTCTTATTTATTCAATGTTCACTAATTTATTTTAATCATCTATTTATTTATTTGTTAGTTAAAAACTTTATTTATTGAAGTGAAGCTTTTGATGCGATGGCTTTGAATTTCTTGATCGACAAACTTTTGTGTGACGAAAGTGACGTAGTTGTTTTTTGTGTGACGAATTTTTTTTTTCTCCTTTCTTTCCTTCTTGCTCGTTGTCCGTTTATGCGTGTTCTGTTACGAGTACAGCTGTTTGTTATCGACAAATCATGTGTGTATAACCAACATATTTCGAGTATTGCTTGCGTTCTCGCTGTTTATAATTTATTTTTTTCTTAGAGTTTTGTTGTAAATATGCCTGAAACGTCTTGACCAGGACTCGATCCGGGGTCTGATGAACTCAAAGCTTAGCGGTCCGCTGATTATGTGATTGACAGCTATATTACGCTGCCTGGAAATGTTATTATGTGTACGAAAACGATAATTTCTCTTCTTAAGAACGAAAAAGATGACGCATAGTGACAAATATGTATATAATTTTCTGTAAAAAGTTAATGATATGCACAGCACTATCTGTAGTACTCAAAAGTGATTGGTTAATAATTAAAATATTTCCCTGCAATACAAAAGTTTCACTTCTGACGTATATTTTAACGCAATACCCTGTTTTTTCCATCAAATATTCACTGAAGGAAAAATTTTTTAATATTCCAATAGATCATATTTCATTAGCAAAGTATTTTAACTAGCCTTTCGCTATATGAGGCTTTTATATACTGGAGATAATGATAATTTCACACTTTTATTTAAAGGTACAAACTTACTGCTAAAAACAAAACACTTCCAGACAATTTTACCATGAAAATTTAATTCCCACTTCTTTAATAATGAAAAATATTATTTATCTTTATAATTTTACTTTAAATGAATGAACTACCATCGTTTTAATGCACAGAATGCTCAAAAAATGCGAGTTATTTTACTTTGTTCCACATTCCCCTACTTTTGTATCTATAAAATACATTACTTGCATATCTATAGCAAGTGGAATAAAAATAACTCTTTCTTTATAGACGGATAACCTCATCGAATTTCATCCTTGAATCTAATCTAAGAAAAAATTCCTTTTCATGAATGTTGGAAATATTTTTACGATGTGACACATTTATATTCAAATTACTGTAAAATAGTAGCGTAAAATATTATTTATGGATTGGTAACAGGACACTATTTCAATAATTTATGTGAAATGTATACCAAATAATGCATCGAGTCTAAAATTGCACATAAAATCTCAGAAAATATCGAGGCATTTTCTCAAGTGATTCGCCTTCAACAGGAGGAAAAAAAAATCTCAGGCTTCAGTTTTGTTCGGGAAATAAGAAAATAAGTCAACTGTAAATCTAGAGTAAATTGCTATCATAAACGTCTACAGACTGTTCCATTTAAAAGAAATTCCCAGCCCACACCATGACTATAATGGCTCCATCATTTTGGGAAAATGTTTTTGTAAAGGTTCAAGGAAGAGAGGGAAAAAAGTTGTATTTGTTTTTTATCTTTGAAAGTATCGATTTTTTGAAAAGTACTTATGTCAGTTTTTTTAATAGGTTTTTGCGGTATCTCTTTTTGGATAGTAATTAAAAGCTATAAAATACAAAACTTAGCTACATTTTGAGTAATGACGCAGTTTTCTATAAACTTAAATTTCCTAAAATTGAATCAATACCTTTGTGCATGAAAAGTGAAAAAAGAAATAACGTTATGTTGAAGAAATTGCTACAGCAGACACGTGTTTCAAGGTTTCAAGGAACCCCCTTTTCAATGCTAAATACGTCAGCTTATGGATGAAAAGACAACTGACAAAAGTTAAAATACTTTGGCTTTTGTCGGTTACATTTTCATCCATAAGCTTACGTATTTTGCACTGAAATGATATCTTCACGTGTCTGCAGTAATTTTCAATCTTTGCAATTTATTTATTTTTTGTTATTTCTTTTTACGCTTAGTTCTCTTGTTTACGCTTGCAAGTTAAAATATATAATTATGCAATAAATTCAAGATTCAATGCATTATTATATGTTTTAATAAAACAAAGAATGGAAATAGGGGAATTATATAGTTTAACTTAAAAACAACGTATTTCCAATGAATTAATTTTCTCTGAACTATGTGGAACTGATAAGCGTTAGAATGTTTGATGAAATGTTTTAGGACAAAGACGAATGATTCAAATTTAGGAAAAATTACCTTCCTCATTCCAACGTAATGCAGCACCACTGCCTAATACAGGTAAGACCTTGATGGAGGCAACATATATAATTTCAATAATGTTGAACATTGTGCAGAGATTTAAAACCAGTAATAATTTTGTGTACATGCATATTATACTGGTAAGATAAGATGCATGTATTGTCAGAAAATAAAATACTTTTACCAAACATTACGCTTGGATGCTATCTCAGTAGTTTCCTGCTAGTATATGTATGCAGTACTTTAAATGGAAGTCATGGTCGCCTGATCGGTTGGGCGTCGGACTCGAGATTGAACGGTATCGGGTTCGATACCAGCTGGTCTGTTCTTCATGCGTGTTCGTTAACGGCGATTGGGGCACGTTAAATATGTTGTAGTCACAAAGTCCTCTATGTAAGTTAATACCTCTGGGAGAGCTAGTCCAGGGATTTCTCGTTTTCTGGTCTGAATCAAAACATGAAGAGCTGTTTTCAAAGCCCCATCCGACCGTTTAAACCACAAATAATGATACGTACGGGGGACCCTGGAGTTTGAAGTACTTTAAATGCCGCCATCACTGCTGAAACATAACCTATTCGAAGAACTTGGCTATGTACATTTTTGACAGTCTTGGCAGTGAAATCTAAGTGAATATAGAATATGGCTCTTCGAACTTAATGCTCACAGGCACGTATCATGGAATTCAACTTGCGCATTAGTTTTGTTGAAATTAAATTGTAGTAGAATAACTTTGAAAAACTTCAGCAAGAACTGCGTAGTCAGTTTTTACTTGGTGAAAATTTCGTTTCCATGTGAACATATTTTGAATAGTAAATAGAAATCAACAACTCTTCAAAGCTCAAAATTAGCAGATTACTGCAGGCACGTGTTGTTTCAGAGTTTCAAGGAACCCTCTTTTAAATGCGAAATAGCGAGCTTTTAGATGTAAACTGCTAATTTTGTACATTGAATCGTTGTGTATTTCTATTTACTTCTCTGCACAAAGGTATTTATTAATTTCTCACATTTTGAATATTTGGTGAGAAAAAGGTCTTTGCTGACATTGAATCTTTAAGTTATATAAAAAAAGTAAGGAAAATATTGCTGAACTTTAAATTCATTAGAAGATACAGCTAAAATATGCGTTAATCTTAATTCCTAATCCATTGAAAACAGCTTAGTAAGATATACGCAGAATAAATTTAGTCTTAATGGTAACAATAAAACTCTTCACTTTTTTACACAGTAAAACTGAAACTTAAATCACCCCAAACAATATTTATGTTAACTATTAAGCAGTTTTTTGTCTTTATCATGGGTGAAATTAAGCGTCAGGAAGAATTATTTTTCCTTTCTTAATTTATTCATTGTCGCAATCTTCTGTTATATATTCCATAAGGTTGAATATTTTTGGAATGCTCCACGGGTAATTTTAAGCGTAGGGCGAGTTTTATGATTCTTTTTAGCAAGAAAGCAGAGAAATATTATCTCTAAAAGAGTAAATTAAAATATATGCTGCCTTTTACAATTAAAAAATAAATTTTACGGAAAACACTATAGCATTTAATGCTGTTTTTAATTAATCTTTTTTTAACCATATACTTTAGTACTTCATATACTTTAGCCTAGAATTAATCGTTTTTAGGGACAATAAAGTAACCATTTAGGGGGAAAAAAAAGAAGGATGCGTTAAATTCTTTGGATTTTTTTTCTGTCTTATATATTATTAAAAAAAAGTGCTGTATCTTAACTTATTTCATCTGTAATTGTAAATAAGTAGTTTTGTAATTTATTTTTTAAGATCGATCATTTTAAAAAATACCAGGTATTGACTTCAACCACAAAATAAAAATCCTGATTCACGTTTTAGTTTTTATTAAATTTGAAAAAGAAATAAATAAACAAATAAATAAAAATAAAAACCCCGACTGCGTAAGAACCAAAAAAACTAAAAAGAAAAATGTATAAGCCCAGTAGTTTAGAATGTATTAAGTACTACTGAATAACTACACCGTTGAAATAGTTTTATAACCATACACAGATAAGAAAAATCATAAATTTAAAAGTAAAATAGAAGGATCAACAGTAGGGGCCCATTCCTTTCTGATTCAAGGAACCCCGTAAAATTTGAAGGGCCCCGACCGTTTATCCTTCTATTCTGCTTTTGAATTTATGATTTGTCATATGTGTCCAGTTATAAAACTATTTCAACGGTGTAGTTATTCAGTAGTACTTAATAATACATTCTAAACTACTGGGCTTATACTTTTTTTCTTTTCAGTTTTTTTTTTTTTTTGGTTTTTACGCAGTTGGGTTTTTGTTTTTATTTAATAATTTTTTTGTTTTACCCTTTTTAGTTAATTTTCATTGACTTAGTTATTATGATCAAGAGACGGCAAGTATCGCAATCTTGTCATTTTATTGCGAAAGTTTATATCGTGAGGATTATTAAGTAACTTGCGGTGGTCTAAACTACTGATAATTAGTCCCTCTAGGAACCTAACTCGGCTTAAAGCTACATGTGCTTGAACTTCGGCAAAAATGCGCGAACTTAAGTCAACTACAGAACAGCTATATTAAATAGCCTGTATAACTCAAGATGACGCGAATTCGGAAACGTCGTCAGTCAAATTTTTCTCGCTAAACTAAAAAACCACCCAAGAAAGTACACGTCGCGAAACTCGGTCCCCTGAATCAAGGCAAAAACAAATGCAATATGTTACAGATGAAAATCGAGTCAGTAGACTTCCTTTCTTTTGGTGCTTATTGCACGGGTTTATTTTGATGAGGACTACAAACTGAGTGTCTTGCCTCCCTTATGCATGATATATTTTTTATTACAGTACAGAATACATCTGAAGAACACATGAAAGAATTTACATCAGAAAGAGGGGAAAGTACATCCGGAGCGAGGGAATCTTCTTGACCCACAGACTCAAGTGGGAGACGCCATCGCTTAGACCTTTCGGCCATTGAGACCCCAATTAGTAGACTAAGTAAACAAAAAAATTCAGGCAGCGAAAACTACCTGCATTTGTCGCGCGCACGTAGCGTGCGACACAGTGTGCAACACCCAACGTGCACCGATCCCGAACTGACAAAATATGGCAACTAGTTGTTGATATGGTGAATTTTGATTACTGTCATGTGTTAAGTGACACTCCCAAGTTTAAGACAAATCGATTGACGTAAGAATTACCAGAATTGGCCAAGGCGCGTTTAGCCCCTAGAACGCCACATAGGAACAAACATACATAGACTTATAAACACATTACCCTCCTTTGCTTCAAGCACGCACAGTAGGGTCAAAAAAAAAAAAAAAAAAAAAAAAAGGAAACTAAATGAACAGTAAAAGGACTCATAAAAAGGAAAATAATGACATTGTAAAAAACTGCAAATGGACCATTGTGTTAAATAAAATTATCTTAACTATTCGATTTCAGATTTGACGTGTCTGAAAGCCATTCTAAATTTCATTTAACTAAATCAGCAGTTTCCCTTTTAACTTTTCATTTATTTTCCTCGTCTCAATGGCACGACTAGATCTCCCTATTTCTATGTGTTCTCTTTTGTCTCGTTTCACAATTGAATCTGCTAGATATGAAAGTGAAATGCATTTTCTCGAAAATGAATCGAAGTGAATTGAGAAAATGTTTTTAATATGATTTTTAATCAAGAATTGAAGAGTAATATATTGTTGTGCAACATGAGTTGGAAATGAACGAAAAGTTTTTTTGAGAAAAATAACTTCTTGTCGAAGAAGATGCGATAAAGGAAATTTAAATAATAAATATTTATAAAGAGAAATGTTTTTTCTTTTCTGTGTGTCAGAGTTAGAGATTGGAGGCGTTTATTTACTCATGTTTTTACAACCCTTTTTTTTTTTTGTATTTGGATATTTTTGTAGCAAGACAAACTTTAACTCATGATTTTTCTAGGTTATTGTCCACAACCTATTGACAAAAAGAAATCTTTTTGACCCAAGTACAGATATCGACATTCAAATTTGACTAAAAACCGTCTCGATTATCGCTGATAATTAAGTGATCTGGTTATAGAATATTGAAATGTTACCAGGTTTTAAAGAATTCGAGCACAAGAAATGAGCTAAAATTGAGTTCAAAGATTCTAGAAATGAAGCAAATAATTTAATCTAGAAATGAAGCAACTACCTACTTCAATCATTGAGATTTTGGCACGTTCGCCCAATTTTAGGCCGCAATCGTTTTATTTCTTCAATATAAGTAAAGTCAAAATACATGAGCTGTTAATCTTTTGTGAAAAAAAAGTGAAGACAATGGGGAAAATTGCAAAGAATCCCAGTCATCGAAATCTTCCCGTACTGCTACAGATTACGAAAAGTCAAATTGTCTTTACTTCAAACCAGTCTAAACCAGCTAACAACATTTTGTGATAACTCACCAACTAAACAATGTAACACTACTCTTAAAATATTACTAATTCATGCAAATTTGGTGTTGTTCTTTTATTTGTTAGGTTTAATGGAAATTCCAGTTTTTCGTATGCTAAATTTATACAGGCGTTCTTCGTATAACCCCGTACTTGTACAGCACGAGTTTGATATTACCCGGTACAAATTCTGCGGTTATGACAATAACGACTCGACTTTACTCTAGAATAGTTGAATTTAATACTACACGGTTCGCACATAACGAAATTTAAAAACAAAAACTGAATTTCAACTTCGTTCATTGAACTGTAGAAAAAACATAGTTAGTTAATAATACTACGCTAAATTTGTCAGACGTTAAATAACAAAATGTAGCAATAGGTTAATTATATCTATACTATTAATATAAAGCAGTAGAGTTTGTTTGAACACGCTTATCTCAGGAACTAGTAGTTCGAATTGAAAAATTCTTTTTGTGTTAAATATTCCATTAATTGAGAAAGGCTATAGGCTATATAACATCACGCTATGACTAATTGGAATGGAGCAGCAATAAAAAATGTTATGAAAACAGGAAAATTGATATTATAATATAAAATTCTTGGAACGCAAAATATTCGTAGCCAAAGTGGCTCGACCGGAACGTTCTGGCTTCGCGATCCTGTTTGCGTAGGTTCGAGTCAGCCATGAGGCAAATCTCGAGGGTACTTTTCAGAGAAAATCCTTAAAATATTAAAAATGATTTGTGAATATATATATATATATATATATATATATATATATATATATATATATATATATATATATACACGTAACATTCTTATTTTTCTTATTAATTAACTAATAATATAATGTACTAATAACATAAAGCTGAAGAGTTTGTTTGTTTGAACGTGCTAATATTGGAAACAACTGGTTCGATTTGAAAAATTCTTTTTGTGTTGAATAGCACATTCATTGGCGAAGATTATAGGCTATATAACATCACGCTATGACTAATTGGAGTGCAGCAGCAATAAAAAATGTTATGAAAGCAGGAAAATTTATATCTATAACAATGTTATGAAGCTAAAGAGTGTTTGTTTGAACGCTCTAATCTCAGGAACTATTGGTTCGAATTAAAAAATTCTTTTCGTGTTGAATAATCCGTTTACTGAGGAAGGCTATAGGCTATTTTTTAAAAATAATGTTGACCGAAAGATTTGTAATTGCACATTAAATGTTTAATTAATTATTTAGTTCTATGAATGACTAATAGATGGCGGGGTAAGTTAACTCTTAGAGAGTGCGTTGGCAGACAGTGTCGATAGCTGCGAGGAACCATGCCCATTCCCATGCTACGCTGTTGTGATCAGCGAATATATTTTTGAATGTTTTTTTTTTTTGCGATGTTCAGGTGCATAAATTGATTTTGTAGGATTTTTCTGTTGGGTTTTGTTTTCCTTATTTCTTCAACGTTTGTGTTTGTTCTTATAGTTGAAGATAGTTACTTGTATAAGCAAATAATTTGATTTCGTATTTTCTTTTTTTGTATTATTTAATTGCAATTTTTCATTATAACGTTTTTATTATAGCATTGTTTATTTGGCGAAACACTTTAAATTGCAGGGAAAAAAACTGCCTCACTCGCTAAAGGGCAGGGTTACGGTAGCGTGGTTGTTTGGCTCCTTAAGCGATAAACTAAGTAGTTGAAGGATTACTTTCAGTTTTAAAGCTACTGTTAATATTTTTATATGTTTTGGCGAATAGTTTTACATTCCAAAGAGCCTTTAATAGGTCTTTTGAAAAGGTGTGTACACATTTTAGTTGAAGAAAAATGATCATCTCACATCAGAAGCGGGACGGGGGTGGTGTATTTCTTTTGCTCAACGGACTTCCTTTGACTTCTTAGCACGGGCGTCGCCGTTCGGATACTGCTAGTTTATTATATTTTATGCTAGTACATGTTTTTTTGTGCTGCTCAGACGAACTTTGTTGTTGCAGAAAATATCTCATTTAATTTGTTTTAAAGTGTGAGTTTTGTTCCTTGCAAAAGAAGTTGGTATTTTTTCTTCTTGTTCTTGAACTTGAAACTAAGTTTTAGCTATTATAAAAATTTACACCATAACATTTTACTTCAATATACACGGTACACATTGCATTTATCTATCGTAAAAACGATTCGGAAACGTTCCTGGAAAATGATGGCCAGCTGATGTGCCCTATTTCGGCCAGTAACATATCTTACAAAAAACAAGAATGTTTTCGCTAACTGTCAGTAACTTTTTTGAAACTATTCTTGAAACTTAGTGAAGAATTTGGCAATCCTCCGGCTAAAGCCTGACCTGTCGCGGGAACCTTTAAGAAAAATTTTGTAGGTTTTATGTAATTGATTAGAACCTTCCTGATTTACCTAGAAAACACTTTAAGCATTGATGCAAAAATGGCAAAAGCTAAGACTAAATTGCAAATAAGAACCAAGAATCTCCCTCGCGTACCCTGGATAGCTGTGCTTGCAAAGCTACAGCTATTCAGTGACTTATTCGCTCTGATTAGGAGCTTGGTCAATCTGGACAAATCGTAACCGAAATAAAGCCGATACAGTTAATAAACACGCTCAATCAGTCTTTAAACTAGTAGTTAAAACTATTTTTCACAACAGTGAAAAGTCTGCATTCGAGTAACTTGCAGCAATTCAGGAACCCTTTTTTTGCCAATAATACTTGATTTTACGGGAAAATAGATGAAAATCTGAGAAATTCCGAAACGGTCCACGGAAATGATCAGCAACGTTTCAGATTTTTTTTAGTGTTTTTATTATTTTAGAGTTTAACATTGCACGGTTTCGATATAGTACGAAAGACGGTTTAGATACAACATTGTACATAATGCTCTGATTAAGCTATGTAGATATATAATTAGTTTAAAAAATATGATTTAAATAAAAAAATAAGAAGTTACGCATAGCACGGTTTTGATTCAATACGTTATGAACTAACCGGGGTTATACGAGGGATGACTGTATATATGAGGAATTCAGAGCTGAAGTGGATCAAGTGCATTTTCACTTGGTTCACTTTATGTCAGATTTCGACATGAAACGTTCAGAGCTAAACAGGAATAAATTTAAATGGATTTCTTCCACTTTAACTCTGAATGCCTTATTTATGTTTTTTGACAAAGAACTGATTCTGTCTCTGACAGTGATAAAGCTGGACAAAAATATTTTAGTGTCTAACGGATGAGAAAGGCGATTTAATGGGAAGTGTGTAAGCAGTTTCGGGGGTTGGAGAGCGGTAGCGAGCGGGGGTGGTTGTTCCTAGCACGCATTACAATAATAAATTCTGTTGATAATAGCCCCGCTTCGTTGCAGAGATTGTTTAGTATAAGCTTGGATTGAACTAGTTTTGAGGAAACACCAATTTTTAGCTGAGGTATTTGGCCGCATTGGGAGGTACTCGTTCCAAATCGATATGTAGTGTGATAGCATCGATCAAGAAGTGTCAAATTACGAAAGAAGAAAATTTTTTAAAAAATCATGGATTGAGTTTCTTTCAGTACGTTTCGTTTTAATTTTTGTGAAAGGCTTGCTTTTAAGTATTATATATACGCCGTACCAAATTGACTACAACGGGGAAAAAAAAAACATGACGCACAAACATTAAAAGTTTTTCATATGATATTTAATACAATAAGTTCGGGAAAAAAGTTTTAAATTGATTAAGTCGGAACAATTTAAAAAAAAAAATCTACTTGAAGAGGTTTTTCCAATTTAGATTTTTTTTGGGTAGGAGGGGGGGGGGAATAATTCTTTTTTAGATCTGAGTTTAGTTCACACATATTTTACCTTTCACCTTAACCGTTAAGGTTTGTTTTAGGACCATTTTAAAATTGAAAAAAAGGAATGTTTATGTAAAAAAAAATACAACGGAATGAGAAGTCCTTAATGAGATCGCTTGAGTAAAAAAAATAATTTCTTCTATTGATTGGTTCCCTGAAATCCATAAACTGATAGAAAAACGACAGACAGGTCAACGAACAGACTGTGTGACCCCGACTGACACGTTTTCTGAACATCAAAACCCTTTCTCATTTCTTAAATCATTTACTTAGTTCATTTTTTAGCTTCTTGCTATTATTAGAAGCATTAAATTCTCCATATTCATTTTTTGTTTTAAAATTTAGGCTAAAAATGACGATTTCAGGAACCGGGTGCAACTGTCCCATATATAGTTGGATAACGACCAATCTAATCATTGAATAGCTATAAGATTTCACTAAGAAATTGTTTATATTGCACTAGTTTACTATCCTGTATTATCAGTTATTGACAATAAAAGCACCCGTTTAGCCCTTCATTCTTACCTTTATAACGTGCCATAAGAACTGTTTCGTAGATGGTTCTGAAAACTAAAATCTAGACTTTTATTGCGTTAGCTAAGTTCTTTTAGTTTATTAACATCTTTTTCCTCCCAATGATTGCATTACCACTTTTTGCAAAAACGTAATGCAGTATTATATTTTTTCTATGAAATCATTTTAAAAAAAGATTTCAACTCAAACTATTCGCTGTTTATTAATGCTGATTTTACCTTATAAAATTTGACAAGTCATAGTAAAAATATTAACTTGTAGAAAAAGAAAATACTGAATCTCTAAAAATAACGCTTTTTGTTGCTTTCCATTGTTTCGAGATAAAACTCTTTTTTGCAGAATGCATGAAGACATTATCATAAATTAAGATTTCAAAAGATGCACTTTTAATAAAATTCGGAAGATACACTTATATTTTATACTAGCATTACCCGCACGGCTTTGCCCGTAGTAAAGTAAAAGGTCATTTGGTTCGCTTGTATATTTACAAATAATGGGTGATGAATTTTTCGCAAATATGCTATGTTAATTTGCTCGACATTGTTATGGTAATGTTTTCGTCTACTTTATGGTAGTTTGCTCGTCCACGTTACGGTGATTTACTCGTCCGTGTTATGATAATTTGCTCGATAAAATGTTCTTAAAAAAGGAATAGAAAAAGAACAAAATCGAATTTTCGAAAAATCAGTTTGAGGTTTACACTCCTATGCTACAAAATAATTTTCTGCCAATTTTCATAAAAATCAACCGAAGGGTCTAGGAGTTACGCGTTTCATTGACATGCAGACAGAGATCCAGACTTTCAGCTTTATTATTAGTAAAGATTATTTTTAAAGGTGCACTTGTACCAAAGGCCCTTAAATAAATTGCGTTCAAATAAAACATCATAGATTACAGCATTTTTGCGATCGCTATATTCAATCGCTTGAAATGTTTCAATTAACTTCAATTAAAATATGCTTATATGCTACTTTTCTAATACATTTCATGAGTAATAAACGCGTTGTTAGCTTTAGTAAAAAAACATCAGCTAATTAATTCACGTGATCAGAAATTAGTTTCTAAAAATCTTTCCAATTGTTGACACTGCACCCAAGATAGAACGAAAGATCTTTCTCGTAAGTTTTCTAATTAGGTGCTTGGTAATAAATGCATCGTAAAAGCTTCAATACCTTTAATGTTCAAGTTTTAATTAGGCATAAACATTTCTAATGAATGTTTTAGGTGGAGATAAAAGATTAAAAGTTATCTAAGTTGTGTAGGTTGGGATAAAATTTCGTTTTAAAGCAATACTTTTAATTGAAATTTCTGAAAACAGTTTACTAATTATCTCCAGGTTTTACTACTTTTTACTTCCTTTTACAAGAAAGGAAGTATTGTATTCGCGAAAAAATTTTCACTCAAAAATCGGCCTTAATTCCCATTTTGCTCACCCCCGAATGAATGTTAAGTTTTTTTTTCAACTCGACCACACGTGGATATATGCCTAGGAACGTACAAACACCCGAAATATCCATTTTGACGATCCCCGAGTTAATTACAACGAGTTTTCTCGTGACGTCTGTATGTGCGTATGTGTGTATGTATGTCGCATAACTCAAGAACGGAATGTCCTAGAAAGTTGAAATTTGCTACGTAGTCTCCTAGTGGGATCTAGTTGTGCACCTTCTTTTTGGTTGCATTCGGATGCTCCAAAGGGGGTCTTTTGCCCCTTTTTGGGGAGAAATCATTGTTAATTTCGATGTAAACTCAAGTGATGCTATAATTTGGCGGACACTTGGCGATATATCGCCAGTCTTTTTGGCGCCAATTGTTGTCGCCAAAATTTGTCACCTTGGCGACAAATTTGGCGATTTTTTGTTATTTATTTATTTATTTTTTAAAATCTGGTTTCAATTTGGCCACTGTTGGTGATATTCATAGAGTAAACTATTGAATCACATTAAAACTGTCAATAAATAGAAAATGATATTAAATTGGAGTAAAAGGAAGTCATGTGCACACATCAGCTCGTTTAAGAAAAATGTTTTAGATAATATGGAAAGTTTACATTTTTTAATCAATTATATGTATCCTTAACGAAAATGAAAAAGTTTTTACTTTCGTAAAAACGAGTTTGTCATTATATAGTACTAGAGACGAACCCAGTAATTTTCAAACGGAGGGTCCAGGATCGAAGGTCCATCATTCTCATATCATACTATAACACGCATCTAAACATATTCTTTTGATTTTATTGAATGAAGAGAATAAAACACCTTTTAAAAAAATTAAATACTTATATAGCGCAAAATAAATTTATTAATTACAAATACTTAAAATACCAGAAAGAATGAATGCATTTATTTATAAAAAATGAAAACAGCGAAACCAAAAAATCATTATTAAACAACTTATATACACATACAGTTCGATTTTGCTGGGGAAGAAAGAGAAAAATTAAAATTTATTTTTTCATTTACTGGATCTAAAAATTACTTACTACATAAATAGAACTGAAGTCGGTCAAAAAAACTCAAGTGTGATGGGATGGGTTTGGAACCCATGGACCCTCCCCTTGTGTTTGTCACTTTATAGTACATATTTTTTAACTGCTAAGCCATGAACTCAAGTTTTAAATGAGATTTTTATCAAAATTTATAGTAACTTTAATGTTAGTAGAGTCCTTTTTCAACTTATTTTTGTGACAGTCAACATTTCATTTATTTTTTGATGCTATTTCATTTCTGATTTGTAAGCGACAAAACTCCAAGATTTTCTGATTTCAAGATTTCATGAAATACACTAATGCTGTATTATAATGACATCTGTTTGGATGAACATAAGGGCAACACGTTTTATAGTTGCATGCTCCTCTACATGCGAAATGCTACTTCTAGCGCATTTCCATTAGTTCTACCAGGATAACCGTAACACATCCATGCAACATAGTTGATCTGCAGTCTTAGCTGTTCGAAGGCGCCCCGCGCAATATTAAATGTTTTATATCATTTCCAAATGATACTTTATATGCCAGTTACATGTATGTAACTACGTTGTAGCCTTGAAGCATCATTTCATGTTTTTTTTTCTATCATTCCAAACACATAAACCAATCCAAACAAATATTTCTGTTTGCCTTTTTTCTTATTTTTCTCTGTGTCGTACTTCTCTCCGTTTTCGTTTGTTCTTCTAATTTCTTTAAATAGTGTATTTTGTAACTACCAATCTTAAGTGGCAATATCTTGCTTTGGATTACCTTTTTACCGCAGTATAAATGATGCAGCGAGTTCTAATCTTAACAAATTTTGACACTTTGGCTAAATAATTTTTGTATGTGTAGCATCAGCTGCAGTAAGTAATTATCAACTCTCAATAATGAAATGCAGTCGTAAATTTCAACGTATGTTAATACTCTAATAATCTTATTTGGGTGTTTTGAGAATGCTTTTGAGACTATAATATATTTTATGTTTGTCAAGGGTTCAAAAGGGTCTGCTCCAGCTCAATGCTAGTTAACCGTTTCGGCACTACGAAAGCAGTAGATTGTCCCCCAAGTCGTTTTTGCTATTAATAAGATTACTCCTCCTATGCAAACAGTTTTAATATCACGTTGCTGCTCAATTAATGACTGATATATTATATTTACAGTCCATCCCAGTACACTTTAATGTGTTGTGTTTCACAATATTTTGTCAAGTAGATAGTAGAGTCGTTTATTCAAGGCATGTTGTATGATTGCGTATTATAGAGCAAAAATGTTGATGCATTAAACTGCTTTAACTGATGTTTAATTCAATCTGTTTTTACAATATACTTGCAACATTATGTTAGTCTCTCACTGTAAAGAAATTGTGTAAGGTTACTATAATTAACAAAGTTAACTTTACACGAGTTCTAGAGCAAGTCGTATCATTTTTTTAAAACTCAACTTGTTCTAGGAACCTTGCACCATAATTTATGTTAAGTCCCGCTTGCAGTTAAAAATACTTTAAAAACTGAGAAGGAATAAAAAGCGCATGCTTAAAGAACAGCATTGACGCAGGGCTCGTAAACTCTTATTGGCGTAACGAAGCCTTCAGGGCCTTTCTCGGCCTTCGTGGCAGAGCGGTAAAAAATCTTGCTTTGCGAGATGTCTGTGACGCTGGCGTTGTGGGTTCGATCCAACTCAGGTGTTTCGGGTTTTAGATAATCTCTAAGTGTAATAAAAATGTTTGTATATTAGCACAAATTTCGAATTGGTGTAAAATTGATTAGTTTGGTTGCGAAAAGCATGGACTTGATAAATATTGACTAAAGGAATGATTGAAAGCAAAAGCTGCTAATAAGACAAAGAAAAAACCGGTTTCTAGCATAAAATTGCTTTTTTTTCTATTACCATGACGAAACTTGAAGTTTTGTGACCTACTAATTTATTTTTATGCTTTCCATTTTGAATGTATAGAACGATATTATTACTTGATCATTTCGTACATTTAGATAGTTTAAGCCTTTGAATAGTTAACTTGAAGTATAAGTCAACTTGCACTTAAAAATGAGTAACTGTCCAAGAATGTCAGATGGAAACTTAACTTTTGATAATGTGTAACATTTCAAACAATTTATTTATAAGCAAACAGGAAATTCTGGTGTAACCTTACACAAAAGCTCATGACACGTTATGCTATAGTTACATTACATAATCTTCCACTAGTGACATGTAACTTGGCACCAGTTATATCAGTTAAGTTACTCTAGAGCAGTGAAGGCAGTTATACTGCCAGCGATTTTATGCGGTAAATTTACACAAAAATGTGAACAGTGCTAATCCTTTGTAAAAGCATCTGACGACCAGTTCCACAACTGCCGTTTTCAAAAGCATTTTCAGCTAAACATTAAAATCACTGACATTTTTATCCAAGCATGAATAAATAAATATGGCTTATTCAGAGAAGTTTTAGTGATTCTTTTTTCTCGATAAATTCTACGTGTAAGCATTCTTTCTTTTGCACTTATCGGTGTTTTATGAACCTGAATAGACTTTTCCCCCATAGATTAGCTGTAAAGCTTTGATAAAATATATTTGTGACAGTTTAAACTTTCGAAAGATTTATGAGAAGACTGCCTGGAAAGTATGTGTATATATATATATATATATATATATATATATATATATATATATATATATATATATATATATATATATATAAAATGCTTTTAACATGTTATCCAATATGCGGAAATGATATATAAATAATATAGATTTATATAGATTTATATTTGTAGGTATGTGTGTGATTAGAATTAAAACTTAGGTTTGAACTTGAGCGGAAGGTTTTAACGAATACATTACTTTAAATGGAGAAAGATATAATGTTATAAGCATAAGTTACCGCCCTTAAGACAGGGCTAAGGTATAACTACTTGCGATATACCGATAGTCCGGTTATAACGTCCAGAGACTGTAGTTTTTCTTTGTTATGAACTCATCAGCGTGGAATAGCCAATAACCGAGCTGGAGGCAGATATCATCTCATTGAAGCTGTGAGTGCGAACAAACTGGTAGCTAAAATAAATTTAGCTCAATAATTGGATGATATTAGCCTTTAGATTTGTTATTTACTATTCTTGATGGATGAGTCCTTAACAAGGACAAAACTGCAGTATCTAGATGTCATAATTGGGCTGCCAGGGTACTGCCTGAAGTTATGATGGCGTTTGCAAAGTTTGGAGACTTGATTTGAAGAAAATACTGTTGGGTATGTGTTTAATTTTGTTTAACTTTAAATTGATAATCAGGTTAACTTTTAAGTTTTAGAAAGCAAAGTATTTTGAGGTTACTAATACATCTGAGTCAGGAAACCACTAATGTGAATAATTGTATGACTTTTTGAATTTCAAATATACTTGTTTTAAGTGAGAATTGTGTTTCGTAATGAAAATGACAATTGAAATTCTTTAAAATAATAACATGTTAAAATTGAAAAGTTTAAGAATGTTGTTAGGGAGAAAATTAAATAAGAAAAGCGTACCCAAAGAGATTGAGGGAGAAATAGCGATTAAAGAAATGAACTTTAATTAACTATTTTTTATTTAGTCACGTTGAATTCTTCATTCCAGAAAGTTATAATTTTTAAAACGTAACAGTTTTTATAAAAACTTTTTCCTGTTTTCTGTAAGTTTTAAAACTGCGTGCTAGGAATAAATTCTTACTTTATGTCTGCTTTTTTCTCGACGGTTACTTCATATTCAGTTTCTGAAGTTTTTCTTTTTTAAATTTTTTTTAATAAATTCTTTAAGGAAAATAGTTTTGCTGTGTAAATTTATTCTACCAATAAATAAATGAATTCATTCAGTCGCATTTTGTTTATATCGAATTTTCCCAATAGAAATTTGACGAAAATAGTATAGTTTGTATTGCTGATTCTAAAAGCAATTATTGAACTCAAGTGTCACATACTGAAAGGTTATTCATTGAGCCTTGATGACACTTCAACCTCATTAAAGAATTCATTTTACTTTCAGAAAAATATCTTATTGAATCTATATTTCTTTTTACCCTGGTTGCCTTCATGTTAGTCAGTTACTTTTTTAAAAATTTGTTTTTTAACTATCCACGTTGTATTTTGAGAATTCAATAACACCATGAAATTGAGCTTGGAAAAGAGCTATAAACCAGAAATTCTGCATAGAAATGTATGTTTTTCGTTCTATATTTCCAAACACTTATTGCTTTGATTTAGGAATTCCAGTCAGCTAAAGTAGAACTAATCTTATTTAATTTTAAATAATGTGCATTTCATTTTATTTTTATTTCACCTATTAAATAGAAATTTGATGTGATTAATTCGTTTCTAACAGCTGAATCTAAAACTAATTGTTGCGGCTTAAAATTTCAAATTTATTGCTTAATCCATTGTTGCGGGTATGGCATTTGTGAGTAGAAGAGAGTGTTGTAACTTGGGAGACTGCTAATTTCTAAGCATCTATTTTTAGCAGCCACGTTTTTGCAATCTCTAATAGTAACTTTCACTACTAAATGGTGCCATAGTAAAAATCAGCATCAAATGAGTAAAATTGACGATTTTGTGAGAGAAAGAAAATTTCATGACTCCAAAGTAAATATTTCCTTCATTTTTGTTTCATTTTCTGTCTTTGTATTTGTTACTTCAATCAACTGAATTTTATTTTGTTATAAAAGAGAAGTTCTTTAAATAATTTGATTATGAGAAAACAATGATAGTGCATCTAGATTGACCATTATTGTGGTTTTCCTTAAACAACGTGGTGATTGTACCTTGGAACAGTCGAATATTTTGTACCTTAGGACACGCTCCAAGGTACAAAATATGCATGGTTCTTAATAATTAAGATATGTTTGGGAACATGAAAGAATGTTCTAATCTTGTGTAGTCTTTTAAATACATTTACTATTAGATAATAATTCATAATTTAGTATTCATAATTCATTATTAAATATCCATGATTTAACTCACTACCATGAAAAAAAAATGTTTTCTATTGCAAAATTGGTTTAATTGGCTGTTTCCTGAATCATGAAGATTTTCCCATAGTACAACAGGATTTTGTACCTTTGAACAGCTTGTAACTTTTACTTTAAATGAATAACAGCATTTTATTTTACAACTGTCTGGATTTTAAAAATATATTGCATAGAAGTACGTTGGGGTATTTAATGTGACTTTTATATTTTAAACTTGTTTAAGATAATTGACGTTAGAAATTAAAATATGAAAAGTGTCTCACTCTCCCCTATATATTTGTACCTTAACTCTGCATCTTCAAACTTTTATTCATAATTGTTATAAATTTGATTACGTGTCAATGCAAATAATCTAAAGAAAAAACATCAATAGTCTAAAAAGACATTTTTTAACTTTAAATAACATATAGTTTCCCCAAGTTGAAAGGGCGACGTGAAAAGGCCCATCCGCAACATGTACATCATTATTTTTTAATTACAAATAAACTCTGCAGAAAGTCGACATTTTATATTCATATGTATTATTGTTACTGACAGTTAAATGCATAAACATTAGAACCCAATGTCCGAATTAAGTTTCGAATATATGCGTTCAGATATAACACCCACAAGAATGAATTGAGCAAATACTGGAGCATGGAAGTTTTATATGTATTAAAATACGATTTAATTATTTATTGTCAATTGACTTTTCGTGTCATGTATTTGACCTTTTACTAAGAGAGTTTTTGAACCTCCTCTTTCATGTTCTGAGAAACAGGAACTGAACTCTTTTAAAGACGTTTTCGATTCCAAAGTAGCTTGAAACAATGGAAATGATTTCTTCAGTCACTCGATTTGTGGCTTTCATTTGTTCGGTTCTAATGCTAGTGGAAAAAAAGCTTTTCTTTTGTGACTTTCAGCTAAATGTGCTATAAATTAGTTTTTGTTGGTTTCTTCTTTACTTCCTAAATTTCTGTGCCATGTTTGAAAGAAGACGTGTTTTAGTAAGAAACTCATCAACTAAATAAGATTTCCTAAATAGGAAAGTAAGTAACTTTGTTAAAGTAGACAAACTGAGAGCTTTTTTTTTCTGGAAATAGTTTGTGAAGAAAGGTTTTTTAAGTTAACAAGAAATAAAATAAAAATGACACATGAACTGATAATTTAACTGCGTAGTCAATGAATAAGTGACATTTTTAAAATGAGAAGAACAGGAATCACGATATATTTGAAACATACCCCACTAGGTAAGATGGAGCACCTTTATCGATTCTTGAAAGTTCACTAAATAACTGAGGTGTTGAAGTTAAATAAATATCATTGTACTAAAAAATAAAATAGAAAAAATCAACGTCAAAAAGCACAAGTTTTTTAATGCAAAGGAAATGAGCTTACGGAGGAAAAGACAACTGACAAAAGAACCTTTTGCATTGAAAAAGGCGTTGCTTGTAACACCGAAACACGTGTCTGCAATAATCTGCAATTTGTGCGTTTTGACGTAGTTATTCTTTATTTTAGAGGTGCTTAGTACTAAAACTAACTCATTTCATGAATTTTGTTAATGTTTTTTTTTCTTTTCTAATTTGATACTTCTCGGTCAATACTATCGTGCTACAAAGCGGTTTGAATCACTTCTTACTCAGGTCGAAAACCGCTGTCAAAAACCGGTTTTAGTCCAAAACCATCTTAATCCATGACTTCTATTGATCTGTCACTGAAAAAATGCACGGGTAACGAGAAGAACATTATTATGATAAGTTGTTTAATTAGCTCACATTTTTTATTTTACAGACCGATGCATGACATAAAATTCGGAAACTGTACTGCGTTCACAGAAAAGGTAGACCGAAATTTAACAAATAGGTTGCTAAAAGGAGTTCAACTATGGTTACTTTTAGGGATTTTCTGTTGAAAAAAAAATAAGTATTCGCATTCGCTGTCTGTTTGGCACAAATTTGTTCTTGTTTAAGCCAAACACGTGAGTGAAATCACCGCATGGTGCATTTCTTTGTTTCTTATCCTTCTCGTGATTACAATGCACATGTATTCAATTAGAGTTTTCAGAAAATGGCTTTTTTTTTCAAAACCCGCTCAAACCAGTCAAATTATTTAATCCGTCAATAAGTAAAAATCCCTGCTTACATAAAAAAAACAACAACAAATCAAGGTTATTCACAAAAGGTTATTCACAAAAAAAAAGAAAAAATCCTTTAGAAACAATAAGTAGACAGAGCGTGAAATGATTTAGTCTCATCTGTAAATTAAAAAACAAATGAGCTTTTTTTGATTCTTAACGCCTAATTTTCTCCCTTAAAACTTTTAAACCAATGCAACAGTAAAAATCCCAAACGTAAAGAAAGCCATTGCCTATAGTAATGCGCTTTATTTAAAGGAGAAATACTTCAGTTTTACCATAAACTCATTCATCTTCATTTGATCGCTTTTAATGTTAAAAATTTTTTTCGTCCCGATTAGATACAAGTTAAACTTCAAATGCTTCGACGGAATTTTTTTCAAAGTAAGAATGATTAATCTTATTTAAGAAAATCATCATTATCCTTCCCCATCTCCTCCCTCCTTTACAAATTAGCTGTACAAACAATGTAGACGTCTTTTAGATGTTCTAGTATTTTATACATAGGAACATTCTTATCTGTTTGTCAAGCTTATGGAAAATTTAAACGGCAAGCAACCTAAGAATTTAGAAGAATTTAGTGCGATTGTATTTTTCATGTAATTCTAAAAATATTTAAAACCAGCATTTTGTCACCAAGAGAGCATATTTTAGACAAGAAGTCACCTTTAGTGCTCCTGTTCCTTGGCCCTTAAATATTGTTAATTAATTGTCAATTTTAAATTCTTTTAGAAATATTAGGAATTACAATGTATTTGTAATATCGCTATATTTGTAATTCATCCTACACTGCATTACAAAAATAAGTAGTAAAATTTCAACAAAGAACTATAGTTTGTATGTATAAAAAGGAGGTTATATGATTTTGAAATTCTGTAATGTCTAAGAAACCGGGTATAGTTGATACACCTCACATTTTACCTTTAGAATTTTTTATTTTTGGATTCAATTATTACGTATCAAAAGGAAATTTCATGTAATAATATTACTATTTCTCTGTAGGATAATGATTTGAGCACATTTGTTATCATATTTGTTTACATTAAAAAAACTTACAACTGTTTTCAAAGTGGGTATACACTATATTTAAACGTTGGATATAGTTGAAAATGTAATTTAAACTATGTCCAACATTGATCAAGTTAGTACGCCGTTAAATAAATTGTTATGATGACGTAATAAGTAAAAGTCTTTAGGAGTTTTCAGTAAAGTACCGCCCAATTAGCCAGGGCTAAAGCAGGATTACATGAAATACACTGCCAGCTCAGTCATTTCCAGCTGAGGACTGCAGTTTCGTGCTTATTAGCACTCATCAGCCCGGCATAGGAAAGTGACTGAGCTGGAGGTGGAGAACCTCTTATGGAAGCCAAGAGGGCCAAACAAACTGGTAGCTAATGTAGAATTAGCACAGACCAGCCGAGTGACCGAAGCAGTGGTTCGGTTCAACTCGAAAATTGATGGCAATGCATGGTATATTCAGTAAATTAATATACCATGGTATATTTAAATTATAAAATTTCTTTTTTGCGGTTATTTTCGAGTTCACAAGTTTCAGTCTGGTGCATAAACTGAAAACAACTACAGGATATTATAAATTAGACTATAGAAAAACAATTTGATGCTACTGACTGTCTTCAAAGTCAGACCCAGAAATAAAACAGGGTAATGTTTTCAATTTCGATATTTTCAAGAGAAATACATAATTTCAGCTAGTTTCATTTCTATTTGCTTGAACTTTGCGTCAAATAGCCTTTACGTACCGTCTTTTATAACATTGCGTAGTTGTTTTTGAGTCGTACTCACGCCTGAAGTTATATAACTTAAAAATAATCGAAAAAGCTCAAAATTATGAAAATAATATTGTGCACTATTTAGAGCTTTATTATTTTTTCGGTCAAACTCAGGCAAATTCTTGCTGCAGATTATAAAAGTAGACATTCTAAAGTAACATAGGGTATAACTTAGAAGTAGTACAAATGAGTACACAGTGTGTAAAAACATTCATTTACATAAAAAATTTCAAATAAATGGATTAAAATTTCGTGATTCTTCAAGACTTGCATTTAAAAAAATACTTACAGTCTTAAAAAGTAAAAATTGATAAATAATAGAATGCAAACCTTCTCCAAGACCATCCATAATAATTTTTTCTTCTAATATAATTTTAACGCGAAAAATAAGATGTTGAAGGTTTATTGAAAATCTCGAATGTCATAAACAAAGACAACCGAATCATCAAAATGTTTAGTTTCTACTGCAGGCAAATTTTTATGGATAGTTTCAATGAAAAAAGAACAGTTCCACATAATGGCAGGTTTATCCACCTGTTTTGAGACTTAAGGCCGACACCAACCAGCAAAGTTGACATTTCGACTTTTGGCTAGCTTTTTGTCTCAAATACCCCTCTGTGAGCTGCCACAAAGCATCAAAACACCTCTAAAGCATACTTAAGGCACAATTAGTTGCGCAAATGAGACACTAACAAACTTATAAAGCAAATAAAAAGTCGATTTTCTAAGAGTCCCTATGGATTTCTAAACATTTCGAGCGATCTGGCTGGAAAATCTTTTCCTAAACGATTTTCTTTCTAGTTGGTTTGCATCAATCTGAAAATTGATGGCTTTATTTGTCAGATTGCTTTCTTCTCTGAACCACAAGTTCTCAAAGTTTTTTCATGATTTCCGAATGTCAGAGTTAGTATCATTTCTTTAGCTGCTCTATATTTCAAAGTTTCTAAGGTTTCTATCGATTATGTAAATCTCGAAAAGTATGTATTAAATGGTCTGCATAAACATTCTTCAATGTGGTACTATATGGGGGAAAGCTCATGTGATCACGGGGGCACCTCCGAAAATTTCATGTTTTGCTAGGATAACGTCAAGAAAAAAATCTAAAAAAGTTCTCATGTAATGGCAGTACTAACCGTACTAAGCCAAACCTTTAGAGCAATGATCCAGTTTATGTTTCTGTGGTGACAACTTTTTTGTTTCAGTAGGTGCTATACGTAATTTTATACCTGTCTTCTTCTTGTGAAAACATGTTTTAAACAAACTATGAAGCTGAACTTAATTATTGCAAACCACCATACAAACATTTAATTAAATTTATGACAATGTTAATTTTTTAAAATTAAATTAGGGCTTCTTTATTTTTTAAATATAGTGCTAAGGGAGATGATGGGGCACTTGTAAGCTCATCATCTAATGACAACGAAATGTCAATGAAAATTTTCCGTAGTACATTAACGTTAGTATGACATGCGATAAGTATTCAGAAATGCGTAAATGTTTCTAATTATTTTTATCTAAAATCAGTTTGTAAATTCAGTATTAAATATTATTATTGTTAATTAAAATTGGTCCATCCATTCTTCTAATTTTTAATTTTTTGTTACTAAATATTTGGTCAATAGATAAGTGTTATATAATACTAACTTTACATGAAAATATTTTTTTCATTTCATTCAATTAATAAGTGAAGTTTAAAATTGTTTTCAAATGCATCATCAGATTCTGAATGAAGCTTAAACGCTATGTACAACAAAAATAATCTTTATATGATAAAATATTAAATATAAATAAAAAATAAGTAGATTTTTCAGTTGTACGGAGTGACATACAAACATCAACCAAGTTTGCTATTTTCTATATCAGTTGCGTTTGCCTTAGGAATAACTAATTATAATTTTCTTTTTTTTTAAATTAATAGTTGTCCTTAATGCGGATAAATTTAGGATGTTAAATGGATATATATTTATATTTCATAAAAAACACAAAATTGATTAACATTTTATACTATTTTTTAATGTAAAAATATACAAATAATTATAGTCAAAACTGTTATACTATTTGGTATCCGGCTGAGTATTTGGTTTGAATTATGACCAAAAATTTGGAATTCGACATAACGCAAAATATGGTATTCAGTGCATTTCTATTTGAAGCAAAAGGATCGGGGGAGATTCCCTTTTCCCCCGAAGCAAAGAGAGGGTCCAAAACGGGGAGGTTTCCTTCAATACGCTACTTTCAGTTTTCGATGTTAGTTCTTACACCTACAAGCCTTTAGCTAACGTTGTACCGATGGTTGAAAAACCTTATGACACAAAGATCTAAATAAAAAAAAAGTGCATGATTTTTTTTAAAAAATACAATTTCTTTTCCAGTGCAAGATTTTATAAACACTATGTATTCTAAAGAGAACAACGTTTGTACTGTCATGAGAAACATATTTATCTATTCATTCATTAATTTTTATCAACATACCATAGTCTTCCCGAAGACAAAAATCAAGTCTTATTTTAAATTATTCGCGATATTTTTATACCTCCAACGCTCAAGTTAGGAAAAAATGTTTGACTTTTGTTTCTTTTCTGTACAAGACCCAGAAAAAAAAGACACTTACAAAAGATTTCAAAGGAACCAATCACAAAAGAAAGTAAAAACTGTCTCGAAGTTGTATGAGAAGAAATTATCTAACTACACTTTTTAGTTGCCAATTACTTTAGGTATTGTTATTTCTCTTCTGCTGTTTCTAACGAAGAAGAAATAAAAGAAATTTCAAATTCTCCTCTTTAATTAATTTCACATACGCAAAGAAACAATAACGACATCGTAAAAGTAAAGTATTTCCTTAGTTTTACTTTGATTAGAGTTTAATTTACGGCATTATAGCACAGACAGTTAAAATAAGTTTGAAAAAATAAGTTTCTTGAACCAAAACCCAATATCCTTAAAATTTTAAAGTTACAAAATACAGCATAAGTTGAAAGCAAATGAATGGAAGTAGTAGTTCCGATTGAAAACTTCCAATATTACGTTTAATGTTGCATTAAAAAGTACTCATATACACTAATTACTAATGTATAAAAAAATGAGAGAAGACACGCGGAGAAATGATAGTCACAAATATGGTATAAGTAAAAGACACAGGTTAGTTTTTTTTTATTACATTTTATCAACGCCCATCACCGAAAAAACTTTTCATTGCTTTAATTTCACTTAAATTTAAAACTAAATGCTTCAAGAATTGACAAAAGACGGCGAATGGTTTATATATGTCAAGAAACGCGTTGAATCGTTATCTATGAAATGGAAATAACTTAACTGTTTTTTGTGGCTGAATTATTGGCACATCTTGCTATTTAGCACAAATTATATTGAAGTGTATTTCTTTTATTTGTCGTCTGGACATGTTTGCTGTGGAATTGGCATGCAGACAGTTAAGGTGATTTCATCTTTATAAGGGGCAAAAGGGGAAAAAAATGCGCATCGTCGCTAAATAGACAAATGGGCGTATCTCACTTTTAAGCATTTTGCAGAATACCAAATTAAAGATTTCCAGTGTACTGTATCGCTTGGGAACCGCCACCAGTGGGAGGGACTGTAACGTTTTTTACTATTTATAGTAGAGATACGCCCATTGGACATATTATAAAATCCGACTTTGGACATTTCTTTGGTGGTCGTAACTCATTTTTCGATTTCTTTGAGATACGCCCATTCGTCTCTTTAGTGGCGGCATGTTTCTTTAATTTCAATAGGGCTCTGCTTAATTTAGAGGATGGCACACATTTGTAGCGAAAAACCGGCATTCTTGCGAACTAAAATATGCTTCCGTTTCCGCGTCAAACGGGATCTTCGCATTTTGGTGGTTTAGATCATATTGGTACAAACTGATCTTTGAGGTAAAAATGTAATACTAATCAAATTACTTTATGAAGCTATGGACTGAAAGTGTCTTGGAAGTTGCAATATTTCGACTTCCTTCCGTCTGTTAATGAATACTTTCTTGGACTGAGTAAGTCATACAACTCTAACAGAATTCGATCAAATTAAATGCGATAAATTGCATCTCCCAATCGCGCAGTCCGAAATTCCCTTTGCATCACACAAAAAGAAATTCCTGGCTACGTTACTGGTATTTAGAATTCAGTTAAATCCAACAAATAAAGTTAAATCAGCTCCTGAAACATTTTCAGAACAATTGGTTGCTCTTACTTTAAATTCGAGGAAAAATACGTGAATTTGTATTTAAAGTCCAAATATTTTCAGTTTTAACAATTTCGGAGGAAATTTTAGAAAATTTCTATTTTCGGTGAAGATCTTTAAAATATTATTTTTGTAACATGTTAAAAATGACATCTCTAAATTTCGTAGTCGTGTTACGTTTTGGGTAACAGAAAAAATGTGTCATTGAAATGGCGGGAATGAAAAATGTTACTCCTAATGATGAAATAAAAATGTAATTCGTTATTTTTTAATGCAGAAATAATTTGTTGCAATGCTACCCTTTTTTCTACTTTTTTTTGTTACTATAGTCAAAAAAAAAATCTCTTATTTGTTTGTTCAAAAGTACTGTTTTACTATCATTACCTTCAGTATTATACTCTTTTACTTTAATTATGATGAGAAAAATAAACTGAGAACTCGTGAGTTTTTTTTAATATATTTTCCTTCTTAGGCAAAGAAATGTAAATTTGAATTGTCTAATGTAAGAAATAAAGTTCTCAGCTCTTCGGAGATATTTCTCCTATTTATCTTTTCCGAAATATGTTTGAAAAATTGGAAAAATTTCGAATTCACAAACTTCTTTTTTTTTCATTCTTACGCAGGAAGTTCTGTAATATTTTACTTTTATCGAATATTTTACTCTTCATTTTAAATGTGAATTGAACTTTATGTTTCTAAAATTCGGTTCTAAAATGTGAATTACTATATTAGTGGTGCAACGTCAGATATTTGCGTGCATAATTTGAAAAACAAATGTGACGGTTAATTTCAATTATTTGCTGTGTGATTTTTTTCCGGGATTTCGCCTTTTTTTTTTAAATATTATTATTATCTCAAGGTTTACTTTGTAAGTCGACGAAAATAATACTGTATGACGACGTTATAAAAAAAGCAAAGAATAAATTTAAAAACTTTTATTATTTTCTTCAAACTGTTTACGAATGAAAGTGTTAACCAGAGAACAATACGAATAACAAAATAATGGAAAACGCTGCTTTTAATTGCTAAAACTCAAAATATTCTTGATCAATTTTCAATATTTTTTTCAAAACGTTATGCACAAATATCTAAGCTTAAATTTTTATTCGGTAATTTAAAAAATATTAATTCAATAAAAATTAGAAAATATTTCAAGAAAAAATTCGAAAAATTCAAAGATACTTTTTAAAAAATCACATTTTTTACAGTAAACATTTTTTTTTAAAATTATGACGAATAAAATTTAAAATTAACTGTTTGAAAAAGATATTTTCCAAATTTCATTACTTTATCAGTTCTTGACTTATAAGAGTTTGCAAAAAATGGGGAAAATTGCATCCTGAAGAATGCCGCGTTTAAGTTTTAAAGTTAATAATAATATTAATGAAATGCATGCAACATAAAGAATTATATCTTTCGTGCTAACTAAGATGGAAGCAAGAGTCAAAGGTCATTTTAAGCAGAAAAAAAAAAAAAAACAGAGACATTTTTTAAATGATTACAAAAAAAAAAAAAAAAGCTAAACTTGACGATTTTTGTGCCTTGGAAACCCTTGAATAGGTAGTAATTGAAATAGAATGCTCGGAAAATATTTTGACGTTCCCTTTATCGAGCTTTTAAACTATAAAGTGTGCCTAAATTTTAAGAAAAGCTCAAAATTAAGGACTGGTAGAGACATTGAAGGTACCACGCCATATCACCTTCTTCATGTAACAGAACAGCCTTTTGCAAAACCTGTAGAATATTTCTTTCATTGCTCACAGAAATTCGCTACATTTGGCGATTTTTCATAGAATTTTATCGGGTTTTAAGGCCATATGTTTTGATAACGGGGACACAAGGGCAATTAATTTACATGCTTATAAACATATTTTACTACGCTGTTTCTATTGCTACGTATTTAAATGTTTTCATCACAATATCGCATGGACTGTTAGTAAGGAGTGTGCAGTAGGGGTACTTCAAAAAAAAAAAAAAGTTTTTTTATTTCGTAATGGCTTTACCTCTCAAAAGTTGTAGTGTTTAGTATCCTTAATAAAGAAAAATAATAAACAAAATTCTATGTTGACATCTTCAGTTCGCGAATAAGGCTGAAAATTCGAAAAAATATGTTAAAAATTAAAAGTTTCAGAAAAAATTAAAATTTATTTTATCGTAATTTTTCATAATGCAACAGCCATAAACTGTCAGTAGGGAGACCGGGACACGTTTACGCATTAAGCGCGTTTACGCAGTGCCTTTTTTCCAAAATGAGTTATAATTGAAATGCCAACAGTCATAACAGATTGATACTGTTCCCTAGCAAACTATTCTCACAAGTTTTTAAGCATCAGTCGAGCTTCGGTCTAACATACAGATAAGATAATATATTTTTTGCCAAGTTGGGTATCTTTTGTGTTGAACGTGTTTAAGTTTATTAGGAATGAATAATGCTTAGTTAGAAATAAACAATTATAAAAAAAAAGCAGAATTTTGTCCTTTTTTGAGATTTGCCGTGTATGAAAAGAAATGTTATTAAATTTTCTTGCACGTTTAAAATAAAATCCAAACTTGGCGACGGGGCAAGTTTACGCATTGACATCGGAGCACATTTACGCACGTTCTTACTATGTCTTACTCCTAAACGTGCCCCTCACGTTTTTCTCGCTTCCCACTCTCTCAAACCTTTAGCATTTTCTGGCTATTTAATTTTGAAAATCACCATCGAGTTTTAACTGAGTAACAGATATATTTTATAGCTTACAATCATATAGTGTTGTCTTCATGCCTGTTCATCTTTATACACTAACAATATACTTTATACACAATTACTTTATACACTATTAACTTTATATACTGTTTTACTTTATAACCTATTACTATATACACTATGAACTTTATACACTATTTTACTTTATACACTATTACTTTAGTGTATATAGTAACTTATTAGACTATTCCGCCTGTAAAACATTTTCTTTATTTTAAAAATGGTAAGACATTATATTTAAAACACTAACAGAACCACGTTAGATGTCAAACTAATGAAATGGCTTACTGATAATCCAAGTAATTTCTCGCAGTAGGCCTTCCACTTCGTCACATATAGACTACCTCAACTAAGACCATTTAAAAAAGGATGACCAAAGCTTAGGAACCAGAACAAGAAAAAAAAAGGTCCCCGCAATCCTAACTGATACTCCGACTAAAGAAGCCCTCAGACGAGAGCATTTAGAAGCTACGAAGAAAATAACATAATGTGCAAAACAAAACCAAAAGGAGAAATTACTTAAACTTTACAAGTTATTATTGAAGCAGAACTAGAAGACTGCAAAAAAAGAAAAAAAAAATATGAAACCAAAAAACCTGCGACCAGGAAAAAGTTAGTACACTATGTAAAAAGGAAATTAGTAAACGATTCTGATGATGAATTAGAAAATTGTGCTCGCATTCTATTGTTTGAAAGCACACAATCAATCCAAAAAAGGACAAGATAATGTTCAATGTCATAGATTTCAAAACGTGGTCCCATGATAAGTATCCGAAAAGAAATAATTTATTTTTTATAGTAATATCTAACAGTGATGAAGAAGATGACTAAATAGCTCCTGTTTTTAATTAGCAGTAAGACCTATGGTTTTAGTTTAGCCTACAAAATGTTCTTTCATTAAATATTTGCATTTTTTTTTTTTAAATTTTTAAAGTGTGTTAAGAGAAATAAAACATTTAAATTTGGTTAAATATATGTTTCACTTACTCCTTAGTATCATTTTTGATTTGCGTAAACGTGTCCACTAGATGCGTAAATTTGCCCCGAACACAAGGAAAATTTACGTAAGCGACTTGGAATCAAAAAACTTTTTTTTACGGTTAAAAACACAAGCTGAGCAACAACTTAATGTACAAGTTTTGACTTCATTAACTGCTTCATGAAACCATAATGCCTAAAATTTACTAGGTTGAAACATACAAATTAGAAAATTCATTGAAAAAGAACCGTGTAAAAGTGTCCCGTTCTACCCTACATAGCCTAAAAAATATTTTCTAGCTTCTGCGTTTTAGATTGGGCAGGAGATTTTAGCCCAATTTAAGGCGCATGTGCAAAAGAAAGACGTTATGTAAAAGCTATAAAATATTTTTTTAAGTTCAAACTACGCTATATACTGAAAATTTATGGTTGTTGCGTAACAAAAATATAAAAGATATTTTTATTATTTTTTTGAAAAAAATCAATTTTTAGCATATTTTTTCAATATTTCAGCTTCATGCGTGAACTGAAGGTGTCAACTTAGAATTTTTAATTATTTTTCCACAATAGAGGATACTAACCTAGTACAACATTTGAGAGGTAGCGAGAGTCCAAAAGGAAAAAATCGGTTTTTTCGAACCCCCTTAGTGTGCAGCGACGTGTTTTTAAATTGTTCTTTCTTGAACTGCTTCCCATATTCATGCCGAGCTGCAATGAAATTCAATGTTCGACTGCATTGCATTTTCTGGCAAAAAATTGTGTGAAATAGCAAGGAACCTGAAGTATATAATGTTTTGCTATTTGTTTCTTTTACTGGAAGTATATGTATCTTATAGGTTAAGGGCACTATGTCTTCTAGATTTCAAAAAGGTTGATTTTACATATTATATTCAACAAATTTTATTTTAAAGCTTTGGGCCCCTCCATAAAATGAAATAATGATTGTAAAACTATTTTGGTCTGCAATTTTAAGAAAAAGACCATTTTTTTCTGGAATATTTTTTTTCAATGCAAATGCAAGTGATTGGACATTTAAAAACTCAAGTTAAACTATCAGAATAAAAAAAATTTGAAAAAAAATAGAACCGACTTCAAAATTGCTCTAAAAAGTAAAAAATAATTTTATTCTTTAAACACCATCGATAATGCTTTTAAACATAATTTTTGAAGTTGGCGCAAAAACTAAGCATAAAATCCAGTGTAACCATGCTTCGTTCATATTTTTTTCAGAAAAGCATCCAAAGTTACGAACGAAACATTTATATCGTTATTCAAATATGTTGTCATCAATGAATATTTTATGTGATAGTGAAGAAACTGGGCCTGGTTAAATTTATAGTTGTAGTTGAGTTATGGCTGTGAATGATTTTATCTATCGTTTTTGCGCCAACTTCAAAAATTATGTTGAAAAGCATTATCGATGGTGTTTAAAGAATAAAATTATTTTTTACTTTTTAGAGCAATTTTGAAGTCGGTTCTATTTTTTTTCAAAATTTTTTTATTTCATTCTTTTTAGTGTAAATGTAGGTATTTGAGAAATAATAGGAAGTTACCATCATGAAACTTCACATTTTTTTCTTAAAAATACTCCATACTAAAAAAAAAAAAAAACTATTGACACGCGTTAAACTTTAAGCGATTGGCACTAAAAACTTATTTTTGTTCCTCTTTGGAATTAATGTGTAGTTAATTTAATTATAACCATTTAAGTATTACGTTTTTCCTAACTAATTTACATTTCACAGCATTTAAGTTGCTCATGATGCAATTCTGTATTTTCTTACTTAGCCCCCATCATTTGTTATTGGCATAGATGATAACGAAAAAAATTACTACTGTAGTTGAGGCAAACCTAATGGCAGCATTGTGAAGGCTAACCAGATCCTAATCACTGCATCACCTCGCTTCCAGGTTAGGTTTACCCTCACTATGGAGCAATAGCACTGAAGAAGGGAAGATTTCGATAATTCACGTAGGGTTACTATAAATCAGCAAGGTTACCAAAACAAAATTACTTACGCCAAAAATGAGACTACAGCGCCAGATTCCCGATTATTATCGAAATATCCCCCTGAAGAAACTTGATGCTTGCTTCAGAGAAGCCTTCATTCAAAATTATCATTACAATTACTATTAATGTTACTGTCAAATGGCACCAAACTTTCATAACAATGGGTTTTAAATTTAATCATTTAATAGGGAAATTGCATGAAACTTATTGTTTTTTGCCCATAACTTTTTTTCTAAAGGACAAATATGGTCAAACAAAGTAATGGGACCTAAGTTGAGCCATCCCCTATCCATTAAAAAAAGAATCATCAAAATCGGTTCACTAGGTGAGACGCTGTGAGTGGACAAACAAAAAAAAAAAAACATACGTACGGTATGAACTGATAACCGCCTCCTTTTTGAAGTCGGTTAAAAATAAGACTTACTTTCAGTAAGTTACCCCCCCCCCCCTATATACCGTCAATGTCAGCCGAGGAGTTATAGGGCGGTTCAGTTATAGGGCGGTAACTTAATGAATATTCCTGCCTTGCCTTCAATATTCGAGTTGAACCGAACCATTGCTTCGGTCACTCGTCTGGTCAGTGCTAATTCTGTATTAGCTATCAGTTTGTTTGGCACTCTTGGCTTCCTTAAGAGGTTTTCCATCTCCAGCTCAGTCACTTTCCTATGCCGGACTGATGAGTGCTAATAAGCACGAAACTGCGGTCCTCGGCTGAAAATGATTGAGCTGGTGGTGTATTTCATGTATTTCTGCTTTAGCCCTGGCTAATGGCCCCGGCAATTTACTGAATATACCATGCCTTGCCTTCATTCTTCGAGTTGAACCGAACCATTGTTTCGGTCACTCGTCTGGTCTGTGCTAATTCTATATTAGCTACCAGTTTGTTTGGCACTCTAGGCTTCCTTAATAGGTTTTCCACCTCCAGCTCAGTCACTCCAATGCCGGGCTGATGAGTTCTTATAAGCACGAAACTGCCGTCCTCGGCTGGAATTGACTGAGCTGACATTGTATTTCAGGTATTTCTGCCTTAGCCCTGGCTATAGGGCGGTAACTTACTGAATATACCTTCCTTGCCTTCAATATTCGAGTTGAACCGAACCATTGCTTCGGTCACTCGTCTTGTTAGTGCTAATTCTGTATTAACTACCAGTTTGATTGGCACTCTATGCTTCCTGAAGAGGTTTTTCTCCTCCAGCTCAGTCACTCCTATGCCGAGCTGATGAGTGTTAATAAGCACGAAGCTGCAGTCCTCAGCTGGAATTGACTGAGCTGGCGGTGTATTTCAGGTAAGACTCGCTTTGTTTCTTACTGCAGGTTCCAGGTTACTGTTCTTTTTTTTTTCGAAAAGTCGTAACAGAGTGGACACTGTGAAACATAAAAAAGTTTGTGACATTAATAAAACACAATTTTTTCAGAATTTTGTTTTCCTCTCAAATTGTGTTCCAACTTTTATTTTTATTAAAAAGTTATAGTACAACTGATAATGTATACTTTTGTTTTACAAAACACATTTTAAACTCCTAAAAATTATATATCTCTCATGCAAATACATCTTATCTAACGTTTGGCTGCTTCTTGATTCTCTGTATGAGTTAATTCTATTTTTATTTGCTCAATTTTGAAACAAGGTCCGACTCCAAGTTACAGACACCGACAATGCTGATGACACCCAGCAACAGATAGGATGAGGAAAGGATGAGAAATGGACGGAATTCATCATTTCTCTTCAAAATGTGCAAAAGTTCTTCATTTTTAGATTTAAAACCTTATTAAATTCAAATGAACATGAAACACCGGCTGACCTTGTGGTGGCTGTTCATAACCTTCTAGCAATGCCTTGCAACTAACAAATGTCTCATAAAATTCACTCTGATAACACTATATGGTTGCACCGTATTCATGGGCCACAACAACATCAGTTTTGTCCGCCTAAAATTCTTATTTTTTAAATCCAAACTTACGACTGTCTGTTACTGGACCCTTGTGTGTTACCGGTGCCGTTACCCCTATGCGTAACATTCTTATTCTTTTTCGAAAAAAAAAAAAATCATTTTCGAAATTATAAAAGTTTGCAAACAATTGATGCTTGATTGCGCACAATTGAATGGATAATTAATAAAAAGAAAATTATAATAAGTCGGTGGTAATTATTGAATTTGATATTAAAAAAGTACTATTTTTCTTGAAATATGATTTGTACCATTTTCCTTAAGAATGAGCTCCCCCCCCCCTCTTCCACCCTTTTTAGCTACTTGTCGGTATTTGTGAGTGTCATAGAATATTACATAAAGAATTTCTTTTATCTTCCTCTGAAATAAAATACACCCTTCTAAGTAGTTTTTTTTTTCTGGATTGAAGTTCCAAATAAAAATGGATGAAGATATTTTCCATTTATTCCCAGTGTCATCCTCACGATGAAAAGAAATTTCACCAAATGATAGTCATCGTTACTTATTCCGTTCCTTATTTCTTTGTTGACGTTCGAAAATCTTTCTCCACGCATTCCACATGTTCCATTAGAAGAGCTTCGCCTTCTCTGTTCCATTATCTGAAAAGAACGAAAACTTGCAATCAGTTTTCTCTGCACAAAAATATTACAATTTAAAAAGAAATAGAGGGTGTTAGTCTTGCACTAATGAAACAAATGTATTAAAAGAAATAAAAAACTTCAGATCCATACATAATTATCTTTTATTTTGATCCTGATTTCAAAAGGTATTTTTATTCAAAGTTAATGAACTTCTACATTTATGCATCTTTTGTACTTCGGAGACGATTTTCAACATCTTGCTAGGCTCTAGCGCAGCCAGAATTTACCTTCTGGGGTGTTGGTTTGGTCATAAGGCTTTATATGGATACTAGCAAACATACCCAGCGTTGCCTGGGTCAGTAATTATACTGAGAAATAATTTATACTTTCCTTTATTTATTTTTTGCAGTGCGCCGCGGTTTCACCTGCATTAATAAGACAACAGTGTAAACAGTGTATTAAAAAACTGTTTTAAGTAAATCACGCTAAGTATGATATACATATGATATATATATATATATATATATATATATATATATATATAGTAAAAAATTACACACCCTTTCCTCATCAATGTTTTCGGTTAAATAAAAAGAAACGAAATAAAAAAAATCGATAAAAAATAATAAAAAAACTCTCGATTATAAATTAGTTAATTTTTAAATTAATCGGGAAATGAATGGAATGATGAAAATCTTCCCGCCCGCAACCAGGTTCGAACTCGAGATCCTATTGTTACTGGCCCAAATTTTTACCGACTTAGCTATTCAAGCACAACAGACCGTGCTATTGATGCAGCAAAAAATGCATCATGATTATTATTGATTTAATATCAATTTATTGTTGCTCCACTTCTATTAGTCAAATAGCGTGATGTTATGTAGCCTATATCCTTCCTCAATAAATGAACTACTCAACGCAAGAAGAGCTTTTGAATTCGAACCAGTAGTTTCTGAGATTAGCGCGTTGAAACAAACAAGCTGTTCAGCTTTATATTATTAGTATAGATGAATTGTAATATAAGGATTTGCAATACATGTTAAAACGAAAGATTCGAGAGAGGGGGGAGGTTGATCCTCATAACCCGTCAGAATTTTCCTTCTGGTGGTGAAAGTTTAGTCATAAGCCCTTATATGGATATGAATTGCCATATTATTACTTGTAATATGTGTTAAATATAAAGGCTCGGCTGGTTTGATCCTCAAATCCTCCTTTGTAGTACGTACCCTTTGGAGTTTCATATTTGTAAAGCCATTTTCAACTTTCGATGTTTTAGCGCCAATTACATGCGTACCAATGGAGGGTAAACTTAATAATATGAGGGCATGAAAAAAGATAAAAGAACTGCGCGTAAATCATAAATATACTTTTTAAAATATATTTTCTAAATCAGTTCAAGACAAGCAAACACCTTGTAATATGATAAGACTTGAGAAGCACAATGTTAATGGCATTAAAAACCCTGGTTTAACTTTAAATATTAGTTAAAATTGAAAATTTTTTAGAGACAATTAAGCAATATTTATGCATACAAAACAAGAAGAAAGTACTTAAAAGTTATTCCAACTTTCCCACCAACTTTATTCTGTATTTTACGTAATGTTTTTGTCAGTGTTTCTGAAACTCAAACAACATTATCCTTAATTTCAGCAAAAAATTCCACTCTTTGAAGAAAAATAATTTTTTCAAAAATTTTACTATTGCAAGAATTGTACTCAAAAACAAGCACTTGTACAGTAACAAACGTACGAACAGCTTTAAGACTATTAACTAAGTTAATGGTCTTAAAGCTGTTCCTCATAATATGGAAAGATTCCAAAAGTAAAAATCTGCTAAATAGGGGCTTTTTTGGACAATTTAATAACGAATAAAATCGAAAATGTGATTCAAATCCCAACAATAAAGGCCAACACTAGAGCTATTTGATTGCCGTTTATTCACATAATTTTGATGCCCTTTTAAGCGAAATTTTAAATTACGCCAACTCTGTCCAATATTGGTAAGATTGCAACCGCAATAAAGTTTATAAATTCCACAACAATTAAGAGATCATCTCATCTGTTGTGATTAATAAGAAAAATAGCGTGTCATATGACAAAGGAGGAGGAGAGAAAGATATGTGTGACAGTTTGGGACAAAATTGGGAAGGGGGGTCAAATGAAATGTAAAAAAAAAGTGAAATCGTTCATGGATAGTATCTTTGTGAAATTGCAAAACATGTGTTCTAGATTCTTTTCTGGAATCGCAGTCCTTTTTCGGAATATTTCCATAAAAATATGGATTTAAAGATTGTTCAATGTTGACTAAACTTTGGAATCTTTAATGCTAGGTGACTCTACTTCCATGGAATCTTGAGAGCATCCAAGAACAGAATCCAACACGTGCCATCTTGAATTACTCAAGCCTCTTTGGTAAACAAGCTAAGAAGCTCGTATACTAACATCGATTTTATAAAAACGGATAAAACTCTCTTTCAATTATTTGATTTAGTTTACAAACTGATTCAAATATAACTTTTTTAACATTTTAAAACTAAATACTAAAAGCAGAATAAAGTACCGGAAAATAAGTGAGTTTGACAAATTCTTAAGCTTTAATAGGGGAAAGAGATGGACTAACTGACAGACACATTTTTCCGTCTCGTCTCGTTACTCAACTTTCAAAAATTTCAAATTTCAATATTTGCTTTATCAATAAATTTTTCATTTTTTCTTCGCTATAGCGATATTTTTGAGATACATTAAGATTTCTTTCATGCTTTTCTCGAAGCAAGCCAAAATCTAAACTAGTTTAGTAGCAACCATAAAAACATCATACAGTAGACCCTCGTTTTACGCGGGGGTTACGTTCCATTTAAATGCCGCGTAAATCGAAACCTCGTAACTTGAGACCTAATATTAATGTTAAAATAGGGGTTATGTTTCGTAGATAAAAAATACTTCATTCTAGTGATTTCTAATTGTATAAGTTTAATGTGTACTTATATCGATTTTTATGAACAACATGCATGATGAAAACATAAATTAATTTCGTATTTTGTTTATAATGAGGTGCTGGCTATGATAGTCTTTTGGCAGTCATTAAGAATTTTTCTCTGTAATTCTTTGCAGATCCACCACGCATCCACGATCACTTGCGTCATTTGCATGATAGAATCTTCTTTAACTAACAAATCAGAAAGATCATTTCTATTGTTTAGGAATGGCTCAAAATTTTCAATGTGAACGTTTTTAGTTATGTGTCACCGGTGTCGGTATCCTCGTCGGTTTTGGAATCCTTTGTCACTCCTAAAAGCTCTTCTTCCAGTGAGTTCTGAACTGTGTGGGTTTTAGAACTTTACTTCTGGACAGAGCATTAGAACCAATTGCATAAAATGTCTCCAGTGGCCCATTCTCGATTATTAGCGCGCCAAAATGAATTTTATTACGTGTAATCTGCAATCTTTAGTAGTTTGGATTTTGAAAGAGGGGAAAATGTTATCTGTTTGCATTGCCGCATCCGCGTAAAACCGAAACTCATCCGCGTAAAATAAAATAAAGGTGTAAAATCTTAAACCGCGTATAATCGGAACCGCGTAAAATAAACCCGCGTAAAACGATGGTTTACTGTATTATATTTTTTTCTTGAGCATATATATCGTGGGGTAAATAGAGTAATAGAGGGTAAATTAGAATAGTAGGACAAAGTGAAATGGCATAAATATTTATTCTCTTTTTACTTCCTTTTACAAAAAAGGAAGTATTGTATTCGCGAAAAAATTTTCACTCAAAAATCGATCTTAACTTCCATTTTGCTCACCCCCGAATGAATGTTGAGTTTTTTTTACGACTCGCCCACACGTGGATAAGTGCCTAAGAACGTAAATCCATTTTGACGATTCCCGAGTTAGTTACAACGAGTTTTCTCGTGACGTCTATAAGTACGTATGTATGTGCGTGAGTGCGTATTATTTCGCATAACTCAAGAACTATATGTCCTAGAAAGTTGAAATTTGGAGCGTAGACTCCTAGTGGGGTATAGTTGTGCACCTTCCCTTTTGGTTACATTCGGGTGTTTCTAAGGGGTCTTTTTCCCCTTTTTGTAGGGAAATCATTGTTAATTTCGATGTAAACTCAAGTGGTGTTACAATTTGGCGGACACTTGGCGATATATCGCCAGTCTTTTGGTCGCCAAGTTTTGTCGCCAACTTAGCGACAAATTTGGCGATTTTTTTCTTTTAAATCTGTTTCAATTTGGCCACTGTTGGTGATATTTAGAGAGTAAACTATTGAATCACATTAAAATTGCCAGTAATGGGGAAATGACATTAAATTGGAGTAAAAGGAAGTCATGTGAGGCACACATCAGCTCTTTAACGATATCTATCTAGGAATATTTTAACTATATGCAGTAACAGATGTATAGTCTATCCCAGTGAGGAAAAAGATACTTCTGAAGAACAGCGCATATGATATTACAAGCAATTTTTTAAACATTGACACCTATGTTCTAACATTTTGCTATAAGTTAAAAATATTTTTTGTTTTATTATAAAACTAGTGGCACCCGCACGGCTTCGCCCGTAATAGAAAATTTAAAGGTCTTTTGGTTCGCTTGTATATTTTACAAATAATGTATGGTGAATTTTCTCGCCAATTGGCTTGTACCGACGTTACGGTTCCACGCTATGATAATTTCGTATCTCGCCAATTGGCTTGTGCCCATGTTACGGTTCCACGTTATGATGATTTCGTAATTTATGATAGTTTTTTTCTTAAAATTGGAATAAAAAAAGAACCACATCGAATTTTCGAAAAATCGCTTCGAGGTGCACACCCCCATGCTACATACTAACTTTGTGCCAAATTTCATGAAAATCGGCCGAACGGTTTAGGCGCTATGCGCGTCACAGACATCCTACAGATATCCTACAGACATCCTACAGACATCCAGACATCCAGACATCCTCCGGACAGAGAGACTTTCTGCTTTATTATTAGTAAAGATGATTAAGTTCCTTTGCTATTAACATCTTAAATAACTGATGAGACTTACTAATACTCAGTGCTGTATTTATTTCTCTAATTTAATTGACATAATTTAAATCAACAACTCTTTATTTCATTTAAATTGTTTTGGACAATCAGTCAAGTGCACGCGGAGCAAAGGGAATGAGCAAAGTGAAATAGTTCATTTTGTTTACTTTTTCAGTCATGCATTAAATCAATTACGTATTCATTTAAAAATTAGTTCATTTGAATTCCTTCATTTGATTTTCCCCTTTTTTTTTCATTCCCTTACATTCTTTTTTGTTTACTCATATGTTTTCTCATCCAACAATCTGCTTATTTCTTAATTTATTGTTTTAATTATTCATTCATTTGAGAAAAATACTTTAAATAGTAAATGAAAAATACGTCATTAGGAAAATGATTTTTTTCTCATTTTTCCATTTATCAAAAGCTGAACGTTTCAACTTTTTCTTAAAAGCTTGCTGCGAAAAATTAAAAAAAAAATGTTTCAATAAAAACTTTGAAATGCATTGTTCTTTGTTTATGTACTGCAATTTTCAAA